>NC_134809.1:37249061-37634061 GCF_046742065.1 Oratosquilla oratoria | reverse complement strand
CCCCGACTGACAAAACTGGAGGAAAAACTTCAACAAATGTCTGACAACTGGGAAGTTAGGTTTGGCAAGATGACAAAAATCGCCGAGAGGTTTGAAAAATTGGAAGAACTAGAGAAGGCGAACAAAAACTTAACTGATGAAATAGAAGACCTAAAAAGACAGTTAAGAAAAGTAAAGGTGGAGAATGAGGAATTGAAGAGGAATAGTAAAGAAAACAGAGAGGCCATAACTAAAGAAGCTAAGAATTGGAAAGCAACCCAAGAAGACAATAAAGTTTCATTCACTGACATAGTCAAACAACAATTGAAAGAACATACTGAAGACTCGGTTATTAAAGTGATGAGACAAAAGGAGAATATAGTAAGAGATTTAGCAGACAAGAAGAAATGTATAATTATATTAGGAATGGAAGAAAAACACAACCCAGATAGAACCACAAGAATCAAAGAGGAAAATGAAAAAGTAAGCCAATTACTAGAATCAGTTCAGGAAGATGAACCAGAAACTATGAAGCAAATCGAAGAGAAATTTAGACTTGGAAAGTATAGCACAGATAAGACCAGACCAATTAAGATTAAATTCAAGTCACAAACGACGGCAGAGAATATCTTATCCAAAACAGGGAAACTAGCAACAAGTGAACAATATAAAAAGGTATGGATAAAAAGGGAAATGAATAAAGAGGAAAGAGAGGAAGAAAAACAGAAAAGACTTGAAGCTAAGGAAAAAAACGAGGAAAGAACGGAGTCAGAAAAAGAGAGATTCTATTGGAGAGTAGTGAATATGAAACTAAAGAAAGTCGACATACAAGAGAAAAACAAAAGGGAAACAGAGAACACAATGGAAGTGGCAGAAAACTAAGAGTGTCTTACACAAATATAGATGGATTAATAACAGGATTGAATGAGATGAATGATTATTTGAAGGAAAAAGAACCAGACATAATGGGAATTGTAGAAACAAAATTAAAAGGTCCACTACCACCCAACAGTGTAGGACATGATGCATATAATTATTGGATTAGAAACAGAGTGAAAAAGGAAGGGGGTGGAGTTATGTTCCTGACTAAGAAGGATATAAACGTGAAGTGTGTCACATATGGAAAGAATACAGTAGAGATGATAATGATGGAAGTAGAAGACAGAGATAAGAAGAGCAGAAAGTTTGTGATAAATTATGTGCCCCCGAAAACAGCCTCATGGGAAGAGAGTGAACATAAAAGTATGTTAGAGGACACAAAGATAGCATTAAACAAGATAATGGAAGACGGAGGAAGAATAGTTATGATGGGCGACTTTAATTGCAAAGAAATCTGCTGGGAAGAAATGACAGTAAAGGGTGGAGACGGCTCATGGGGAAACGCTCTACTTGAGATGGTTACTGACCATACAATGACACAATGGATACAGGAGAACACTAGGTATAGAAATGAAGAAGAGCCATCGAGACTAGACCTAATAATTACATCTGAACCTAGAATAGTGGACAAAATTGAATATAAAACACCAATAAGTAAAAGTGACCACATATTGATTGACATGGAACTTAATTAATAAAAATATATGAAAAGAAATGAACAATATAGAAAAGGAAGAATGATGTATGAAAAAACAAACTTTGATAAAATAAGAGAATTCTTTCAAAAGGAAAACTGGGAAGAAATATACAAAGAAGAAACAACAGTAGAAGAGAAATGGAATATTTTGACAAAAATTTACAAAAAAGGAGTGGAAAAGTGTGTCCCAAGACAAAAACAAGAAAAAGAATATGTAAAATGCTGGTACAACAAAAGTTGTAGGGAGTTAAAAGACAAAAGAGACAAAGCCTGGACCAGATGGAAAAAAAGACAGACCTGAAAAATGGAAAATATATACCTGTTATAAGAACAACATAAGAACATAAGAAATAAAGGAGACTGCAAAAGACCATAAGGCCTACACTAGGCAGCTCCGTATCCATCACCACCTGTCGTCCCCATCCATAAAGTTGTCTAATCGTTTTTTAAAACAACTGATAGTTTCAGCGCTTTAATTGCAAAGAAATTTACAGAAATGAATATGTACAAACGTGCAGAGAGGAAAAGAGAAAATATGAAAAAGATGTCATAGAAAAGTGTAAAGATCAACCAAAACTATTCTACAGATTTGTAAACAATAAACTGAAAAACAAACAAGACTTGGAGAAATTAAGACAAGAGGGAGTTGAATACACTGAGGAAATGGAAATGGCAGAAATTATGAACAAACATTTTAAATCAGTGTTTACAAGGGAGAACATACAACCTGAAGAGAACGAATGGAAAGAGAAAGTCCCCCCTATGGAAGAAATAGAAGTAACAAAGAATGAAATATTAACACACTTGAGTAATCTTGATGTCAGAAAATCGCATGGACCAGATGAAATAGCAAACTGGATACTGAAAGAATGCAGGAATGAACTGGCAGACAAAATACATAGCATACTAAACAGTTCCTTGAAAGAAGGAAAAGTTCCAGAAGATTGGAAAAAAGCAAATATAGTACCTATATATAAAGGAGGAAATAAAGAACCTACCAACTATAGACCAGTCTCTCTAACAAGTACAATAGCAAAAATTTGTGAAAGAATTATCAAAAGTAGATGGGTAAAATATTTAGAAAAAAAAAAGTGTTAAATCCAAGGCAATTTGGATTCAGACAAGGACGATCATGCGTCACCAATTTAATATGTTTCTATTCAAGGCTAATAGATATAATACAAGAAAGAGATGGATGGGCGGACTGTGCATTTCTAGACCTAAAGAAAGCTTTTGACAAAGTACCACATAAGAAGTTGCTTAAGAAATTAGAAACTGAAGGAGGAATACAGGGCAAACTACTAAATTGGATGAAAGACTTTTTGCAAGAAAGAAAAATGAGAGTAGTGATAAGAGACCAGCACTCAAAATGGGATGAAGTAATAAGCGGTGTTCCGCAGGGAACAGTTCTGGCCCCAATAATGTTTGCTATATATATTAATGATATGGATGAAGGAATTGAAAGCTATATGAGCTTCTTTGCAGATGATGCAAAACTACTGAAAAGAGTGAAAACTGAAGAAGATTGTGAATCACTACAGAGAGATCTAAATAAAGTACAGGAATGGAGTAGGAAGTGGGAGATGGAGTTCAATACAAAAAAGTGTAGTATAATGGAATTTGGAAAAAGCAAAAACAGAATAACAGGAGCATATAAATTGGGAGAAGAAGGAATAAAAAAAAGTAGAAAATGAGAAGGACCTGGGAGTCATTGTTATGAATAATATGTCACCTGAGAAACATATAAATAAGATTTTTTGGAGAAACTTATAATTTAATAAGAACAATCAAAGTTGCATTTACATACCTGGATGAAGAAATGGTGAAGAAAATCCTAATCACCCTGATAAGACCAAGATTGGAATATGCAGCAACGATATGGTCACCAAGTACAAAAAAATGTATAAAAAAAACTTGAAAGAATACAAAGAGCAATTACAAAATTGGCACCAACACTCTCAAAACTATCATATGAAGAGAGACTAGAAAAACTTGAACTACAGACACTAGAGCAAAGAAGAGAGAGAGGAGATTTGATAGCTATTTACAGAATCATGAAAGGCATAGAAATTACTGATAGAGAGAATCTGATAAAATGGGATGACAGAAATACAAGAGGACACGGAAAGAAAATAAAAAAAGACAGCTATAGAAGAGATTTGAAAAAGAACAGCTTTCCTCACAGAGTAATAGACAGTTGGAACAAGTTAGATGAGAAAGTGGTGTGTGCAAAAACAATACATGAATTTAAAAATAGTTTAGATAAAATGAGATATGAAGACGGGACCCCACGAGCATAGCTCCCCTTCACGTAAAATACAACTAGGTAAATACAACTAGGTAAATACACACACACACACACACACACACACACACACACACACACTAGAAGAGATCTGAAAAAGAACAACTTTCCCCACAGAGTAATAAACACTTAGAACAAGTTAGATGAGAAAGTGGTGTGTGCAAAAACAATACACGAATTTAAAAACAGTCTAGATATAATGAGATATGAAGACGGGACACCACGAGCATAGCTTCCCTTCCCGTAAAATACAACTAAGTAAACACACACACACACACACACACACACAAATTTGGATTCAGACAAGGACGATCATGCGTCACCAATTTAATATGTTTCTATTCAAGGCTAATAGACATAATACAAGAAAGAGATGGATGGGCTGATTGTGCATTTCTAGACCTAAAAAAAGCTTTTGACAAAGTACCACATAAGTTGCTTAAGAAATTATAAACTGAAGGAGGAATACAGGCCAAACTGCTGAAGTGGATGGAAGACTTTTTGCAAGAAAGAAAAATGAGAGTAGTGATAAGAGACAAACACTCTAATTGGGATGAAGTAATAAGTGGTGTTCCACAAGGAACAGTTCTGGCCCCAATAATGTTTGTTATATATATTAATGATATGAATGACGGAATTGAAAGTTATATGAGCTTCTTTGCAGATGATGTAAAACTGTTAAAAAAAAAGTGAACACTGAAGAAGATTGTGAGTCACTACAGAGTGATCTCAATAAAATATGGGAATGGAGTAAGAAGTGGGAGATGGAGTTCAATTCTAAGAAGTGTAGTATAATGGAATTTGGAAAAAGCAAAAAAAGAATAGTAGGATCATATAAATTGGGAGAAGAAGGAATAAAAAAGTAGAAAATGAGAAGGACCTGGGAATCATTATTATGAATAATATGTCACCTGGGAAACATATAAACAAGATTTTTGGAGAAACTTATAATTTGATAAGAACAATCAAAGTGGCATTTACATACCTGGATGAAGAAATGGGGAAGAAAATACTAATCACTTTGATAAGACCAAGATTGGAGTATGCAGCAACGATGTGGTGACCAAGTACAAAAAAAATTATAACAAAACTTGAAAGAATACAAAGAGCAATTACAAAATTGGCACCAACACTCTCAAATCTATCATATGAAGAGAGACTAGCAAAACTTGAGCTACAGACATTAGAGCAAAGGAGAGAGGAGATTTGATAACTATTTACAGAATCATGAAAGGAATAGAAACTATTGATAGAGAGGATCTAATAAAATGGGATGATAGAAATACAAGAGGACACGTAAAGAAAATCAAGAAAGACAGCTATAGAAGATATCTGAAAAAAGAACAGCTTTCCTCACAGAGTAATAGACATTTGGAACAAGTTAGATGAGAAAGTGGTGTGTGCAAAAACAATACATGAATTTAAAAACAGTTTAGATAAAATGAGATATGAAGACGGGACTTCACGAGCATAGCTCCCCTTCCCGTAAAATACAACTAGGTGAATACACACACACAAGAAAAGAGCTTGGACTTAAGCTGAATATCAAGAAAAGTCGTTGGGTTCCGTCACGCACAGTAACTCTCCAATCTATCATATCTAGCCTTAAATTCATGTACGGTTCTAGCTTGGTTGATACATTAACTTCCTATTCTTATATTCAGAGGGGACGGTGGGGGTTCGCCGATTAAGTGAAGCAGCCTTGCTGTGGATGTACTGTGCCTTGCTGCATTGCGTTTGAGTCAGGGCAGTTGGCGGATGCAGGGATCCGTCATCCATGAGGAGCTGAGATGGGAGGGACGGAAAGGGTGGTGGGGGAGAACGAAATGGGTGGTGATAAGTACGTGCCTCTGACTTAGCTACCTCCTTTATAAAGGAGGGGGGGA
Source organism: Oratosquilla oratoria (assembly GCF_046742065.1). Lineage (NCBI taxonomy): Eukaryota > Metazoa > Arthropoda > Malacostraca > Stomatopoda > Squillidae > Oratosquilla > Oratosquilla oratoria. Next base: position 37,628,315 of record NC_134809.1, on the reverse strand, counting down.
GCTATTGGTATATAAATTCATCCAATCAAATCAGCCATCCTGAGTCCACTGCTGAGCAAAGGCTTCTTTCATAGCATTCCATGATTCACATGACCGCGCTATCCTCTGCCACGTCACTCATGCAAACTTTTCGATCTCGTCTCTCCACCTTCTGTCTGGTCTCCCTCTTCCATGCTTCCCATCTCGCTGCGTCCACTCAGTAACACACTTGCTCCATCGCTCATCAGTCGTTCGCACTAACTTACCTGCCCAATTCCACTTCCTCTCTTTTACCGCCTCCACAACATATTTTACTCTAGTCTGCTCTCTCACCCAACTTGCTCTCTTTCGGTCTCTCAGCGTTATTCCCATAATTGATCTCTCTATTCTCCTCTGTGCAGTCCTTAGCTTTCTTTCCATCCCCTTCGTCAGTTCCCAAGACTCACACCCGTAAATTATTGCTGGCAGAATGCATTGGTTGTAAACTTTACGTTTCAAACATAAAGGTAGACAGCCTCTCAGGATTTTTATAATACTTACCAAAGACTCTCCAACCAATTGTAATATGTCTTTTTATCTCATTATCATGATCTTTGGTCACTTTCACCATCTGGCTTAAATAATTATACTCTTCAACTTTTTCAAGACTCTCACCATCAATTATAATATATTTACTTTGGACTTTCGTGTTGAACATCACTTTGGTTTTACTCTTATTCGTTTTTAAACCTACTTTGAGACTTTCCTTGTTCAGATCACTCAGCATATCTTGCAAGTCCTCTGCTCTTTCTGAAATAAGAATCCGCAAATCTTAGGTGGCTCAAATATTCGCCATTAATCTTCAAACCTTTCCCTTCTCAACTTAACCTTTTGAAAATCTCTTCATAGCAAGCTGTAGTTTAGTTGAAATTGTATCTCCTTGCCGTACTCCTTTCTCTATCTTGATCTTTTCTGTATATTTATGTAGTCGAATTACAGAGGTACCTTTCGCATAATTTTTTTCTAGAACCCTTACGATCTGTTCGTTTGTACCCTGCATGCGCAGCAAGTTTAGTATAGCTATTTCTTCTACCGAATCAAAGGCCTTCTCGTAATCTACAAAATCTAAACAAAGAGGTATATTGCATTCTGTCATTTTCTCGATTAGCTGGGTCATGGCCTGCAAATGGTCTAGAGTCGAACATCCGCTTCTAAAACCTGCCTGTTCTCTCGGTAGGTTTCCATTTAAAACCTGATTTAATCTATTTTCAAGGATCTTGGAGAATACTTCATAGCAAACTAATCGCTCGGTAGTTACTAAAGTCCTTCTGGTCTCCTTTTTTATGAAGCAAAATCACTATAGCATTGCATCCACGATTCAGAAACGCTTTCTTGACGTAAGCACTGGGTGTACAACTGAGCTAACTTAATATGAACTTCTTTCTCTACGTCTTGCAAAAGATCTATCTTCCCCAGGAGTTTTTCCTCGTTTCATATTTTTAGAGCAAATTCTACTTCTTCCTTTGTAATCTCTGGTACACTGCTAACGGCTACAGATAAATTTACTGGTTCAACTACGGTCTTCGACGAGTAAAGCTCTTGTTAAAATCCTTCTACTTATTTTACCATTCTGTCTATTTCTATCTTTCAAATATATAATTTGCTGTCTTCCTAAAACATGTCTGCGCTTGGCCCCTTTAATAATTTTACTTTTCCGAATAGTTTCTTCTATTTCATCCATGTTTCTCTTTCTTTTCTCTGGTCTCTGCCTTTCGTTCATAAGCTTGTTTAGTTCTACTCTTTCTATTTCGTCTCTCCTGCTTTTAATCTGCATGGTCTTTCTTCTTTTAATTAGGTCGTTTGTAGCTTTGGAATATTTGTTTTCTCTAATACTTTTTGTACTTTCTACCTTCTCTGCCGATTCCCTAATGATATTCACTAAGTTAAAATTCATAACTTCGACGGTGTCCTCGTTAGCTCTTAAAGCTTCGAATCCATTTTTAATTTCTGACTGAATTTTCTTATTGTTATCCTTAGCCTTCGGAAGGCTTAATTTTTTTTTTTAAACTAGTTTATTTCTCTTGGCTCTGAAATTAAACTTAGTTATGCACCCTACTATTTTATGGTCACTACCTATGTTGACTTTATAACCGTAACATTGTTAACACTCTTGCTCTCATCTCCTAATATGAAATCTACTTCGTTCTTTGTTATTGCATTTAGACACCTCTAGGTCCATTTACGACCTACACGTTTTTGGAATTGTTCATTTGTATATGGATAGAACTAATGTATTGCTCCGCCGTGGGCTCCTTACCTAAGCTATTCCAAGCATCTATACATACGAGTATAATGGAAAACTATTTTTCTTCACGTCCTTTAGACATATATTTTTCTTAATTAGTTGGCATGGCCTCTTAAACCCTTCCTATCCCTAATCAAAAGATCTCTTCTGCCAATGCAGTCTATCCCTAAATACTGTAAACCTATCATCTTTTTCTCTGCGATCATTCAAAGTTGGCAGACCCAGTGCATTTAATCTTTCCTCGTAAGGTTCATCTGCCAGGCTGGAAACCAGATTGGTTGCTGCCCTTTGTAATATTCTCTCGGTCTTGCTTATATCCTTCACTCTGTGTGGAGACCACACCATTGACATCTAGTCTTGAACGGATCAAGGTTCTATGCTGTTGTTGTTGTTGTTGTTGTTTTCATATCCCTAACCTTATAGTGGAAAGCCACTTTGATATTCTACTTCTGCATCACTCCATAGGCTCTCCCACAACCATGCTGATGCTTTCAGGTGACAAGAGGTCTTTTATCAACACTCCCAAATATTTCTCCTCGTTTGTTTTTGTAATGGATTCGCTTCCTACGATGCTTTTTTTTCAGCCATAGTCCACTGAACCTTGTGGAACTCCACTGGTTACTGCTGTCCATCCTGGCATCTTTTCCGGTACCACTATCTTCATATACCTTCCCTTGATTTTTTTTTTTTTTTTTTTTTTTTTTTTAACCCATTCGAATAGTTTGCCTCTTGGTCCTGCAAATTGCTCCACTTTCCACATTAGACGATTGTGAGGTATTTTATCAAAAGCCTTCTTTAGATCGAGGTACGCACAGTCCATCTAATCCTTCCTCTTGCAATACATCGATCAGCCTCGAGTAAAAACCTAAACCGGTGTCACACCGTCCTGCGCCATCGTTGCGGCTTGTTGGCTATGGCAGTTTCCTTTATGAGTCACCAGACTCGAAAGGTTATGATAGCATTTTAACCAGGGAGAGATGATGGTCGTTATATAAAGTTCTGGCTAGAGCCAGGTGACTTTATCAAGCTAATTGAACTTGCCCATAATCTGACTGCATCCGACATAAGAGGTTTGACACATTTGATCTTCTAGACCTAAAGCCAAACTGACTTTCGGTCGAAATGTTCATCTCTGAAATATCTGATTCATCGATCTTTCATAATCCTTTTGAATAATTTCACCATTGTGCTGGCCAATGATACTGACCTGTAGCTTAGTGGAGCATTCTTACTTCCACTTTTGTGAAATGTGTTTGATTTGTGTGTATTTACCTAGTTGTATTTACCTAGTTGTATTTAACGGGAAGGGGGGCTATGCTCGTGGTAACCGTCTTCATATCTCGTTTTATCCAAGGATACTATCAAGATCTAAGAATATAAGGTCTAACCACTTCCGACCGAATTTCGAGGGAGTTGGCGCAGCGGGCCCGTGAACGTCACCTGGCTGTTCAAAGTGGGGTTAGCGGGTCCTATAGCTGTCAGTTGAAGCTGGTCCGTCGTTCGAAAATTACGTCGCCTTCGCTCGCATCGCTCCACGCAATTAGTTATATTCTGACAAATATTATATAAAATATATATATATAAATATATATAAAATATTATAGTTCCTGTCTATATATATGAATATATAATATATATGATATATATGGCGTTTCACAGTTTTCTTCAGTGTATCACAAAGAGAAAATGGACTCAGCCAAATGACGTCAGAAGCTGCGCAGAAGAATGTAAACGGTCTGACCTGTATATTTAGACCTTGTATATTTAGACCTTGGTTTTATCTACCCTGATTTTAAATTCGTGTATCGTTTTTGCACACACCACATTCTCATCTAACTTGTTCCAAACGTCTATTATCCTGTGGGAAAAGCTGTTCTTTTTCAGGTCTCTTCTATAACTGTCTTTTTTACTTTCTTTACGTGTCCTCTCGTATCTCTACAATTCAATTTTATTAGATCCTCTCTATCAATAGTTTCTATGCCTTTTATGATTCTATAAATAGTTATCAAGTCTCCTATTTCTCTTCTTTGTTCTAATGTCTGTAGCTCAAGTTTTGCCAGTCTCTCTTCATATGATAGTTCTGAGAGCGTTGGTGCCAATTTCGTAATTGCTCTTTGTATTCTTTCAAGTTTTGTTATACATTTTTTTGTACTTGGTGACCACGTCGTCACTGCATACTCCAATCTTGGTCTTATCAAAGTGACTAGTATTTTCTTCACCATTTCTTCGTCCAGGTATGTAAATGCCACTTTGATTGTTCTTATCAAATTATAAGTTTCTCCAAAAAAATAGTTTATGTTTCTCAGGGGACATAATAATAACTCCCAGGTCCTTCTCATTTTCTACTTTTTTAATTTCTTCCTCTCCCAATTTATATGATTCCACTATTCTTTTTTTGCTTCTTCCAAATTCCATTATACTGCACTTCTTGATATTGAATTCCATCTCTCACTTCCTACTCCATCCCCATACTTTATTAAAATCACTCTGCAGCGACTCACTATCTTCTACAGTGTTCACTTTTTCAACAGTTTTGCATCGTCCGCAAAGAAGCTTATATAACTTTCAATTCCTTTGTCCATATCATTAATATATATAGCAAACATTATTGAGGACAGAACTGTTCCTTGTGGAACTCCATTAATCACTTCATCCCAATTAGAAGGTTTGTCTCTTATCGCCACTCTCATTTTTCTTTCATGCAAGAAGTCTTCCATCCACTCCAGCAGTTTGCTCTGTATTCCTCCTGCAGTTTCTAATTTCTTTAGCAACTTCTTATGTGGCACCTTATCAAAAGCTTTTTTCAGGTCTAGAAATGCACAATCAGCCCATCCATCTCTTTCTTGTATTTCATCTATTAGTCTTGAATGGAAACACATCAAGTTTGTGACATATGATCTTTGTCTAAATCCAAATTGCCTTGGATTTAGTACTTTTATTTTCAAATGCCTTACCCATCTAATTTTGATCATTCTTTCACAAATTTTAGCTATAGCACTTGTAAGAGAGACCTATCTATAGTTGGTAGGGTCTTCTTTATTTCCCCCTTTATATATTGGTACTATATTTGCTCTTTACCAATCTTCTGGAAATTTTCCTTCTTTCAATGAACTGCTTATTAGACTATGTATTTTGTCTGTAAGTTCGTTCCTGCATTCTCTCAAAATCCAGTTTGCCATTTCATGTGGTCCATGCGATTTTCTGACATCGAGATTACTCAAGTGATTCATTATTTCTTTCCTTGTTACTTCTATCTCTTTCATAGGGGGTACTTTCTCCTCCCACTCGACATCTCTAAGTTGTATGTTCTCCCTCGTAAACACCGATTTATAATGCTTGTTCATAAATTTTGCCATTTCTATTTCCTCTGTGTATTCAACTCCTCCTTGTCGTAGTTTCTCTGATTCTTGTTTGTTTTTCAGTTTGCTGTTTACAAATCTATAAAATAGTTTTGGTTGATCCTTACATTTTTCTATAACATTTTTTTCGTGTTTTCTCTTTTCTTCTCTGCTCACTTGTACATATTGAGTTCTATAACTAGTATATATTTTCCATTTTTCTGGTCTTTTGTCTTTTTCCCATTTTATCCAAGCTTTATCCCTTTTGTCTTTTATCTCGCTATATATTTTGTTGTACCAACATTTTACATATCATTTTACTTGTTTTTGTCTTTGAACATATTTTTCCACTCCTTTATAAAATTTTGTCAAAATATTCCATTTCTCTTCTACTGTTGTTTCCTCCTTCTGTATCCCTTCCCAGTATGCTTTTTGAAAGAATTCTCTTATTTTATATAAAAAATACATCAATCTTCCCTTTCTATATTGTTCGTTTTTCCCATGTACTTTTCTTCATTTAGTTCCAGTTCAACCAATATGTGGTCACTTTTACTTATTGGTGTCTTATATTCAATTTTGTCCACTATTTCAGGTTCTGATGTGATTATTAGGTCCAGTCTCGATGGTTCTTCCTCATTTCTATACCTAGTATTCTCTTGTATCTATTGCGTCACTGTATGTTCTATAATCATATCAAGTAGTACATTTCCCCATAGGTCGTCTCCACCCTTCACTGTCATCTCTTCCCAGCAGATTTCTTTACAATTAAAGTCACCCATTATAACTATTCTTCCTACATCTTCCATTATCTTATTTGGTGTTATCCTTGTGTCTTCTAACATATTTTTGTGTTCTCTCTCTTCCCACGAAGCCGTTTTAGGAGGTACATAATTTACCACAATCTTCCTGCTCTTCCTATCCCTGTCCTCCACTTCCATCATAATCATCTCTACTCTATTATTTCCATATGTAACATTCCTCACATTTATATCCTTCTTAGTCAGGAACATAACTCCACCCCCTTGTTTTACCTCTCTGTTTCTAATCCAATAATTATATGCACCCTGTCCTACATTGTTGGGTGGTAGTGGACCTTTCAATTTTGTCTCTACAATTCCCATTATATGTGTGTTTGTGTATGTGTGTGTGTGTGTGTGTGTATTTACCTAGTTGTATTTTACGGGAAGGGGAGCTATGCTCATGGGGTCCGTCTTCATATCTCATTTTATCTAAACTATTTTTAAATTCATGTATTGTTTTTGCACACACCACTTTCTCATCTAACTTGTTCCAACTGTCTATTACTGTGTGTGTGTGTGTGTGTGTGTGTGTGTGTGTGTGTGTGTGTGTGTGTGTGTGTGTGTGTGTGTGTGTGTGTGTGTGTGTGTGTGTGTGTGTGTGTGTGTATTTACCTAGTTGTAGTTGTATTTTACGGGAAGGGGAGCTATGCTCGTGAGGTCCCGTCTTCATATCTCATTTTATCTAAACTATTTTTAAATTCATGTATTGTTTTTGCACACACCACTTTCTCATCTAACTTGTTCCAACTGTCTATTACTCTGTGAGGAAAGCTGTTCTTTTTCAAATCTCTTCTATAGCTGTCTTTTTTTATTTTCTTTCCGTGTCCTCTTGTATTTCTGTCATCCCATTTTATCAGATTCTCTCCATCAGTAATTTCTATGCCTTTCATGATTCTGTAAATAGCTATCAAATCTCCTCTCTCTCTTCTTTGCTCTAGTGTCTGTAGTTTAAGTTTTTGTAGTCTCTCTTCATATGATAGTTTTGAGTGTTGGTGCCAGTTTTGTAATTGCTCTTTGTATTCTTTCAAGTTTTTTTATACATTTTTTTGTACTTGGTGACCATATCGTTGCTGCATATTCCAATCTTGGTCTTATCAGGGTGATTAGGATTTTCCTCACCATTTCTTCATCCAGGTATGTAAATGCCACTTTGATTGTTCTTATTAAATTATAAGTTTCTCCAAAAATCTTATTTATATGTTTCTCAGGTGACATATTATTCATAACAATGACTCCCAGGTCCTTCTCATTTTCTACTTTTTTTATTCCTTCTTCTCCCAAATTATATGATCCTGTTATTCTGTTTTTGCTTTTTCCAAATTCCATTATACTACACTTTTTTGTATTGAACTCCATCTCCCACTTCCTACTCCATTCCTGTACTTTATTTAGATCTCTCTGTAGTGATTCACAATCTTCTTCAGTTTTCACTCTTTTCAGTAGTTTTGCATCATCTGCAAAGAAGCTCATATAGCTTTCAATTCCTTCATCCATATCATTAATATATATAGCAAACATTATTGGGGCCAGAACTGTTCCCTGCGGGACACCGCTTATTACTTCATTCCATTTTGAGTGCTGGTCTCTTATCACTACTCTCATTTTTCTTTCTTGCAAAAAGTCTTCCATCCAATTTAGCAATTTACCTTGTATTCCTCCTTCATATTCTAATTTCTTAAGCAACTTCTTATGTGGTACTTTGTCAAAAGCTTTCTTTAGGTCTAGAAATGCACAATCAGCCCATCCATCTCTTTCTTGTATTATATCTATTAGCCTTGAATAGAAACATATTAAATTGGTGACGCATGATCGTCCTTGTCTGAATCCAAATTGCCTTGGATTTAGTACGTTGTTTTTTTCCAAGTATTTTACCCATCTACTTTTGATAATTCTTTCACATATTTTTGCTATTGTACTTGTTAGAGAGACTGGTCTATAGTTGGTAGGTTCTTCTTTATTTCCTCCTTTATATATAGGTACTATATTTGCTTTTTTCCAATCTTCTGGAACTTTTCCTTCTTTTAAGGAACTGCTTATTATGCTATGTATTTTGTCTGCCAGTTCATTCCTGCATTCTTTCAGAATCCAGTTTGCTATTTCATCTGGCCCATGCGATTTTCTGACATCAAAATTACCCAAGTGTGTCAATATTTCATTCTTTGTTACTTCTATTTCTTCCATAGGGGGGACTTTTTCTTTCCACTCAATCTCTTCAGGTTGTATATTTTCCCTTGTAAACACTGATTTAAAATGTTTGTTCATAATTTCTGCCATTTCCATTTCCTCAGTGTATTCAACTCCTCCTTGTCTTAATTTCTCCAAGTCTTGTTTGTTTTTCAGTTTATTGTTTACAAATCTGTAGAATAGTTTTGGTTTATCTTTACACTTTTCTATAACATCTTTTTCATATTTTCTTTTTTCCTCTCTGCACTTTTGTACATATTCATTTCTATAACCAGTATATATTTTCCATTTTTCAGGTCTTCTGTCTTTTTTCCATCTGGTCCAGGCTTTGTCTCTTTTGTCTTTTAACTCCCTACAACTTTTGTTGTACCAGCATTTTACATATTCTTTTCCTTGTTTTTGTCTTGGGACATACTTTTCCACTCCTTTTTTGTAAATTTTTGTCAAAATATTCCATTTCTCTTCCACTGTTGTTTCTTCTTTGTATATTTCTTCCCAGTTTTCTTGTTGGAAGAATTCTCTTATTTTATCAAAGTTTGTTTTTTCATACATCATTCTTCCTTTTCTATATTGTTCATTTCTTTTCATATATTTTTCTTCATTAAGTTCCAGTTCAATCAATATGTGGTCACTTTTACCTATTGGTGTTTTATATTCAATCTTGTCCACTATTCTAGGTTCAGATGTAATTATTAAGTCTAGCCTCGATGGTTCTTCTTCATTTCTATACCTAGTGTTCTCTTGTATCCATTGCGTCATTGAATGGTCAGTAATCATCTCAAGTAGAGCATTTCCCCATGAGTCATCACCACTCTTTACTGTCATTTCTTCCCAGCAGATTTCTTTGCAATTAAAGTCGCCCATCATAACTATTCTTCCTCCGTCTTCCATTATTTTAGTTAATGCTATCTTTGTGTCCTCTAACATACTTTTATGTTCACTCTCCTCCCATGAGGCTGTTTTCGGAGGCACATAATTGATCACAAATTTTCTGCTCTTCTTATCTCGGTCTTCCACTTCTATCATAATCATCTCTACTGTATTCTTTCCATATATGACACCTTTCACGTTTATATCCTTCTTAGTCAGGAACATAACTCCACCCCCTTGTTTTTTTCTCTCTGTTTCTAATCCAATAATTGTATGCATCATGTCCTACACTGTTGGGTGGTAGTGGGCCTTTTAATTTTGTTTCTACAATTCCCATTATGCCCGGTTCTTTTTCTTTCAAATAATCATTCAGTTCATTCAATCCTGTTATCAATCCATCTATATTTGTGTAAGACGCTCTTAGTTTTCTGCCACTTCCATTGTGTTCTCTGTTTCCCTTATGTTTTTCTTTAGTATGTCGAACTGCTTTATTTTCATGTTCACTACTCTCCAATAGAATCTCTCTTTCTCTGACTCCGTTCTTTCCTCGTTTTTTGCCTTAGCTTCAAGTCTTTTCTGCTTTTCTGCCTCTCTTTCCTCCTTATTCATTTCTCTTTTTATCCATACCTTTTTATATTGATCATTTGTTGCTAGTTTCCCTGTTTTGGATAGAATTTTCTCTGCCGTTGTTTGTGACCTGAATTTAATCTTAATTGGTCTGGTCTTATCTGTACTATATTTTCCGAGTCTGAATTTTTCCTCAATTTCCTTTATAATTTCTGGTTCATCTTCCTGGACTAATTTTAATAAACTGCTTACTCTTTCATTTTCCTCCTTGATTCTTGCGGTTCTATCTGGGTTATGTTTCTCTTCCATTCCTAATATAATTATACATTTCTTTTTGTCAGCTAATTCTCTTACTATATTCTCCTTCTGTCTCATCACTTTAATAACTGAGTCTTCATTATGTTCTTTCAATTGCTGTTTGACTATGTCAGTGAATGAAACCTTATTCCCTTCTTGGGTTGTTCTCCAATTTTTAGCTTCTTTAGCTATTTTCTCTCTGTTTTCATTACTATTCTTCTTCAATTTCTCATTCTCCTCCTTTACATTTCCTAACTGTCTTTTTAGGTCCTCTATTTCTTCAGTTAAGTTTCTGTTAGCCTTCTCTAGTTGTTCCAACCTTTCAATTCTCTGGAAAATGGAGTCAACATTACCTAACTTACGTTCCAAGTCCTCGATCACCTTATCAACTCTCTCCTCTAGTCTTATCAGTCGGGGGGGGGGGTTGTGTCCCCCCCACCCTCTTTAAATCCCTGGAACATATTCTCGTCACTTTCTTCTGTATTGCTCCTCTCTATACTTCTAATCTTTACATTTTTATTAGACATTTCATCCTCACTCAGTCTTTTGTTTACCTTTCGCTTGTCTGGCTGGGCCAAGTCTACTCCCTCCTCATTTCCTTCCATTTCCCTCAGTAATCCCTCCCCTTTTCCTCTTTCCCTACTTTCCCACTACTCCACGAGCAATTTCCCCCCCCACCCTGTAAAAACACTAGGCACTTCTCTTTGCGTTGGGATCCACAGACTTCAGTTTTCTTCAGAACGTCATCCAAGCCGTCCATTCGCTGAAGTGTGTGTGTATTTACCTAGTTGTATTTACCTAGTTGTATTTTACGGGAAGGGGAGCTATGCTCGTGGGGTCCCGTCTTCATATCTCATTTTATCTAAACTATTTTTAAATTCATGTATTGTTTTTGCACACACCACTTTCTCATCTAACTTGTTCTAACTGTCTATTGCTCTGTGAGGAAAGCTGTTCTTTTTAAAATCTCTTCTATAGCTGTCTTTTTTTATTTTCTTTCCGTGTCCTCTTGTATTTCTGTCATCCCATTTTATCAGATTCTCTCTATCAGTAATTTCTATGCCTTTCATGATTCTGTAAATAGCTATCAAATCTCCTCTCTCTCTTCTTTGCTCTAGTGTCTGTAGTTTAAGTTTTTGTAGTCTCTCTTCATATGATAGTTTTGAGAGTGTTGGTGCCAGTTTTGTAATTGCTCTTTGTATTCTTTCAAGTTTTTTTATACATTTTTTTGTACTTGGTGACCATATCGTTGCTGCATATTCCAATCTTGGTCTTATCAGGGTGATTAGGATTTTCCTCACCATTTCTTCATCCAGGTATGTAAATGCCACTTTGATTGTTCTTATTAAATTATAAGTTTCTCCAAAAATCTTATTTATATGTTTCTCAGGTGACATATTATTCATAACAATGACTCCCAGGTCCTTCTCATTTTCTACTTTTTTTATTCCTTCTTTTCCCAAATTATATGATCCTGTTATTCTGTTTTTGCTTTTTCCAAATTCCATTATACTACACTTTTTTGTATTGAACTCCATCTCCCACTTCCTACTCCATTCTTGTACTTTATTTAGATCTCTCAGTAGTGATTCACAATCTTCTTCAGTTTTCACTCTTTTCAGTAGTTTTGCATCATCTGCAAAGAAGCTCATATAGCTTTCAATTCCTTCATCCATATCATTAATATATATAGCAAACATTATTGGGGCCAGAACTGTTCCCTGCGGGACACCGCTTATTACTTCATTCCATTTTGAGTGCTGATCTCTTATCACTACTCTCATTTTTCTTTCTTGCAAAAAGTCTTCCATCCAATTTAGCAATTTACCTTGTATTCCTCCTTCATATTCTAATTTCTTAAGCAACTTCTTATGTGGTACTTTGTCAAAAGCTTTTTTTAGGTCTAGAAATGCACAATCAGCCCATCCATCTCTTTCTTGTATTATATCTATTAGCCTTGAATAGAAACATATTAAATTGGTGACGCATGATCGTCCTTGTCTGAATCCAAATTGCCTTGGATTTAGTACGTTGTTTTTTTCCAAGTATTTTACCCATCTACTTTTGATAATTCTTTCACATATTTTTGCTATTGTACTTGTTAGAGAGACTGGTCTATAGTTGGTAGGTTCTTCTTTATTTCCTCCTTTATATATAGGTACTATATTTGCTTTTTTCCAATCTTCTGGAACTTTTCCTTCTTTTAAGGAACTGCTTATTATGCTATGTATTTTGTCTGCCAGTTCATTCCTGCATTCTTTCAGAATCCAGTTTGCTATTTCATCTGGCCCATGCGATTTTCTGACATCAAAATTACCCAAGTGTGTCAATATTTCATTCTTTGTTACTTCTATTTCTTCCATAGGGGGGACTTTTTCCTTCCACTCAATCTCTTCAGGTTGTATATTTTCCCTTGTAAACACTGATTTAAAATGTTTGTTCATAATTTCTGCCATTTCCATTTCCTCAGTGTATTCAACTCCTCCTTGTCTTAATTTCTCTAAGTCTTGTTTGTTTTTCAGTTTATTGTTTACAAATCTGTAGAATAGTTTTGGTTGATCTTTACACTTTTCTATAACATCTTTTTCATATTTTCTTTTTTCCTCTCTGCACTTTTGTACATATTCATTTCTATAACCAGTATATATTTTCCATTTTTCAGGTCTTCTGTCTTTTTTCCATCTGTTCCAGGCTTTGTCTCTTTTGTCTTTTAACTCCCTACAACTTTTGTTGTACCAGCATTTTACATATTCTTTTTCTTGTTTTTGTCTTGGGACATACTTTTCCACTCCTTTTTTGTAAATTTTTGTCAAAATATTCCATTTCTCTTCCACTGTTGTTTCTTCTTTGTATATTTCTTCCCAGTTTTCTTGTTGGAAGAATTCTCTTATTTTATCAAAGTTTGTTTTTTCATACATCATTCTTCCTTTTCTATATTGTTCATTTCTTTTCATATATTTTTCTTCATTAAGTTCCAGTTCAATCAATATGTGGTCACTTTTACCTATTGGTGTTTTATATTCAATCTTGTCCACTATTCTAGGTTCAGATGTAATTATTAAGTCTAGCCTCGATGGTTCTTCTTCATTTCTATACCTAGTGTTCTCTTGTATCCATTGTGTCATTGAATGGTCAGTAATCATCTCAAGTAGAGCATTTCCCCATGAGTCATCACCACTCTTTACTGTCATTTCTTCCCAGCAGATTTCTTTGCAATTAAAGTCGCCCATCATAACTATTCTTCCTCCGTCTTCCATTATTTTAGTTAATGCTATCTTTGTGTCCTCTAACATACTTTTATGTTCACTCTCCTCCCATGAGGCTGTTTTCGGAGGCACATAATTGATCACAAATTTTCTGCTCTTCTTATCTCGGTCTTCCACTTCTATCATAATCATCTCTACTGTATTCTTTCCATATATGACACCTTTCACGTTTATATCCTTCTTAGTCAGGAACATAACTCCACCCCCTTGTTTTTTTCTCTCTGTTTCTAATCCAATAATTGTATGTATCATGTCCTACACTGTTGGGTGGTAGTGGGCCTTTTAATTTTGTTTCTACAATTCCCATTATGTCCGGTTCTTTTTCTTTCAAATAATCATTCAGTTCATTCAATCCTGTTATCAATCCATCTATATTTGTGTAAGACACTCTTAGTTTTCTGCCACTTCCATTGTATTCTCTGTTTCCCTTATGTTTTTCTTTGGTATGTCGAACTGCTTTATTTTCATGTTCACTACTCTCCAATAGAATCTCTCTTTCTCTGACTCCGTTCTTTCCTCGTTTTTTGCCTTAGCTTCAAGTCTTTTCTGCTTTTCTGCCTCTCTTTCCTCCTTATTCATTTCTCTTTTTATCCATACCTTTTTATATTGATCATTTGTTGCTAGTTTCCCTGTCTTGGATAGAATTTTCTCTGCTGTTGTTTGTGACCTGAATTTAATCTTAATTGGTCTGGTCTTATCTGTACTATATTTTCCGAGTCTGAATTTTTCCTCAATTTCCTTTATAATTTCTGGTTCATCTTCCTGGACTAATTTTAATAAACTGCTTACTCTTTCATTTTCCTCCTTGATTCTTGCGGTTCTATCTGGGTTATGTTTCTCTTCCATTCCTAATATAATTATACATTTCTTTTTGTCAGCTAATTCTCTTACTATATTCTCCTTCTGTCTCATCACTTTAATAACTGAGTCTTCATTATGTTCTTTCAATTGCTGTTTGACTATGTCAGTGAATGAAACCTTATTCCCTTCTTGAGTTATTCTCCAATTTTTAGCTTCTGTAGCTATTTTCTCTCTGTTTTCATTACTATTCTTCTTCAATTTCTCATTCTCCTCCTTTACATTTCCTAACTGTCTTTTTAGGTCCTCTATTTCTTCAGTTAAGTTTCTGTTAGCCTTCTCTAGTTGTTCCAACCTTTCAATTCTTTGGAAAATGGAGTCTACGTTACCTAACTTACGCTCCAAGTCCTCGATCACCTTATCAACTCTCTCCTCTAGTCTTATCAGTCGGGGGGGGGGGGGTTGTGTCCCCCCCACCCTCTTTAAATCCCTGGAACATATTCTCGTCACTTTCTTCTGTATTGCTCCTCTCTATACTTCTAATCTTTACATTTTTATTAGACATTTGATCCTCGCTAAGTCTTTTGTTTACCTTCCGCTTGTCTGGCTGGGCAAAGTCTACTCCCTCCTCATTTCCTTCCATTTCCCTCAGTAATCCCTCCCCTTTTCCTCTTTCCCTACGTTCCCACTACTCCACGAGCAATTTCCCCCCCACCCTGCAAAAACACTAGTCACTTCTCTTTGCGTTGGGATCCACAGACTTCAGTTTTCTTCAGAACGTCTTCTAAGCCGTCCATTCGTTGAAGTGTGTGTGTGTGTGTGTGTGTGTGTGTGTGTGTGTGTGTGTGTGTGTGTGTGTGTGTGTGTGTGTGTGTGACAGTGACGCATCACAGAATGGAACTAGAACATCTGTTGCCGATGTCGTACATATGTGTTCAAGAGTACCTTTGACTTTTCCCCTAGAAGCCAAATATCGGTTCTGCTTCTTACTCTCTCTTCTGTACATTCTGGACAACTGATAATCCTTGCCCTGTGTTGTTCACACAATTCTTCTCGGTGCACTGTATACATTTTCTTATATCTGAATTCAAGTTTATGACTTATTACATCTTAGACATTTCTGTTTTTAGTGCAGTTTTTAACACTGGTACCTGGCGCTTGAAACAATGAAAGATTTAAATTGGCTTCTTTCTCGTGGATCGATTTCCTAAAAACAGAAATACATGTATGATTACAAGTTATTTGAGAAAGCCCTAACCAAAGTGGAGAATGAAAAGGATCTTGGTGTAATTAGAAGTAATGACTTTAAATCACCTAAGACTTGCATTTGTGCCTCAAGGAAAACAAATAAGATACTGGTATTGCTAGCGGGATCTTTAACTTCTAATGTCCATCTATAGTCATCTGATTATATGGATCACTGGTCCGCCCACATTTGGAATATGCTCTTTATGTATGGTAACCAGATCTCAGTTAAGACATTGATATATTGGAAAGAGTGTAGCGGTGAGGTACGAGACTACTACCAGATATTAGAAACACGGTATACGAAATTATCTTGAAATATCTAAACCTATTCCCTATCTCTCTCTCTCTATTTTAAAAAAAGAAGACTCGGGAAACTTATTATATGCCTTTAAAGTTTTAAAATGGATTAATAGTATCAAGATTAAAAAAAAAAATGCTAGGACAAAAAGATGAAGACCTCAAGCTGCAAGAATATAAATATATCCGAAAAGTATGTAGAAAGAACTTTACCAACCACGTCGATAATAAATGAAATAAGCTTCCAGCCGAGGCAATTGAATGTAATACAGTTAGATTTTTTTTTAAATCACCTTGATTAACATCAAAATATTTTTAATCATACAGCCCTACCATAATTTGTTCAGTGACTGATATATATTCATTTAATATTTACTCTGTGCCTGACATCTCTTGTACTTGAATATAGTATTTACTTCACCTCCCAGTAGTAGGCGTTACGTTTGTCAGCGGTACCAGCATGTTTCTCCATCTGACTCTATTTTGGAATACCACTTCCTCCCTCAGAGTTTCGATGTTGGGCAAGTCATGTCTACTGAGGGCTTCTTCAACAGTCTTTCCATCTCTTTTTCGGTCTTCTTCGTGGTCTTCTGCCCGGCATCCACTCCCAGCATCCCTTTTTTCTTCCATTCTTTCTAAATGTCCCAGCCATTTTAGCTGGGCGGCATCTATTTTGCATAGCATGGGATTTCACAAGCAAGACTTTTTACACCACCGGCTGGCTAGGCCTGTCGTGGCAACCCTCTTCCTTTCTCACCCGGACTTGGGATCAGCAATAGCGGAGATTGAATATAGTATATCCAAATGATATTTTGATCATTCTTCCTCGTAATGGAACTATCCACTGCAAAAGTCGCAGCATACTATATTTGAAGTTTAGTTATTTCAGTGTCCATATTTTGCTACTCCATTTTCTTTTCTTTTTTTATCCTTCTCTTCTTTGCTCCAACCCCGTCAATTCATATTAATATTACATGTTTCTAGCTTATTTTCTTCACATTTCAAAAGCTTTGTCAAGGAGTTCACCAAGTGAAAATCTAGGTTTCAATATATTTGTGTTGCATTAGTTTTCTAGATTATTCCTTCATTCTCTATAAGAGAAAATGTTCCTGCCAATTATCACAGCTCTGACACTAAGTAATGCACTTTTCATCACAATAACTTGATATTTCATTCTGTTTTCTGAGTTCTTGTTATCATCCATTTACCAGCACCAATTTGAGGCATAGGTGCTGAGATTTATCAAATTGAATGAGAAGAAAAAGGTTAAAAAATACCAGAAGCTAAAAGAAGCGTGGTAGGTGATGAGGGATAAGGTGAAAGTAGGAGTTTCTGGAAGGGAGTGAATGGTAGAACCAAGAGGTGAGGGCGGTGGTGAAGGGTTGGATGGAGAGGTGAGGCCGGTGGTGAAAAAAGGGACCCTAAGTGGATTGGTTTCAAGGTAGAACCAGGGAAGCATATATGAGAGGTTAACCGAGGGTAATTATTGTTTGTCGATGTCCCTTTATTGATATTATTCTAAATTTGGGTTAATTCTTATCCTCCCTTGACTCTTAGGCGCGAATATTCTGGAATGCAAAAGTGGTCGTGAGCGTGAGAAAGCATTCGGAGCAATTGTGGCGTATTATATTCTTTGTTTTGTCATTTGCGTATAATCATGATGATGAATGTATTATCATCTCCCTTCGATGTCTAGCGTGCACAGGCGCGCACGCACACAAATACCACGATAAGGTACTGCGCGTCTTCGCGGATCTCCCGAGGGAAAAGTCAATTGTATGAGTGACCTAAGCTCAGCAACCTTTCCAGGCGACGCCCTTAGCAAACAATAGATTCAGCGCATCTCGGGTCAAACCACCTGAAGCCCTCTACTTGAACAAAGAAGCCGACAAGACAGCCGCGAGGACAAAAGCCTAATCCGGCGCCTCTCGTCGCTCAAGTCGAAGCGACGAAATCTTTTATACACCTAGTTTTGGCAACATCGTAAATAATGTATACATAAAATGTTTCTGGCAACCCTCCGAACAGCGAAAAAAATACACGGGAGCGACGAGCGATTTCGCTCGGGAAAGTTCCAATGTCGCTCTCGCAAATCCAATAGCGGGAGCGATCCCCCACAAAAAAATCGCTCCCGCGGCAAGATTCAACGTTTTTCATGCATTATCCATCATTTGGCAATCCCTGAATCCCATCACCATTGATGAAAGGATCAGAGCAAACACAACTTACCCGTGATCAATCATTGCATTATCAATCGATATCATAAACGCAACGCATCAATCAACTTTAATTTGTTGATGTACGTATGTGTACGCGGTATAGCTGCTAGAGTTCAATGGCTTACCTAGCCTAGCTTCGTATCAGCTGCATGCGCGCGTATACTAGCCCATTCAACTCCGATGACAAGATTCTTGTCATTTGGTCAAACAAAACAAAAAATCATAAAACACCAAAATGTTTGATCAAACACCAGAAAAATATGACGTCAGTCCTCGTGCGGTCAACCGACTGACGTCATATTTTTCTGGTTGATCAAACATTTTGACGTTTTATTATTTTTTTTTTTTTTTTTTTTTTTTTTTTCCAAATGACAAGATTCTTGTCATCGGAGTTGAATGGGTTAGTACATGTTGACTAGACTCTACACAACTATCGTGCTACATAATGTCGCTAGTTGCGAATTGCATGGTACCTGTATACAGGGAAGTTCATTGGTTGCATGCAGCTAGCTGCCCAATCAACGCGCTGACTACATGTACAATGCACCATACCCAATACCACATCACCGCATGCATACGTACACTGTACATATGCAAACTCGCTCCGACATGAGTAATGAGATAGCCTTCCAATAGTTTGAAGGAAATCGAACCTGCAAAAACATGGCTCTGGAAGTATCAAAAATGGCTCTGGTAATTAAAAAAAAGGCTCTGGTGAAAAAAAAATGGTTCTGGAAAAAATATTTCTTTGTCGCGGCTCGTGCCGCTTAAATTGTTCTTATCGGCTTAAGAAACCTGCACAGCGAAGCTATAGCGATAATCCCATACCACACTCCTGGTCATATGGCCAATTCCCGAAGGTTGAGTGTGGTTGAATTTTCCGCCAAAATCATCGGAAATTTAAAATTCCCGGCTCTGTGCAGGCATGCGCATTGTCGACCCCACCTCCCCCTCCCTATCCCCTCCCTTCTTACCCGGCTGCCCGGCTTGCTGATCTCACTTCAATGAGAAATGAAGGCTTCGCCTGTGGGAGGAGGGAGGGACCCTAAATCTGTGCAGGTTTCTTAAGCCGATAAGAACAATTTAAGTGGCACGAGCCGCGACAAAGAAATATTATCGGCTGAAAGAAACCTGCACAGCGAAGCTATGCATGAGGCGAGGACAGGTGGGAGGAGAGGTGAAGCCTGATTCAAACCGTTATTACGTGTGTCTTTCCTATGGGAGACTTATTCATTTTATCACTCAATAGAGGGGGAGAAAGAAAAGTCAAGTACCCACGCCGAAGAATGTGACATGCACAACATTGCACTGTTCACACGATGCGTAAATTATACGAAATTCGTATCCTGTTCAGCGGTTTCTGGCCCCTCCCCACTCCTCGATCGCCCTTTGCCCCCTCCACCCTTTTTTTTTTTTTTTTTTATATATGAGATGATAGGGGTGGAGCCGTTTCCATGGCGACACATGGGCCAGGGGTGACCGAGTGGTAGAGACACCGTGTCCCCAAGGGAGTCGTCGATGTTCAGCCCCTAGGTCCCGCACCCGCTCCACCGAGTGGGTGCGGAGAAACGCCAGCGATGCCACAAAGTCCCTGATGCTGTGGGCGTGCGGGGCATGGCCCGGGTCGGCTCTCTCCCAAAAAGCGGAAAGGCAGGTGCGCCCGGGACCTCGGGGTTAGGGGAATCCTAAATTTCGAGTTGTAGAAGAGATGATCCTCAAAAATCTCTTCCGTGTGGTCCACGTAGTCTTGGAACGCACGGACCGGGCGCAGTGGATGTGGGCGTCCTCCCTCCTGGAAGAATTGTATTCTGAGAGGGCCAAACATGACGTCCGCTCGGCCGTTCCTGGCCAGGAATGTTGGTGATGGAGAGAGGGTTAGGGCCGAGCTGTCCTCCTCCAGTTTGGAGACGGACGGGTGGCGGGTGATTGCCACCAGCTGTGAAGCCCTGTAGTCCGTAGTCAAGGCGAGCAGAAAGACGACACGTTGAGGGAAGTGTTCTTCCTCCATAATGGCCCTTTCGAACGCCAGGTACTGCAGAAGACGATGCAAGGACCAGGCCAGGACCGGTTGATGTCTCGGCTCTCTTGAGGCGCTGATCCCCTTCATTAGGAGGGTTCGCGCCCTCTGTGGCACTCGGATGTTCATGCCCAAGCGTAGCGGATCAGTGAGGGCTGTATAGTGAGGCAAGATAGTTGCCGGTGCCCTGTTGGTGGAGGTAGCCAGCCAAGTCAGGAAGTCCGGAACCATGCTGGCGGAGATGGTCACCATCGCGTGTCTCCGAAGGCAGTTCCGGAATCTCCGTCAGCAGGACCCACACTGCCGCACTGAGGACGGAAGGTGAGCTCTGAGCATCTTGTCTGCTGCCTCTGTAGAGAAGAGTTGGCTGAGAGCTCCCCGTAGAAACTCCAAGTATCAAGTTGGAGTGACGCTTGAAGAGGCGTGGTAAGGCTGTTGGCCAGGCAGGCTGACCCCAGTAGAAGGGGAGAAGGGCCCCATCTCATTAGCTCCCCGAACCACGGCTGGGTTGGCCAGTAGGGAGCTATCAGGAGGACCTGACCCTTGAAGGACCTGCGGGTCTGCAGCACCTTCAGGAGGACTAGTGTCGCTGGAGGAGGAAAAAGAATACGTACTTCCAGCTGTTCCAGTCCTCCGTGAAGGCGTCTGGGCCTCCTGTGCGTGTCCTTTGGATGCAGGTGAGGTAGAGGGTCGTGTTTGGGGAGGCAAACAGGTCCACCTCTGGGGTGCCGTAGTGGAGGGAGAGCGACTCGAACACTTGTGGGCGTAGTTGCTACACTACGAAGGTCTCTTGAAACCTGGATAGAGCGACCGGCGTAGGGCCCCCGACCGAAGCCAAGGACGCAACAAGCTGTGGAGTGCTGAGGGTATCGGCCCGGGCAGGTCACGCGGGAGAAGCAGTAGGCTCCTGTTGACCTCCCGTACCAGCCGTAGGCGCCCCAAGCGACTCAGTGGAAGGGCTGGAGTCGCGAAGTTGAGGTCCCCCCCCCCCGCCACTGAAGGAGGGAGAACGTGTGAGAGAAACACGCTCTCTTGGCGCAGGGGAGCACCCGAAGAGCGCTGACTGTGTCCCACTCAATCCCGAGCCAATAAAGTCCCTGTATGGGAGCAAGGGCAGACCCGTTCCAGTCCACCCCGAACTCCACGTCCGCCAACACTCTTAGAGCCACTGAGATGTCGGCCGATGCACCCTCCCCGGTGGGCAAATGCATCAACTAGCCGTCTAGGAACATGAGTGTGGAGACGCTTGCTTCCGTCCAGCGTACGCCTACCACTCTCACTAGTTTCGTGAAGATCCTCGGGGTAAGCGAGAGACCGAAAGGAAGTATGCGAGGCCGAGTTCGTTTCCGAGCGACCTCGTCCGTGGGCGTTAGTCAAGAGGCTTCGTCCTGGGTGAAGACGTTCCCTGAGCGTCTCCCACTAAGACGGGCCTGAACCCTCGGTATGTATCCAACTCACCCCAAGTCTTCCCGCGGGAAGTCCTCGAAGCCCGTGGCGAGCGTTCTCATCCAATAGTGTGTTATGGCAGTTTGTGACGTCTCTTCACCCACAAGCGGACTTCTATATGTTTAATACCTAGTGACATCATGTGATTATACTGTGACGTCACCGGATTTAATCATGGCGCCATAGAATCGTCTCGTGACGTCACAGACACAAATTGACGTCATAGGACATGGTGACGTCAGTTTATCACATAATGACGTCATCTTATCATACCGTGACATCACTGAGTCACAGTGAGCGTTGAAATAAATTTTGACATGGTAAAATTCTGGACCATCATGACTGTAGATTAATTTAAGTTGAATAGGAAAAGTCATGTTCATTTCGACCTAAGATCATAGTGAGCGTCGAAATTAATTTTAACATGGTAAAATTCTCGACCATCATGACTGTAGATTAGCTCAAGTTGAATAGGAAAGTCATGTTCACTTCGTCCAGAGTCACAGTGAGTTTTGAAATTAATTAAACATGGTAAAATTCTCGACCATCATGACTGTAGAATAGCTTAAGTTGAATAGGAAAAGTCATGTTTATGTCGACCTGAGTCACAGTGGGCGTTGAAATTAGTTTTGACATGGTAAAGTTCTTAACCATCATGACTATAGGTTAGCTTATGTTGAATAGGAAAAGTCATGTCCTTTTCGACCTGAGTCACAGTGAGCGTCGAAATTAATTTAACATGGAAAAATTCTCGACCATCATGACTGTAGATTAGCTTAAGTTGAATAGGAAAAGTCATGTCCATTTCGACCTGAGTCACAGTGAGCGTCGAAATTAATTTTAACATGGTGAAATTCTCGACCATCATGACTGTAAATTAGCTTAGGTTGAATAGGAAAAGTCATGTCCATTTCGACCTGAGTCACAGTGAGCGTCGAAATTAATTTTAACAATCTTAAAAGTCTCGACCATCATGACTGTAGATTAGCTCAAGTTGAATAGGAAAAGTCATGGTCCTTTCGACCTGAGTCCCAGTGAGCGTTGAAATTGATTTTAACATGGTAAAATTCTTGACCATCATGATAATAGATTAGCTTAAGTTAAATAGAAAAAGTCATGTCCATTTCGACCTGAGTCACAGTGAGCGTCGAAATTGATTTTAACATGGTAAAATTCTCGACCATTATGACTGTAAATTAGCTTAAGTTGAATAGGAAAAGTCATGTCCATTTCGACCTGAGTCACAGTAAGTGTCGAAATTAATTTTAACATGGTAAAATTCTCGACCATCATGACTGTAGATTAGCTCAAGTTAAATAGGAAAAGTCATGGTCCTTTCGACCCGAGTCCCAGTGAGCGTTGAAATTGAGTTTAACATGGTAAAAATTCTTGACCATCATGATTCTAGATTAGCTTAAGTTGAATAGGAAAAGTCATCTCCATTTCGACCTGAGTCACAGTGAGCGTCGAAATTGAGTTTAACATGGTAAAATTCTCGACCATCATGACTGTAGATTAGCTCAAGTTGAATAGGAAAAGTCATGTCCATTTCGACCCGAGTCACAGTGAGCGTCGAAATTAATTTTAACATGATAAAATTCTCGACCATCATGACTGTAGATTAGCTCAAGTTAAATAGGAAAAGTCATGTCCATTTCGACCTGTCACTTTTTTTTTTTTTTTTTTAAGGTCAAGGCATTTTATCTATACAATACCTAGCACTTTGCGTCAACTTAAACTGTACTATTTAAATAATTTTCCTCTTCTCATTACGCTAAATGTTTATAGTTTATCTTTGAACTGATTTATACTAATTCTAACACTAGACTCCCTAAACCTAAAGTTCTTTTGTGTTTTACTTGGGGGTGGAACATCAGGCAAGTCATCTTTAAACTCAAGCCAGGTGAAGTTGATAAGAGGTTGGCTGTGGCTCAAGAGAAGAGCTGTGTGGTAACATGGTATTTTTTTTTTTTTTTTTTTTTTTTTTTTTTTTTTTGCTTAAGAAACATGGAAGGAGGGTGGTGCCGTGAGGCGTTAGACCATTGAAGGTCGGAGGTATGGTGCTGCCGAGGCCTGATGACCCTCGGGGGGCCACCCTCCGTATCATAAGACACGCCCCCTTGTCCTCCGGGAAGTCCGGGTTCTTACCACGGACGGCTCGAAGACCTATGGGGAACGGATTACGAGTGGAAATGTCAGTCTACGCCTAGGGCCTGACAAAGCAAGCCATAAGGCGTTAGAGGGCCATTACTGGTCGGAGGTATGGGGCTGCCGCGAGGCCTGATGATCCTCGGGAGCACCCCCCTCCGTACCATAGGACACGTTCCCCTATCCTCCGAGAGGCCCGGATTCTAACCGCGGACGACCCGAAGACGTATGGGGAACGGATTACGGGACGCCTATGGCCTGACGGAACAAGCTGTGAGGCGTGAGAGGACCATTGATGACCGGAGGTATGGGGCTGCCGAGAGGCCTGATGACCCTGGGGGGCGCCACCCTCCGCACCATAAGACACGTTCCCACGTCTTCCGAGAGGCCCGGGTTCTTGCCACGGACGGCCTGAAGACAGGGACGGATTGCGATCGTATATGGTCAAAGTCTACGCCTAGGTCCCGAACAAACCGTGAGGCAATAGAGGACCGATGATGGTCGGAGGTATGGGGCTGCCGAGAGGCCTGAGGACCCTGGGGGGCGCCACCCTCCGTACCATAAGACACGTTCTCACGTCTTCCGAGAGGCCCGGGTTCTTACCACGGACGGCCTGAAGACGGACGGATTGCGATCGTATATGGTCAAAGTCTACGCTTAGGGCTTGATACAAACCGTGAGGCAATAGAGGACCGATGATGGTCGGAGGTATGGGGCTGCCGAGAGGCCCGAGGACCCTGGGGGGCGCCACCCTCCGTACCATAAGACACGTTCTCACGTCTTCCGAGAGGCCCGGGTTCTTACCACGGACGGCCTGAAGACGGGGACGGATTGCGATCGTATATGGTCAAAGTCTACGCCTAGGGCTTGATACAAACCGTGAGGCAATAGAGGACCGATGATGGTCGGAGGTATGGGGCTGCCGAGAGGCCTGAGGACCCTGGGGGGCGCCACCCTCCGTACCATAAGACACGTTCCCACGTCTTCCGAGAGGCCCGGGTTCTTACCACGGACGGCCTGAAGACGGGGACGGATTGCGATCGTATATGGTCAAAGTCTACGCCTAGGGCTTGATACAAACCGTGAGGCAATAGAGGACCGATGATGGTCGGAGGTATGGGGCTGCCGAGAGGCCTGAGGACCCTGGGGGGGCGCCATCCTCCGTACCATAAGACACGTTCCCACGTCTTCCGAGAGGCCCGGGTTCTTACCACGGACGGCTCGAAGACGGGAACGGATTGTGCTCGTATAATATCAAAGTCTACGCCTAGGTCCTGACAATCCAAGCTGTGGGACCATAGAACTTAGGTAAGGGGCCGCCGACACCAGAAGCCCCCCTCCGCACTACCAGACTCGCAGCAACGGGCACAAACCGGAGCACAAGATATAAGAAGGTAACATTTGGATCACTAAAAGGGTAGTCGAAGAATGGGACAAACCAGCAGCCAAGCGGAAAGCGATAAAACTAACAGACGATTAACCAGCAGGAAACGGGACCGCCTGCTCCCATGTGGGCAGCAAGTTGACCACTCTGTCCCGTTTCCGCGATGTAAGTGAGATCAGCAAGCCGGGCAGCCGGGTAAGAAGGGAGGGGATAGGGAGGGGGAGGTGGGGTCGACAATGCGCATGCCTGCACAGAGCCGGGAATTTTAAATTTCCGATGATTTTGGCGGAAAATTCAACCACACTCAACCTTCGGGAATTGGCCATATGACCAGGAGTGTGGTATGGGATTATCGCTATAGCTTCGCTGTGCAGGTTTCTTTCAGCCGATAATACATTTTTTTCCCCTGCCTCCGAGTTTTGAACGGAGCTTGCCTTATATTTGTAGGCCAGAGAGCTGTCTGGCACATTAAAGCAAACAACCAGCTTAGACCTTACTTTGCCACTTAAATGTAGAAGTTAAACATACACTCTACAAATGTCTTTAATGTACAGGGTGTTTCAGAATAATTGAAACCCATTCGTCTAGACTTTATTTGATATCCAAACATGATATATCAATAACGATTACGTTTATTTGAAGCCAAGAGTGTCTCCATTTCCTCCATTATTGATTCCCTCTGCTTCGTCAGCGTCTTTGCCATTTATGTAGAAGCTATTTCACCAGCTTTCTTTAAATTGTCTCTTTGTTTGATTATTGTGGAGATAGTTGATTGGAGCAACTGATTCTGGCGATGGAATTAGCTCCTTCACCTCCCTCATGGCACTTAACAATGTCAAGTTTTTTCTCCAACGATAAACTCTTCATCGGTCTTTTGGGCTTTATCTCACCTGTAGTAGTAGTTGTTGCAGGCCGTTTGGAAGCCATCACGTTATGTATCACTCTCGTAAAAACAACAGTGAATGTGAAATAGTAGCACAAAACAAAGACACTGATACACGGGCCGAGGGAGTAAACACAACTGAATAAAGAGCGGGAACGAATTTCGATGGGTGGCCGATGGAGCGTGGTTGGCGCTGCGACCGCGGTGCGCTTGTTTACGGTTTGGTGATCGTATAATCGAGCGCCAACATTCAAAAATGAGCGACTGGTATCAATTCAAATGGATCGTAAAAACAAAATATCGGACAACGAACCATCTAATAGCGAGGGAAACCTGTATATATGTTTCAATATATATATAGTATATATATATAATATATATATGTATATATATATATATATATATATATATATATATATATACACATACATACATATACCAAGGCTTTTCCCCCTTACAAGGGAGGTAGCCAAAAAGGAAAAGGCATAAAATCATTCCCACCCATTCCATCCCTGAATACACTCCACACCCCTCCACCCTCCCTCTCATCTTAGCACCTCCTGGATGACGGATCATCCCTGCACCTTGTCTACTGCCCTGGGTCAGAAGCAGTGTCGCAAGACACAGCACGTCCACAGCAAGGCCGCTTCATTAAATCGGCGACCCCTCCTCTCCGTCCCCCCATGCATAAAGGAGAAGACGGGGAGAAATCCCTTCGGGCTGCGTCAGAATTTGCTCACACATACTACCTCACCCCCCATCCCCCCGCCCATTCCACCTCATGCATCACATCATCATCCATATACAACCATTCTCCATTCACCCCTGTCTTCTGTCCTCTCCCGTCCTTCCTCAACAGACATTCCCCTCTTCCCCAAAGCCCCCTTCACCCCATCCATCCACCTCATCCTAGGACGTCCCTTCATGTTTACTCCCTCCACATCTGCTTTCCATACCCCTTTTACTAGTCTTTCTTCACCCATTCTTTCCATGTGTCCAAACCATACTAATACTCTTTCATCAACCCTATCTCCCAACCCCCTTTCCACCCCTGTTCTCTTCCTTACCTCCTCATTTCTCACTCTATCTAACCTAGTAACCCCCATCATACTTCTCAGACACCTCATCTCAAACACATTCAAACTCCTTCTCTCTTCCTCTCTTGTGTTCCATGTTTCTGCCCCATACAGTGCTGTTGGCACAATCATTCCTTCATACAGTCTCCTCTTAGCATCCATTCCCAAATGTCTATTTCTCATTACACTTTCTAATCCACCAAGGCATTTACTCGCTTCTCTCAATTTACATTCTACCTCCACCTTTTCCTGCCACATTTGCACCCAAGTATCTAAAACTATCCACTTCCTCCAGTCGCTCTCCCTTAATGCTCACTTCCAGTCTACTGCCACTTTCACCCCTTGTACATCTCATCACCTTACTTTTACCCACATTTATCTTCAGCTTTCTTCTATCACACATTCTCCCAAACTCTGTCACCAACTTCCTCAATCCCTCCTCCGATCCTGCCACAAGCGCAGTGTCGTCCGCGAACAACAGCTGGCTCACCTCCCACTTTTCTTCATTTTCTTTAACCATCTCCAATCCCTGACCCACTACCCTTGCATTTACCTCTCGCACTACCCCATCCATGTATAAGTTGAACAGCCAGGGTGACATAACGCATCCTTGACGAAGTCCCACCTTTACCTCGAACCATTCACTCTCTCCATTTCTAATCCTGACACAAGCACTACTACTCTCATAAAAACTCTTGACAGCTCCCAAAAGCTTTCCTCCTATCCCGTATATCCGCAAAACCTCCCACAGTGCCTTTCTGTCTCCGCTGTCGTAAGCCTTTTCCAGGTCCATAAAGGCCCAAAAAACATCCTTCCTTTTTCCTATAGCTTTCTCACATATCTGTCTTACCACAAAGATCTGATCTACACAACCTCTACCCGTCCTAAATCCACACTGTTCCTCAACAATTACTCCCTCTGTTCCTCTCCTAATCCTCTCAATCAAGATCCTCCCATAAGCCTTCCCAACTACACTTAACAGGCTAATCCCTCTGAAACTACTACATTCACACTTGTCCCCTTTTCCCTTGTAAAGTGGAACTATACAGGCACTCCTCCAGTCCTCCGGCACTCTACCCTCTCTCCAGCAAACATTAAATAACCTCACCAGCCAGTCCACCATCACTGTACCTCCTTTTTTTAGACATTCTGCATGGCATCCATCCAGACCAGGTGCCTTACCTGCTTTCATCATCTTGACAACTGCCTTCACTTCATCCTTCCTTATTTCTCCTCCATTTTCCTCACTCATCACTCTCATTTTCTTAGCATTTCCCACTGCAGCTATCTTTCCCTCCCTATCCTCCTTCACATTTAGCAACTCTCTAAAATATTCTGCCCATCTTCCCCTCACTGCCTTCTCTTCCATTATCATCTCTCCATCTGCACCTTTTACCTTTTCTTCTCTACTTGATTCGCCTCCTCTTCCTCTCTTAATTTCTTTCCAAAACATCTTTTTATTACTTTCAAAATCTTCTGTCATAATCTTACCCCATTTCACATCTTTACCTTTTGCTTTACTTCTCTTTTCTTTTCTTTATACCTCTCATATGACTCCCTCGTCCTATTTTGTAACCAATCTGTGAAAGCTCGCTTCTTCTCTTCTACAACCTTCTTTGTTTCCTCATCCCACCATTCACTACCCTTTCTTCTATTTCCTCCTGTCCTTGTTCCACACACCATCTTTGCACACTTTGTGACTCCCTCCTTGAACCATCCCCATTCCTCCTCCACACCTACCTCTACTCTATCCTTCACTCCCTCCCACTCCTCCTTCAGCTTCTTCTTGTACTCCTTCTCCTTTTCATTTTCATTTAAAGAGTTCACTCTAAGAACCTCCCTACCTTTTGTCCCTTTCCTCTTCCTCCATCTATCCTCCACTCTCAACTTACCTTCCACCAAAAAATTATCTGATATTCCCCCACCCTCTCCCCTTAGCACATGTACATCCTTAACTCTTCCTATCATAATCCTATTTACCACTACATAGTCCATTAATGCTCTATCTACCACCCTTCCCTCCACCACCCTCTCCCATGTGTACTTATGCTTGACTTTCTTCTGAAACACTGTATTTGCTATCATCAACTCTCTTTCTAGACACATTTCCACCATCAACTCTCCACTACGATTCTTTCCTGGAACTCCACATTTCCCAGCCACTCCATCGATTGGATCATTTCCTACCCAAGCATTAAGGTCTCCCAGTACTATTACATTGACATTTCTTCCTAAATCCTCTATGCACTCATTTAAATCTATCCAAAAGGTCTCCCTTTCTTCTACACTCTTCTCACTGCCAGGTCCATATGCACTTACAAAAATCCACATCTCCTTTCCCATTTTCACCTTCATCCACATTATCCTTGAGGAAACCTCCTTCCACTCCACTACACGTTTACCTATCTTTTCACTTACTAGTATAGCCACCCCTTCCCTCCCTCGCCCTCTGTTCACTCCTGATAACCTCCCACTTACACTCCCAAACTTACACTCGCCCTTCCCTTTCAACTTAGTTTCACTCAAAGCCAACACATCCATATTTCTTCTCACAAACATACTACCTATCTCTTCCCTTTTACTCTCATCTGTACCACATCCACACACATTAAAAGACCCAAACCTTAGGGTGCTGGTCCGAAAACTCCCAGACCCTCTTATGCCTTTGCTTTTTCTTTTAGGAATGTCCCCTGTGGGGCTACAAGGAGAAGGATGCCTAGTCCCAATCCCCGTCCCTTTCCTCTCGCCTCTTACGATCCAAGTGGAAATACTTGGTGGCAGTATTCTTTTCCCCCACCACAGGGAAGGTAGGCGAATAAGGAAATGAATATTCAGCGAAATTGTAAAGGACAGTAACAAGGGGTTGGGGGACAGCATAACGGAGGGACTGTCATAGTATAAAAGTGTCATCATTTCTCTATGAACAGAGTTTTCCTCTATCACAGCCAAAATGATGTGTGACTCTGGTCCATAGGGGCGCCCCATAAAGACCCTAAAGTATGAACTGCATGCCACTTTGCCACAATATATATATATATATATATATATATATATATATATATATATATATATATATATATATATATATATATATATATGGCTTAACTTTACGGTTAAAAACAATATCAATTGGTGTTTTATCTATTATAGAGTATTTTGTGTCTATTATTTCTTGTGACATTACCATGGCTCACAAGAAAATAGTCATCTATATTCATATTAACAAAGCTATGGAACATTTTAAAGACTTCAATTAGAGCACCCTACACTCTATGTTTGGATAAGCTAATAAGTAAAATTCACTTAAATACTCTTCTTAGGATTTACTACGTAAACGAGGGATCATTTTAGTGATTATCCGTAGAACTTTTTCTAATTTGCCGAGGTGGGCACCAGTCCATTAATCCGTTAATCATTGATTAACGAAGTTAAGTTTTTTCATTAACGGATCAACTTAACTCTGAAAAAATTAATGGATTATTTATCTTGTTAAATTGGCAACTTCCGTTAATAGTCCGTTACATTCGTACATAAACTTTCCCTTGTTTTCAGTTTTTTGTACAGATTCTTATGATAATATGACAATATAATCAGATAAGTCATTGATCCACACTAAGGACCTGACGTCTACCTTTTGGTCCCCTTTTCCTCGATTTGCTTGGTTGCGGTACCTCTCGGTGTTCTTCTTTTGGATCTCCAGTATGACCAGGTGTGCCAACTCAGCTTCGTCTTCCGCTCCTCCCATGTTAGGAAGTCTATGATCTACCATTATCTATTGGTGGATGTCGATTAAAGAACACGTAATATGGAGTTTGACCAATAGAGTAGTGGGTGGCTTCATTCATTTTATTTATTTATTTTTTTTTCTGACATACCATCAATAACTCGGGCCATCTATTGAGGTGTCCCTGACATAGCATAGAGAAAATGCTCTTCAAACTTCTATGCATTCTTTCCACGATCTTGTTTGTCTGCAGTCGGTATGGGGTAACGTAGAGTACTTGCACTTGCTGATTACCGCAGTACTCCAGGAATGCGGCGTTTTGGAATTCCCTTCTGTTGTCCACCTGGATCTGCTCCGGGGTCCCGTAGTCAGCAAAGAAAATAGAGAGTGCAGCATGCGTTGGTGTTGTTTTGTTCGTAGGGGATAGAGACATACGTACCTACTATAATGATCAGTTATTGACATCACATACCTACAACCCTGTGTTCAGGACACCATGTCCGACAGATCTATACCTAGCCTTTCCATCGGCTTAGTTGCAGGCAGAATCTTTGTATATCGCTGTGACAGCCCTTGTGTACCCTTAAATCTTTGGCATGTGACACACCCTTTAACAAAATTACAAACAGGTTTTCTGATGGTTTTCCTTTGTCCCATATGTCCCGTGGATTCGTGTGCATGTTTTAGTGCTTGGTGTTTTAGATCATGGGGGATGACGAGCGTATATTGGAGACTTCCATCAATCTGTTCCCAAACGTAGTACAGTACTTCCTCGATTAATATGAACTGATCAAGTGTGGTCTCTTTATCCTCCTACTAGGTAACCTGGCTCCTTCCAAATGTTCAACTAACTCTTGTCATACGAAAAATTCCCTTTGTTTATTCTTAAATGTTTCCCTGTCGTATCCTAACCATGTACGTTTTGGGGTCCTTGTAATTATCCTAACCGGTCTCAATAGTTGATCAGTTATCACATTCCCCTTTCCCTTTACGTACTGAATTATGTATTGGTATACCCTCATCTCCAGGATCCACCTGTTCATATGAGGTGATTTAGTTTTCTTCTTGTCAACGGCTGGTCTGTAACAATAGTGAACCTATTTCCCCAAAGATGATGATCAAAGTTCCTACAGGCTAACACTATAGCGAGGGCTTCTTTGTCTGTGACTGAGTACCTCGATTCATACAGATTCAACTTCCTCAAGAAGTATTCCACTAGATTTATTTCCCCATTCTCCTGTATTTGGCTAAGCACCACGCATGCGTGGGTATTCTTCACATTATGAATAGTTGGTCATTCTTTACCTTGGCTAAGATTGGTGCACTTGTCAACCTTTCTTTTAATTGGTCGAATACTATTTGCCAATTCTCACTCCACTGATAATTAGAGTTCGCCTTCGTCAGATTAGTAAGAGGGGTCGCTATCTTAGCAAACGCTGGCACGTACTTTCTGTAAAATCCACACATTTCCAAAAATCTCCTTACCTCTTTTGCAATCTTTAGGGCTTTCATTCTTTGGACTGCCTCAATGATCTTGGGTAATGGTTTGCTCCCTTCCACTTACACAATGTGTCCTAAAAATGTAACCTCCTCCAGTCCGAAAAGACACTTATTTAAGTTAAGCTTCACTCCGTTCTGTTCTAACATTGAAAACAGTTCCCCGAAACGTTCCAACAATTCTGTAAATGAGGGGGTCCATAGGATAAGGTCGTCTAAATAGTTTCTTACACATCCTTTCTTTAATAATGGGTTTAATACGTCTGACATTCGTCTTCAAAAGATGGAAGGTGCGCAATTAAGACCAAATGGTAATCTCCTAAATCGATACAAAGACACACCATCACTGAAGGTGGTGAGGTTTTTGCTTTCTGGAGCTAACATGATTTGAAAGCATGCTTCCATCATGTCCAATGTCACGTAATACTCGTGGCCATTCGCCTGTTCCACAAATTCATCTATTCTAGTTAGAGGATATGCATCTGCTGCTAGTTGTTCGTTTACGTGTCTGTAAACTAGATACATCCTCTCGCTACCATTGGGTTTGCTACCAGCATTTTTGCCTGTTCTGGGTGGCAATATATTGGCACCCTACTCGGTTAAGGATTCGTGACATGTATGTGAGCTGGTGGGCTTGTAGTAGTACCTAATTCATTGGCTTCCAATATAAATAAATATCTGTTCGTGTTGCAGTACCAGCTTATTCAGCTCTTCCCTTTTCTGACTCATAAGATGTTTCCAATTTTGTCCCCTAATCATCTTTCTATGAGTTATTCACCAACGGTACATGAATTGAACCTTCTTAGTTCACCTCTGTTAAGTAGGGGTGGCTGTTTTGACTATAACTGGCCTGGGGGCCAATAATGAGGTTGGTACCCGGTCTCTCCTTCACTGGGATTGCTACAAATTTACTTTAGTATGGGTCTAACATCATGAGGTCAATTAAATTAATCTGTCTATAGCTACTGAGTGTGTCATTGGGTATGTCTGGGCTCTCTCTTACCTACCTAACCTCCCCTCTTTGACTAGTGATCCTTTTTCAATTGTTCACCATAGAGGCTTGACCAAATGATTTAGTGTGGACTAAGAAGCTATTATGTCCAAAATGCTTCACCTGGAGGAGTTGATGTTATTGTGCCCCAAATGGTTTTCAAAGTTCATCTAAAAAAAATATATTGACCTATCTTTTGTTAAAATAACCATCAACCACTTTGGTGGTTGTGAAAATCTATTCTCATCTGAAGTACTGGTTTCCTCAGATTTATTGAGATGAAAGACATCCAAACTTGATGGAGCTACAACTGTCAATCTTTTTTCAAGAATTCCTTTCATGTCTGAACATTTACCAAGAGCATTGTCAGCATTGTTGGGATTTGAGTAGGTAACCCAAGATTTCCTGGTCTTATAGTCATTAGTCAATTTTACTCTTATTTCAACAATATTTCCATAGGAACTGAATTTCCCATACATTAAATCATAGTTCAGGTCATGAGAAAGCAGAGCTATGAGAACACATTTATCATATCTAGATGGTATAAATGGTTCTAATGCAATTACATACATACATACATATACCAGTGGCATTTCCCCCCTTACAAGGGAGGTACCCAAAGTCAATGGCATAAATCCACTCCCACCCATTTCATCCCCACATACTCCACTCCCTATCACCACCCCTCCCTTCCTCTTTTCTTGACTCCTCCTGGATGTAACTATATTCAAGTTATCATTTACCTTTGAATTTTCCATATCCAGTCCATGGTCAGTTGGAGGTTTAGGTGATCCCACTCCATGATATTTGATTAAGGAAGTAAGCCAAAAAACCAGCCCTTTTAAGAAGGAGTCACTCCTATCCAATGAAGCTCAACATGGAAAGGGTTTGAGAGGGGACCAGTCTTCTACTAGGAAGGGGCTACCTTCATTAAGGTGGGCTAACATTGGTCAGTGAGGACATGGAGGCCCCTGCCACCATCAGCTCCAGGGCCTGGCACCCCACCATTACCCACAAATACAAGGGACTTAAAACCAGACCCCAGGAGCCCAACTCTTAACAGACATGGTCTAAACCCCAGAGGTTCTGCTGCAGGGGGGTGAAAACATCAAACCCAAAGCATTTCTGCTTGTAGTCAAAATCAGTCCAAGGTTGTCAACAAAGATCCATCAGCTCAGATTTAGTCTGGAAGCTCAGGGCTGACCCCTCCAGCATGGTAGAACCTGGCTGGCACAGCTCAGCCCATCCTTGGAACACACAAGCCCCCCACTACATCAAAGTACTGGGGCATGGGGAGGCCCAAACCTTAGGGTTCTGTTTGGAAAATACCTCCTAGACCCTCTTTTGCCTAGATTTCAAGGTTACAGAGCAGGATTTCTAGTCCCATCACTCCATTCTGTTTTAGCCACCTTTACAACCCAAGTGGGAAGACTTGGTGGCAGTATTCTTTCTTCCCCCTACCACAGGGAACAGAGGCAAAAATGGAAATATATACTCAAGGAAGTGGTACAGGATAATATTAAGAGGGGGGACAGCATAATGAAGGGACAGTTGCAGTACAATAAAGTAGCATAATTTCTCTATGTGCAGAAATTTCCTAACATGGACAAAAATATGTGTGGTCTGTAGGTCCATAGGGAGAGGAATGGGTGGAAGTGAAATGGGTGGGTGTGGGTACTTGCCTTTTGACATGGCTACCTTCCTTATAAGGAAAAAAAGATACATAGATAATAATATTTGGATTGAGATTATTTTTGTTGTGGTGCCTGTGAGTGTTTGGTTCATTTTGTTTTGTTTGAAAAGGGTATGCTCTCATATAATAGTGTTGAGTCTAAACACACAAACTATGCCCACACATCCATCAAATGTGACACATCCCACTACTGGTTCCACCTAACATGCACAACACTTACAAACACAAACCAATAAAAAAATAGAGCTGCAACCAACACATGACAATACACAAACACACCAACACAAAAAAGCAACTTACACATACTGATAAAAATAAATGGACTCATTAGCACTCAGAATTGCTCCAATTATACATGAACACAGCATTCATATAGTGTTGGCCCCTTCACTTTCAGCTCCCTTCTCTCCGCAATTACTGGTTTAATTCTGTTAACTGTTCCTTCTATGGTATTATATTTCTTTCTTTACTTTCACTTTCTTTTCATCATTGTCTTAATGTAAGTTGTCACTCAATTTCCATTATTTTCATCTGTAGGCCCCATGCCTCAGTTCATCCTACTTAGTCAAGTTCCACTTAGTATATGCTTCTTGTAGGATATTTAAAAGGTTGAAATGTTTTCTTGATTTCTTCAATCTTCTACAACTTTTTATTATTAGGTACACCAGAGGACTCCCACCTGGGATCCCCAATCCACTCACCTAGGCAATTCTGCTCCAACATCACTACTTAATTCATCCAATAATTTTGACTGTTACAAATAAGTGCCTCCCCTTAAGGTGTGACTTCTCACCCAATGCACCAATAAAATTTTCCTCCTCCACCCTTCTCCAAACAGACTGTTACACCGTCTTAAACAATACTGCTTATGCAAGCAATCTTGGTTTCAAAGCAGTGGCTTAGTGTTTACATTTCATCACATCAGCATCAATATCACTACCCTAGCTGTGTTTACAAACTTTAGACAGTGAGTGAGATTATGCAACTCCAAAACTCCTTTGTGGCTATTGTTTTCAAAACATCTAACCCATAAAAATGAAATTCTCGCCACCTACTCCTCTATCTACCTATTTTTCTACCAGCCTCTTACATATAGCAATAATTAAAAAAACAATACTGACACCACAAATAACAATACCTTCATTCACTGATTACACAACAATAAGACAACACAAGACATAAAGGTGAACTCATGACACTAGGACACAATAGCATATCCTTTTCCAACAAAACAAGAGATACCACAGAATCACTCACAGACTGCATATTAAATAATCATAATTCCCAACCACTCCATCTATCGGTTCATTTCCTACCCTAGCATTAAGATCTCCCAATACCATTACATTGACATTTCTCCCTAAACTCTCTATGCACTCATTTAAATCTATCCAAAAACACTCCCTTTCCTCTACACTCTTCTCACTACCAGGCCCATTTGCACTTACAAAAAAACCACGTCTCCCCAGTTACACCTTCATCCACATTTAACCTTGAAGAAAAATCTTTCCACTCCACCACACATTTACCTATCTCTTCACTTACTAGTATAGTCACCCCTTCTCTCCATTGTCCTCTCTTCACTCCTGACACCCTCCCAAACTCAAATTTGCCCCTCCCTTTCAATTTAGTTTCACTCACTGCCAAGACATACATCTTCTCACAAACATATTGCCTATCTCTTCCATTTTACTCTCATCTGTACCACATCCACACACATTAAAAGACCCAAACCTTAGGGTTCTGGTTGGAATACTCCTCCCAGACCCTCTTATATCTTTCCTTTTTTTTTTGGGTGGGAATGTCGCCTTTGGAGCTACAGAGA
This sequence comes from Oratosquilla oratoria, assembly GCF_046742065.1. Taxonomy (NCBI): domain Eukaryota; kingdom Metazoa; phylum Arthropoda; class Malacostraca; order Stomatopoda; family Squillidae; genus Oratosquilla; species Oratosquilla oratoria. The sequence goes on along the minus strand of NC_134809.1, from coordinate 37,591,484 downwards.
GTAGGATGTCTAGTCCTATCCCAATCCCATTTTTGTTGCCTTTTATGACCCAAGTGGAAACACTCAGTAGCAGCATTCTTTTCCCCCACCTCAGGGTTTAGTGTAAAAAGGAAATGAACATTCAGAGAAGTGGTACAGGACAGTATTAAGAGTGGGGAGACAGCATAACAGAGGGACAATTGCAGTATAATAAAGTATCATCATTTCTCTATGAATTGAGATTTCCTCTATCACAGACAAAATTATGTATGACTCTGGTCCATAGGGGCACCCCATATAGACCCTAAAGTATCAGCTGCATGCTACTGAGCAGCTTTTAACCCCACAATAACATGCAGCCAATACCCTGAACAGGGGGATAGTTGGAGATAAGTGGAAGGGTAGAATGAATTTCTGGACCCCATAAAAAACCAGGTACTGGCTCCTCAGAACTGCACCTCTTTGTGGAGATCAAGGGAGTTTGAGCTCCCTTGAGTTCTAGTGTAGAATCTTGAGGTTGACTGAAGGTCTCTGGCAGCCCATTCAGCTTCCAACCATCCTCCATCCATGTTTGGTTCTGAAAGGCAGCCACAGGTAGTTGCAGCACTGCAGCCCCATAAATACTGTACTGTACTGTCTGATTAAGTAAATGAATTTTTCAAAGATTAACTTTTACTACTGGTGGCACAGTCTCACATTAATGCAGCAAAACAATTATCTAATGTTTCTCACCAGAGTTATTGGTAGACTTGAAGACTGTTGCCAACCATGGTGGGGTTATGGGTTTCCAGTTAGTGAGACATGAGGCAACAATTGTTACCTTCAAGTCACAGAAAAGTATAAATTATAAATACTGAGTGCATATATGGTTTTATTATGTTTATTGCAGTATATGACACATTAGATAAAAAATAAAAAAAATTGACTGGTGTAAATATTTAATTCATATTGTTTACATGACAAAGTAGCAATAACTCAGCATCAGGAGAGTGGGCCAAAGGGATAAATTGTTCATGGGCATCCCTTAGTCTGAGGAAGAAAAGTCAAAGAGTTAGACAATAATCTATTTATTTATTTTGTTATTTTTTTTACACTATCCTTTCTATCCTAAGCATGATACAATGTACAAGCTATGCTTAATAATGTACAACTAAGTATTACTCCTATATTCACAAATCAAATCATGCTTGTTATACAGGGTCTAACAGATAAATCCGTACAAACTTTGAAGAGGTTTTAAGCACTTAAAAAGTAACATATGGCAATTCTGATTGTTTCCAGATACTTCCATTTGTCTAATAATTTAGCCAGTTGTATACTAGCACCGGTGCAATAAACATTAAGCAATGGAACAAGCCAAACGTTCAGCCATATGCGAACTTCGTCGCGCGGGTCACACTCCTAGCGCCATAATAAGGATGCTAAAATATTCCAGACAAACTGTTTACGATGTTTGTAAACGTTTTGATGAGACCGGCGAAGACCAACGAGCTGCTCACAAGCCCAGAAGGGGCAGAATTCTAACACCTCGCTTTTTAGCTGGTCTCAAGAGAAGTGTCAATGCAAATCCAGCCTTACCATTATCGACATTGGCAAAGAAGAGAGGTGTCAGCACAATGACAATTCACAGAGCATTAAAGAAATTGGGATTAACCTCATTCTCACAAGGAAAAAGACATCTTTTGACACGAAAAATGAAAGAAATCCGCTTGACCAGGTGCCAAAAGCTGTTGAACTGGATGAAGTCGAATGGCTCAGTCATCAAGTTTTTTTCCAACGAGAAGATTTTCACGGTTGATGCGACTTTCAATAAGCGGAATGATCGCTGGATAGCCTCCTCATCCTCAGAGGTTCAACACAAGACAACGACAAAGAAACCAGCAAGTGTCATGGTGCTCTGTGTGGTGTCAACTGAGGGGGACGTCTTCACTCACTTCTTCAACAACAAGGAGAAAGTCAATGCCATTGTCTATTGCAAAGTTCTAGAAGAGAAAATAATACCCTGGATGAAAGATAAGGCTAGTGGCAACCAGTTTGTCTTCCAACAAGACTCGGCTCCAGCCCACACAGCGAAGAGGACCACCAACCTTCTCGAAGGGTCAAATGTGCAGTTCTGGAACAAAGAGTTGTGGCTCTCAAATTCGCCAGACCTAAACCCTTTAGATTATTATTTTTGGGCACGAATTGAGGCCAAGGCATGTGACAAGCCACACAGAAGTATAACAACCCTGAAGACAGACATCAAGAAGGCTGTGGGTTCATTATCAAAGTCTGAGATCATCAACGCTGTATCCAAGTTTCGTAAACGCGTTGAAAGCGTCATAACAGCTGAAGGTAGTTACATTGAATGAAATCATTGTTCTTATTGCCTTTTCTAAATATACTGAAAATTTCATAACTCTCTGTTTATTATAACACAAGATATTAATCTTAAAACATGTGATAAGAAGTTGTACGGATTTATCTGTTAGACCCTGTACTATTCAAGTATGAACTCATAGGCAAATATACTCCATTCCAATGAGAAATTACACTTGATTTCAGTTGTGCAGCTTGGCATAGTTGGTAGACCTGCAGACTCCTGCTCCACACAAGCACCTGTGACACGCAAATTCATCAACTCTCAGAAAATATTATATTCCTCCACTTTGTTCATTAGAAAAATTTTGTTTCAATCATTAGAAAGAGCAGTCATTCTACAACTATAACAATAACTTCAAGACTCAATAGGGTAAGAAAGTAAGTAATTATGTGGAGCTGAATTCAAGGAAAAGAAATTATCAGTTTATACACATTTTTATTTTATTATAATTGATGTTTACAGCAATTATGATACCAAGTATTTACCTAGTTGTATTACTTCAGCATCAAGTTTTTTCTTAAAATCTTGAATAGTGTTGCACACACTGGTTCTTTGCCTAATTTGTTCCAAGTATCTATCACTCTGTGTGGGAAGCTATTTTTTTTCAGATCTCTTCTGTAATTATCCTTTTTGAGTTTCTTTTCGTGTCCTCTTACTTTTCCATTGTCCCATTTCAATAAATCATTCTTATTTAAGATTTCCATTCATTTCATAATTCTATAGATAGTTAGTAGGTCTCCTCTTTCCTTTCTTTGTTCCATAGTTGGCAATTCTAATTTGGACAGTCTTTGTTCATATGTCATTTTGGAAAGAGTTGGTGCCAGTTTTGTTGTTGCTCTTTGCATTCTTTCTATTTTTTTTAAATATTTTTTTGGTACTGGGTGTCTATAGTGTTGCTGCGTACTTGAGTTTTGGTCTTATTAGTGTAGTTAATTTTTTTTTTTTTTTTTTTATCATTTCCTCATCCAAATACACAAATGCCACTTTTACTGACCTCAACAAATTGTAGGTTTCTCCAGCTATTTTATTAATATGTTTGTCCGGTGACATGTCTTTGCTGATCATCACTCCAAGGTCTTTTTCCGAGTTTACTTTTTCGACCTCTTCTTCACCAATTTTATAATCTCTCAATAATCTGTTTTTACTTTTCCTAAATTACATTATACTACATTTCTTGATATTGAATTTCACTTCCCACTTTTGTGTCCATTTCCAGATCTTGTCCAAGTCTTGTTGTAATGAGTTGCAATCCTCCTCCATTCTTACTTTCTTTAGTATTTTTGCATCGTCTTCAAAGAAATTCATATAAGACTCTACTCCTTCATCCATGTCATTTATGTATACGGCAAACATGATCAGGGCCAGTACTAATACCTGCGGGACACCACTTATCATTTCTTCCCAATTTGAGAATTTGTCTCTAATTACTACTCTCATTTTCTTCCCAGTCAGGAAGTCTTTCATCCATTCCAATAATATTCTTCTGATGCACTCTATTTTCCTTATTAGTTTCTTGTGTAGTACCTTATAAAATGCCTTTTGTAGGTCCAGAAAGGCACAGCCTGCCCAACCATCTCTCTGTTGTATAAAACATGTGTTCTTATAGATAAACAACCCCTAAACACAATTATGCATTCAGATTTCACATAGAAAGCCATAAAAAACCTAAATTAAAGATCTTTATATTTTGTGTTAGAACACTTGTGACGTGAGGGAGGGAGGGAGGGAGGGAGGGAGGGAGGGAGGGAGGGAGGGGGAGGGAGAGAGGGAGGAAGGGATGGATGGGTAGTTGCCGGCTCCTTCCCTTGTTCTCCTCCTCCTTCCAACTTACTCATCATTTAACTTATTATGAAAAAGTATTTGTTTTCCATCATTCTTACCTGAGACTACTTTTATGTAATGTGAATTTATCAATAATTTGTGGAGACAGTAGGTATGTGGTGATTGGTTTCATGACAAAACATCCCCATGTTGTACTGGTGATAATACTAGCATCACATGCGTGTACCCCTACTCAAGACAAGTGAAACCCGATAACTTGATTAAATCTTGTTGGGGTAAGACTTTTCTTATCTGGAAACTAAATGTATGGCATGACCCCAGTGACCCTCAAATGAACAAGGCTCTATTCGGCCAGGGCCAGGTGTCCAAAGTGGGTGTGTTGCAGGGCTTTTAGGCCCTTATGCTATTGGTCAACATATTATACAAAGAAATGAACTTGGCCAATCATTAATGCTGAGGATGACTAAGTCCACCATAGAGAAGCTTTACTCCTTTCAAAGGTTTTATTTTAAGCTAACAAGCAAAGAGAAGTCAGTCTGAGTCTGAATCCAGTGGGCAAGTTGTGTCTATCAGACAATGAAAATCAGTCTAGGTTAAGACTGTGTCCCAGGGATAACCATACATAAGGTCTGTATCTGAAAATCTAAGTCCAGCCTCCCACACTCCATACACTAACACAACCCATAAATTACAAACAAAAGCAAAAATATGAATAAAAATCATATAAAGGAAGAGATAGTCTCATTCAACACCATACTAAGTATAAACTAAAAGGATATATTCAAAAACACTTTACAACATGTTTGTGACTCCCAAATTACCAACTAAAGTGTAAAGAAGGGAGCACAACAAGTAGATTATTTGAGTATACTCAAAAAGGTAAGAAAAATAGAGATATAAGTAAAACAAATACTTTCTCATATTAAATGATGAATAAGTTGGAAGGAGGAGGAGGGGAGGAGTAAGCAACTACCATCAATCCCTCCCTTCCTTGTGGCACAAATGTCATGATGCAAAATGTTTATAAAAATCTTTAATTTTCCTTTTTTATGGCTTTCTATGTGAAATCTGAATGCACTATCAGGTTCAGGAATTGTTTTATTCTGAACTTGTTTTATTCTACACTTATCATAATTGTTGTAAACATCAATTATATTATAAGTAAAAATGTGTATAAACTGATTGATAATTTTTTTTCCTAACTTCAACTCCACAATTACTTACTTTCTTAACCTATCAAGTTTTGACATTTTAATTATAGTTGCAGAATGACTTCTCTTTCTAATGATTGACACCAAATTTTCCTAACTTATTAACAAAGTAGAAAAATATATGATTTTCTGAAGGTGGTGAAGAATTTGTGTGTCACTGGTGCCTGCGTGGAGCAAGAGTCTGCAGAACTACTAACTGTACCAAGCTGCACAACAGAAACTGAGTGTAATTGGAATGGAGTATAATTGATGTCAATTGAGAGGTTACACACAATATCCCTAAGCTGCCATTGGCTCGCTTTTTACCTACCCCCACATGATCATACACATTCTATTATGCCTGCCCATTCCTTGCCCTATTAAACCTTTCCATTTGCCTACTAATATCCACTTACCAGTAGGAATTTAAGCAGATGAGGTAATTCCTGAGTTTTCTAAAATTGGAAAAAACAATTCTTTAGGCTTAACTTAAAATGATCCCTAGCTATGAAAACACAGTATGTCTGTTTATCAATTCTCAGCAAAGTTGCACACTAATCTACATTTACCTGCATTTGAAGTCATACAGACACAATAATTTACTTCCTTCAGTTTTACTTATTTTTGCTTTTATGCTCCTTCACACAGGACACTGAGCAAAAAATGTAATCTAGGTAGTGGAATTCATCACCACCTCTGACTCTTGCTGCACACTGGAAACACCTCTGTTGGGAAGTGCATTCGCTCCTGTCTGCTGCTTTTTCCTGGCTCTCTTGCTGTGCTGCAAGTCGTCGTTCTGCTGCAAGTGCCCTCTAATGGAAGGGACATAATTTTAACATATCTCTACACCAAAATGAACTTTTGTTTTATCATATTAATTATTTTGTCATGCCTACACACCTTTTCTCTATCAGTCATTGATAAGAAAGTATCTCTTTCTGCTAATTCCATTTTTCTTTCTTCCTCAATTTTCTTTTTTTCCTTTTCCTTTTCCTGCTTAGCCTTTCTCTGTACACGTTTCTTTTCTGCCTGCCGAGCTGCTTGTTCCTTTTCTTGTTCCTCAGACAGAGGACTCAATATCCCTGCCTACAAAATTAAAGTTTAAAGTTAATATGGTAAATATGAAGGTGGGTGGTGGGGTCACATGAAAGAGTATGTACATAAATGATACATGAAACCTTGTCAACTTCCATATGGAGTGAGAGTCCTGTCTTTCAGCCTCTTCAGGGCTGAACAGATGCCAGAACATTGAATTTGCCAAAACACAAGATATATCTCTCGTGTATGATTTTTGTTAAAATGTAACCATTGTAAAAAATTACACATGTCTAATTTTACCATTATATATGAGTAAAAAGCAGCAACACCTGCAAGAGCAATGTAGGAGAGAGGCTAAAAACAGAGTATGGGATCCAATATATTTAACGTTTCACCCAGCAGAGCTTCTTCAGAAATAACACAGTGAACAAACATCTGACTCCTTATATAGCTCAAGTTTGAGGGGAGAAATGAACATGAAAATGGTGTAAATAAAACTTGAGCAATTTGCTTGTTACCTCATTACCAGAATTGATAGAGGTTTATTGAATAAGTCTGATTGACTTAAAAATGGGATTAACTGTGATTTCAAGATCCCTAACTCGGTAGGACTGTTACCACTGTTACTTCCATTGTTGTTAAGAGTGTTTACTACTAGCCTAGTGTTCCCTTCTATGGTCCCCTTTCACTTTCTTTTCATCGCAGTCTTAATGTAGGTTAGTCATTCAATTTCCATTATTTATTTTCATTTGTAGGCCCCATGCCTCAGATCATCTGATTTAGTCAAATTCCACTTAGTATATGTATAGAGGAATTTAAACTGTTGAGATATGTTCTTGATTTTCTTCACTAATTCTTCTACAATGTTACTGTCTTAGGTACACCAGAGGAATGCCTACTGGAATTTTCAATTTGATCAAGTCAGTTCAGCATGATTTTGTTAGTCCAATGATCTTCTCTTACATATAAGTACCTCTCTTAAGGGTGTGACTCTACTCCCATGAACCAATTAAATTTTCTCCACCTTTTCTCCAATCAGAAAGACAAATGTCTTCAGCAATACTGCTTACTCAAGCAATCTCAAAATCAATGCATCACTGGCTTAGTTTACATATTAGTACATCAGCATTATACAGCAATGAAATTGGGTCCCTAGTGGTTGTTTACAAACTTTAGACGAGGAGCGAGATTATGCAACTCCTTCACGGCTATTGTTTACCAAATATCCAACTCATAAAAAAATTCTTGCCACCTACCCCTCTATATGATCATGCCCTCTTTTCTCATGGTTGTAAATCCTATCAATAAGTCTCCTGGGAAAACAGATTCTTCTACAACTATCACTGGAATGTGTAAGTGCTCATTTCTATACAGAATAATATCTAACTCAGTCTTACCTAATATTTTTAATTGACTTCCTGTTATTCCTTGTAATGAGTAATGGATTGGTTCCAAGACTTTCACTCCCGGTTTCAATTGGCTTAAAACTTTGCTAGTTATAACATTTATTACAGATCCCATATCAATAAATATTTGAATAGGTCTATTGAAAACTCTACCCACAAAGATAGGTTCTGCAGAAATCCTTCCAATTGTTATTGTCAATTTACAATTGTCTTTGGAGTTGGTGTTTTCTTTTACCTTCCTATCACTCTTGTTCCTAACACAATAATGTCTATTTGTATTTCTATGGTTAGCTCTGTAGTGTTGTTTTATTTTATGTCTGGAGGTTTTCCTCTTGTTTCTGGGTGAATATGAAAATTTGGTATTGCTCTACAATCCTGTGTTCTATGTCCTACTTTATGGTGATACAAACAGAGAGGTGGGTTTTCTACAATGATACTCATTATGACCCTCATATTTGCAATTTCTACAAATAGTCTCATAATAACACTGTTGTGCTTTATGCCCCCAATTATTACAATTATGGCATTCAATTCAAGCATTCCTTGAAATGCTTCTAACTCTATGTTCAGATCCTCTTTTTCTGTAGTCACTCCTAGAGTTCCTAGTTCCTATTGTCATGACATATGGACTAATTGCTTTATTTTTCATATATCCCTGAAGAAGGTATTATATCTCCCCTAAGTCTATTGTTTGTTTGAAATCCCTATACAGCTTTTCTGCAGTTATCACAATTATGTACCCATAATGCAAATGCTATTAACTTAGTAACCTGAGAAACTTTTAACTTATCACTAGATCATTCTGTCCAATCTGATCCTTCAACATAGAAATCATATCCTTATACCATCTACCTAATTTCACTAAATATTCTGTTATTTTCATTGGTTTTTATTTTCTTCAATCATTCTAACTAAAGATCTGATAGAATCCTGATCACACTTTGGCTTAAAATGTTTTGTGAATGCCTTATAATCTTCATATTGGTGTATATCTTCCATTTGCTGGAAATTTATTATAAGCCTAGCTCTACCCTTCTCAGGATCTACATTTTTTTTCTTCAAATTTTCTATTTTGATTTTATCATCTGATATGTTTTTTGTCACTATTAGTGTATCAATTAAACTTAAAAACCTATTTACCCCTATAATGTTTACTTCCCCAAAAAACTTTCGAATGTTATTACATGAGGTGCCAATCTCATGACAAAGAACTTCCGTAGCCATACCTTTAGTCATTAATTGTCAATTTGAATCAACTACTTCCTTTGTAGTCATCCTCATATGTATGGCACGTACCTCACATGTACTGTTTCTCCAATTAGTTTGTTCCACATATGCTAAACGGAGAAACAGTGAATGCCAGAACTATACACAATTTTAAGAATAAATTGGATATGGAGAGATACAAAAATGGGTCATTACAAGCATACCTCTCATCCCATAAAAAACTGTATTTTCTTGATAACAGTAAGTACGAAAGTTATTTGGAAATTCGTTAACAAAAGTGGATAGTGAAAAAGATCTCGGCGTAATTATCAGTAACTCAAATCATCCAAGCAGTGTATTTCAGCCTCTGAGAAAGCAAATAAGATTCTGGGATTGATTGCGCGATCTTTTGATTTCAATATCAAAAATCACATGTAGGTAGTTTTTTTTTTTTTTTTTTTTTGCATCCTTTGTATTGTACCAAATGCTTCATGGGTGTGGGAGGTGAGCCAGCTGTTGTTTGCTGATGACACTGTGCTTGTAGCAGGATCAGAGGAGGGATTGAGGAAGTTAGTGACAGAGTTTGAGAAGGTGTGTGAAAGAAGGAAGCTGAAGATAAATGTAGGCAAAAGTAAGGTGATGAGATGTACAAGGGGAGAGAGTGACAGTAGGCTGGAAGTGAGCATTAAGGGTGAGAAACTGGAGGAAGTGGACAGTTTTAGATACTTGTGTGCGAATGTGACAGGAAAGGGAGGAGTGGGGGTGGAGGTAGAATGTAGATTGAGAGAAGCGAGTAAATGCCTTGGTGGATTAAAAAGTGTAAAGAGAAATAGACATCTGGGAATGGATGCTAAGAGGAGGTTATATGAAGGAGTGATTGTGCCAACAGCAATATACGGGACAGAAACATGGAATATGAGGGAGGAAGAGAGAAGGAGTTTGAATGTGTTTGAGATGAAATGTCTGAGAAGTATGATAGGGGTTACTAGGCTGGATAGAGTGAGAAATGAGGAGGTGAGGAGGAGAACAGGGGTGGAAAGAGAGTTGGGAGATAGGGTTGATGAAAGAGTATTAGGATGGTTTGGACACATGGAAAGAATGAGTGAAGAAAGATTAGTAAAAGAAGTGTGGAAGGAGTGAATATGAGGGGGCGTCCTAGGAGATGGATGGATGGGGTAAAAGGGGCTTTACAAAAGAGAGGAATGTCTGTAGAGGAAGGACGTGAGAGGACAGAAGATAAGAGTGAATGGAGAAGGGTTGTGTGTAGATGAGGCTGTGATGCATGAGGGGGAGTGGGTGGGGGATGGGGGGTGAGGAAGTATGTATGAGAAAAAAGTTGACGCAGCCCGAAGGGATTTCTCCCCGCCTTCTCCTTTTCTGCATGAGGGGACGTAGAGGGGAGGGTCGCCGAATTTATGAAGCGGCCTTGGTGTGGATGTGCTGTGTCTTGCGACACTGCTTCTGACCCAGGGCAGTGGACAAGATGCAGGGATGACCCGTCATCCAGGAGGTGCCAAGATAAGAGGGAGGGAAGTGGAGTGTGATAGGGATGGAATGGGTGGGAGTGGTTTTTATGCCTTTGTTTTTTGGCTACCTCACTTATAAGGGGAAAAAAAGCCTTTGGAATATGTATTTCTTTTCATGTCCTCTTGTTTTTCTCTTGTCCCACTTTAATAAATCATCTCTATCTACGATTTCCATTCCTTTCATTATTCTATAGTCAGTAGACTTCCTTTCTCTTCTTTGTTCCAGAATTGGTAGTTCCAATTTGGACAATCTTTGTTTGTATGTCAATTTGGAGAGTGTTGGTGCCATCTTTCTTGTTGCTCTTTGTATTCTTTCTAATTTCTTCATATTCTTTTTAGTACTGGGTGTCCAGCAACCTGCTCTTTCAGACCACTTGTGTGGCTCCAGAAGCTTCTTACAAAACAGTTATTCCATCAAAACAAAGATGTCATATACCATAAATTTGTAAAGCATTCCAGACAAAATTGTATATAAATATATATATATATATATATATATATATATATATATATATATATATATATATATATATATATATATATATATATATATATATATATATATATATTTTATGTACACCACTGAATGGGTCCCAGTGAACAGGGAGGCTTTTTGGGTAAATATAAATGAGTGCATAGAGGGATTAGGGAGAAATGTCAATGTAGTTGTATGGGGAGACCTTAATGCTAGGGAAGGAAATGAGCCAATAGACGGAGTGATTGGGAAGTATGGAGTTCCCGGTAAAAATCGTAGTGGAGAAATGATGGTGGAGATGTGTCTTGAAAGAGAGTTGATGATAGCTAATACAGTATTTAAGAAGAAAGTCAAGCATAAGTACACAAGGGAGAGAGTGGTGGATGGAAGGGTGGCAGATAGAGTGTTAATGGACTATATAGTGGTGACCAGGAGTATGGTGGGAGGAGTTAAGGATGTACATGTTCTAAGGGGAGAGTGGGGGAATATCAGATCATTTTCTGGTGGAAGGTAAAATGAGAGTGGAGAGTAGGTGGAGAAAGAGGAAAAGGACAGAAGGTAGGGAGGTACTTAGAGTGAACTGCTTAAATGAGGAAAAAAAGGAGAGTGAGTTTAAGAAGAAACTGGAAGAGGAGTGGGAGGGAGTAAAGGATAGAGTAGAACTAGGAGTGGAGGAGGAATGGGCATGGTTCAAGGAGGGAGTCATAAGGTGTACAAAGATGGTGTGTGGAACAAGGAGGGTGGGAGGAAAAAGAAGGAAGGGTAGGGAGTGGTGGGATGAGGAAGCAAAGAAATGTGTAGAAGAAAAGAAGCAGGCATTCATTGATTGGCTGCAAATTAGGACGAGGGAATTGTATGAGAGGTACAAAGTAAAGAGAAAGGAAGTTAAGCATAAGATAAAGGAAGCAAAGAGGAGAGCAGATGTGAAATGGGGTAAGAGTATGACAGAAAATTTTGAAAGCAATAAAAAGATGTTCTGGAAGGAAATTAAAAGAGAAAAAGGAGGCGAATCAAGTAGAGAGGAAAAGGTAAAAGGTGCAGATGGAGAGATGATAATGGAAGAGAGGGCAGTGAGAGGAAGGTGGGCAGAGTATTTTAGGGAGTTGCTAAATGTGAAGGAGGATAGGGAGGGAAAGGTAGTTGCAGTGGGAAGCGCTAAGAAAATGAGAGTGATGAGTGAGGAAAATGGAGGAGAAATAGGGAAGGATGAAGTGAAAGCAGCTGTTAAGATGATGAGAGCAGGTAAGGCACCTGGTCTGGATGGATCCCATGCAGAATGTCTGAAGAAAGGAGGTTTAGTGATGGTGGACTAGCTGGTGAGGTTGTTTAATGTTTGAGAGAGGGTAAAGTGCCGGAGGACTGGAGGAGTGCCTGTATAGTTCTGCTTTACAAAGGAAAGGGGGACAAGTGTGAGTGTAGTAGTTTCAGATGGATCAGCTTGTTGAGTGTAGTTGGGAAGGCATATGGGAGGGTCTTGATTGAGAGGATTAGGAGAGGAACAGAGGGAGTAATTGGTGAGGAACAGTGCAGGTTTAGGACAGGTAGGGTGTTGTGTAGATCAGATCTTTGTGGTAAGACAGATATGTGAGAAAGCTATAGGAAAAGGTAAGGATGTTTTCTGGGCTTTTATGGATCCCCATCTGGGGTATTGGCTGCTTGTTATTGTGGCAAAGTAGCATGCAGTCGATACTTTAGGGTCTATATGGGGCGCCCCTACGGACCAGAGCCACACATCATTTTGTCTATGATAGAAGAAATTCTGTTCATAGAGAAATGATGACACTTTTATACTACGACTGTCCCTCCGTTATGCTGTCCCCCAACCCTTTGTTGCTGTCCTGTACCATTTCTCTGAGTATTCTCTTTCTGTGATGGGGGAATTCCCTGTGGTGGGGGAAAAGAATACTGCCACCAAGTATTCCCACTTGGATCGTAAGAGGCGAGAAGAAAGGGACGGGGAGAGGGACTAGGCATCCTTCTCCCTGTAGCCCCATGGGGCATATAACCTAAAAAGAAAAGTGAAGGCATAAGGGGTGCTGGAGGGCCTCAGGCCAGCACCCTAAGGTTTGGGTCTTTTAATGTGCGTGGATGTGGTACAGATGAGAGTAAAAGGGAAGAGATAGGTAGTATGTTTGTGAGAAGAAAGATGGATGTGTTGGCTTTGAGTGAAACTAAGTTGAAAGGGAAGGGTGAGTGTAAGTTTGGGAGTGTAAGTGGGAGGTTATCAGGAGTGAAGAGAGGGCGAGGGAGGGAAGGGGTGGCTATTCTAGTAAGTGAGGAGATAGGTAAACAGGTAGTGGAGTGGAAGGAGGTTTCCTCAAGGATAATGTGGATGAAGGTGAAAATGGGAAAGGAGATGTGGGTCTTTGTAAGTGCATATGGGCCTGGCAGTGAGAAGAGCGTGGAAGAAAGGGAGGCCTTTTGGATAGATTTAAATGAGTGCATAGAGGGTTTAGGAAGAAATGTCAATGTAATAGTACTGGGAGACCTTAATGCTAGGGTGGGAAATGGTCCAATCGATGGAGTGGTTGGGAAGTGTGGAGTTCCAGGAAAGAATCGTAGTGGAGAGTTGATGGTGGAAATGTGTCTAGAAAGAGAGTTGATGATAGCAAATACAGTGTTTCGGAAGAAAGTCAAGCATAAGTACACATGGGAGAGGGTGGTGGAGGGAAGGGTGGTAGATAGAGCGCTAATGGATTATGTAGTGGTAAATAGGATTATGATAGGAAGAGTTAAGGATGTACATGTGCTAAGGGGAGAGGGTGGGGGAATATCAGATCATTTTTTGGTGGAAGGTAAGCTGAGAGTGGAGGATAGATGGAGAAAGAGGAAAGGGACAAAAGGTAGGGAGGTTCTTAGAGTGAACTCCTTGAATGAAAAGGAAAAGGAGAAGGAGTACGAAAAGAAGCTGAAGGAGGAGTGGGAGGGAGTAAAGGATGGAGCAGAGATGGGTGTGGAGGAGGAATGGGGATGGTTCAAGGAGGGAGTCTTAAAGTGTGCAAGGATGGTGTGTGGAACAAGAAGGACAGGGGGAAATAGAAGAAAGGGTAGTGAATGGTGGGATGAGGAAACAAAGAAGGTTGTAGAAGAGAAGAAGCAAGCATTCACAGATTGGTTACAAAAGAGGACGGGGGAGTCATATGAGACGTACAAAGAAAAGAAAAGAGAAGTAAAGCAAAAGCTAAAGGAGGCAAAGAGGAGAGCAGATGTGAAATGGGGTAGGAGTATGACAGAAAATTTTGAAAGTAATAAAAAGATGTTTTGGAAAGAAATTAAGAGAGGAAGAGGAGGCGAATCAAGTAGGGAAGAAAAGGTAAAAGGTATAGATGGAGAGATGATAATGGAAGAGATGGCAGTAAGGGGAAGATGGGCAGAATATTTTAGGGAGTTGCTAAATGTGAAGGAGGATAGGGAAGGAAAGATAGCTGCAGTGGGAAATGTGAAGAAAATGAGAGTGATGAGTGAGGAGAATGGAGGAGAAATAAGGAAGGATGAGGTGAAGGCAGTTGTAAAGATGATGAAATCAGGTAAGGCACCTGGTCTGGATGGATGCCATGCAGAATGTCTGAAAAAGGGAGGTTCAGTGATGGTGGACTGGTTGGTGAGGTTATTTAATGTTTGCTGGAGAGAGGGTAGAGTACCGGAGGACTGGAGAAGTGCCTGTATAGTTCCTCTTTACAAGGGAAAAGGGGACAAGTGTAGTAGGGAAGGCTTATGGGAGGATCTTAATTGAGAGGATTAGGAGAGGAACAGAAGGAGTAATTGGTGAGGAACAGTGTGGATTTAGGACAGGTAGAGGTTGTGTAGATCAGATCTTTGTGGTAAGACAGATATGTGAGAAAGCTATAGGAAAGGGGAAGGATGTTTTTTGGGCTTTTATGGATCTGGAAAAGGCTTATGATAGGGTAGACAGAAAGGCACTGTGGGAGGTTATGCAGATTTATGGGATAGGAGGAAAGCTTTTGGGAGCTGTCAAGAGTTTTTATGAGAGTAGTAGAGCTTGTGTCAGGATTAGAAATGGAGAGAGTGAGTGGTTTGAAGTAAAGGTGGGACTTCGTCAAGGATGCGTTATGTCGCCCTGGCTGTTCAACTTATACATGGATGGGGTGGTGCGAGAGGTGAATGCTAGGGTAGTGGGTCAGGGATTGGAGATGGTTAAAGAAAATGGAGAAAAGTGGGAGGTGAGCCAGCTGTTGTTTGCAGACGACACTGCGCTTTTGGCAGGGTCAGAGGAGGGATTGAGGAAGCTGGTGGCAGAGTTTGGGAGAGTATGTGATAGAAGAAAGCTAAAGATAAATGTGGGTAAAAGTAAGGTGATGAGATGTACAAGGGGTGAAAGTGGCAGTAGACTGGAAGTGAACATTAAGGGAGAGCAACTGGAGGAAGTGGATAGTTTTAGATACTTGGGTGCAAGTGTAGCAGGAAAAGGTGGAGTGAAGGTGGAGGTAGAATGTAGATTGAGAGAAGCGAGTAAATGCCTTGGTGGATTAAAGAGTGTAATGAGGAATAGACATTTGGGAATGGATGCGAAGAGGAGACTGTATGAAGGAGTGATTGTGCCAACAGCACTGTATGGGGCAGAAACGTGGAACATAAGAGAAGAAGAGAGAAGGAGTTTGAATGTGTTTGAGATGAGGTGTCTGAGAAGTATGGTGGGGGTTACTAGGCTGGATAGAGTGAGAAATGAGGAGGTGAGGAGGAGAACAGGGGTGAAAAAGGATTTGGGAGATAGGGTTGATGAAAGAATATTAGGATGGTTTGGACACATGGAAAGAATGAGTGAAGAAAGACTAGTAAAAGAGGTATGGAAGGCAGATGTGGAGGGAGTGAACATGAGGGGACGTCCTAGGATGAGGTGGATGGATGGGGTGAAGGGGGCTTTGGGGAAGAGGGGAATGTCTGTTGAGGAAGGAAGGGAGACGGAAGACAGAGGTGAGTGGAGAATGGTTGTATATGGATGATGTTGTGATTGCATGAGGAAGAATGGGCGGGGGGGTGGGGTAGTATGTGTGAGTAAATTTTGACGCAGCCCGAAGGGATTTCTCCCCGTCCTCTCCTTATATGCAAGGGGGGACGGAGAGGGGGGGTCGCCGATTAAATGAA
The DNA here is from genome assembly GCF_046742065.1 of Oratosquilla oratoria. NCBI lineage: Eukaryota > Metazoa > Arthropoda > Malacostraca > Stomatopoda > Squillidae > Oratosquilla > Oratosquilla oratoria. The sequence goes on along the minus strand of NC_134809.1, from coordinate 37,575,417 downwards.
GCGGCCTTGCTGTGGATGTGCTGTGTCTTGCGACACAGCTTCTGACCCAGGGCGGTGGGCAGGGTGCAGGGATGACCCGTCATCCAGGAGGTGCTCAGATGAGAGGGAGGGTGGGAGGGGTGTGGAGTGTATTTAGGGATGAAATGGGTGGGAGTGTTTTTATGCCTTTCCCTTTTTGGCTACCTCCCTTAGAAGGGGGAAAAAGCCTTGGTATATGTATGTATGTTATGGATCTGGAGAAGGCTTATGACAGGGTAGATAGGAAGGCACTGTGGGAGGTACTGCAGATATATGGGATAGGAGGAAAGCTGTTAAGAGCAGTCAAGAGTTTTTACGAGAGTAGTAGAGCTTGTGTTAGGATTAGAAATGGAGAGAGTGAATGGTTTGAGGTAAAGGTGGGACTTCATCAGGGATGTGTTATGTCACCCTGGCTGTTCAATCTTTACATGGATGGGGTGGTGCGAGAGATGAATGCAAGGGTAGTGGGTCAGGGGATGGAGATGATTAAAGAAAATGGAGAAAAGTGGGACGTGAGCCAGTTGTTGTTTGCTGATGACACTGCGCTTGTAGCAGGATCAGAGGATGGATTGAGGAAGTTAGTGACAGAGTTTGAGGTGTGTGAAAGAAGGAAGCTGAAGATAAATGTGGGTAAAAGTGAGGTGATGAGATGTACATGGGGAGAGAGTGACAGCAGGCTGGAGGTGAGCATTAACCCCTTCCATACGGTGCCGCACACGTAGGTGTCATGAGGAGCAAGTGGATTCGCGACGCTGCCATATCGGCGTCTTGATTATATTCATTGTAGTCGCCCCTGTGTTTTTACATTCTCCCTAATCTGCTCTTAATCCCATTCTCTGTGGTTTTCAAAATTCACGGGTGAAAGAGAGAACGATCGATATAAGAGGTGACTATATTCTATGATGCGAGTATTATTACGACACGTCGTACGGCTGGCATTGGCTGCTGCCCGCGAGATTTAAGTCCCGTAGTGAAGTGGTTAAGGGTGAAAGACTGGAGGAAATGGATAGTTTTAGATATTTGGGTGCGAATGTGGCAGGAAAGGGAGGAGTGGGGGTGGAGGTAGAATGTAGATTGAGAGAGGCGAGTAAATGCCTTGGTGGATTGAAAAGTGTAATGAGAAATAGACATCTGGGAATGGATGCTAAGAGGAGGTTATATGAAGGAGTGATTGTGCCGACAGCATTGTACGGGGCAGAAACATGGAACACGAGAGAGGAAGAGAGAAATAGTTTGAATGTGTTTGAGATGAAATGTCTGAGAAGTATGATAGGGGTTACTAGGCTGGATAGAGTGAGAAATGAGGAGGTGAGGAGGAGAACAGGGGTGGAAAGGGAACTGGGAGATAGGGTTGATGAAAGGATATTAGGATGGTTTGGACACATGGAAAGAATGAGTGAAGAAAAATTAGTAAAAGAAGTATAGAAGGCAGAGGTGGAAGGAGTGAATATGAGGGGGCATCCTAGGATGAGATGGATGGATGGGGTGAAAGGGGCATTACAAAAGAGAGGAATGTCTGTGGAGGAAGGACGGGAGAGGACAGAGGATAGTGGTGAATGGAGAGGGGTTGTGTATAGATGAAGCTATGATGCATGAGGGGGAGTGAGTGGGGGATGGGGGGTGAGGAAGTATGTATGGAAAATAATTGACGTAGCCCGAAGGGATTTCTCCCCGTCTTCTCCTTTTCTGCATGGGGGGGGTTGCCGAATTTATGAAGCGGCCTTGCGGTGGATGTGCTGTGTCTTGTGACACTGCTTCTGACCCAGAGCAGTGGACAGGATGCAGGGATGACCCGTCATCCGGGAGGTGCCAAGATGGGAGGGAGGGAGGAGGGTGGAGGGGAGTGGAATATATAGGAAATGGAATGGGTGGGAGTGGTATCTATGCCTTTTTCTTTGTGGCTACCCCCCATGTAGGGGGAAAAAGCCTTTGGTATGTATGTATGTATGTATGTTTATGGTGTTGAAACTGCTTTGCTGACATTTTTTGTTGACATGGCTGTTTCCATTTGTGACATTTTCACCAAAATATGGTGGTATGTGTTATATTTGAAAATGCAAACTAGCAGAAGACAAATACTTTTGACAAAAAGTCACCTAAAATCTACTTTTAAGATAATGTATTTGTTTTAACATTTCTCGTGAAAATAGATAACATGACAATAGAAAAAATGCAGTTGTACCTATGAATAGTGGTTACCCTTTATGTCAAACTGTATCATATTTGAATTTTGGAAAGAATGGCATAATTCACTGCATCTTCTGGGTTCTAAACTGTTATAGGAAGACCAGGATAAACTTATAAATTGATCCAAGTGGAAAAAATAATTAATTTTGATACAAAGAAATGTAAACCCTTAGAGCTGAAAAAAAGAAATGAACAAAGGCAAAGGAGGAAAGTCATTCAAAGAATATAAAAGGAAAAACTAAATAGGTGAAGAAAATCATTGAAAAATTAATTCATCCCAGAATGGAATACATAGCAGTAGTGTGATCACCACATCTAAAGATACATAAGTTACATATACCAATGGTTTTGTCCCCCCTACAAGGGAGGTACCCAAATAAAACCAAGGCATAAAATCCACTCCCACCCATTCCATCCTCACATACTCCACTTCTATTTATCCCCCTCCCTCCCTCTTGTTTTGGCTTCCCCTGGATGATAGGTCATTCCTGCATTTCCCTCACTGCCTTGGGTTAGATGCAAGGTAACATGACACAGCACAACCACAGCAAGGCTGCTTCATCCAATTGATGCCCCCCCCTCTCCATCCCCTCATGCAGAAAAAAAGAGGAAAGTGAAAAATCCCTTTGGGCAGCTAAAAAATTAAGCTAATGAATAAAAACAAGAGAAGAACAGAGGCCAAAAAGAATGAGATTCTTTTATTAGAGTACTGGATTTGAGGCTGAGAAAATGGTATATAAAAAAAAGGAAACACAGGAAACAAAAAAGGAGGAAAAAGGAACAAATTATAAATAATGTATACATAGATGGTAATGGCATGATTTCAGGATTAAATGAATTAAATTATGATCTGGCCGAAGAGAAACTGGACATAATGGGAACTGTGGAGATGAAATTAAGAGGTCCACTACCACCACATACTGTTGGACAAGTTTTATATAATCACTGGAAAAAAAAATAGAGGAGAAACAGTGTGGAGGAGTCATGTTTCCTAAGATAGGCTTAACTGTGAGAAAGATAACAGAAAGAAATAATAATGTGGAATTGATTATGATAAAAGTAGAAAACAGTGACATGAAAAGTAGAAAATTTGTAGTGATATATGTGTCCCCAAAAACACATTCTTGGAAAGAGAGTGACCATTCCAAAATGTTCGAAGACACAAAGTATGCATTCAATGAAATACTGAGAGGAGAAAATCTAGTAATTATGGGCGACTTTAACTCTAAAGAAATATGTTGGGAGATGACAGTGAAAGGTGGAGAGGACCTTTGGGAAAATATACTACTGGATATGACCATTGAATACACAATGACTCAATGGGTAAAAGAGAATACCAGATATAGAAGTAATGAAGAACCATCAAGACTAGACTTAATATTTATGTTAGAGCCTGAAATTGTGGATGAAATGGAATACAAGACACCCAACTGTGAAGTGACCACATACCAATTGAGTTTGAACTGCAAGAGTAAATTTATTTGGGAAGGAATGAGACACACAGAAAAGGAAGAATAATGTACAGCAAAATGGACTTTGGAAAACTCAGAAAATTATTTAAAAAATCAAATTGATTTAATGAAGCAGCCTTGCTGATGTGTTGTGTCTTTATATATATAAATAACTTTATTTCTGGTATTTCCTACAAGCCTCTAGAGATTTTTGTCTACTATATTCTGCCTAATTAACAAATTGATAAAAACAAAAAAAGAGCCTACCAATCTCTGTTATTCATTCGTTGCTCCAACCAGTCATTTTCTGGTTGATTGAAATCTGGAGATGGAAATTCTTCTTCAGAGAGATATTCAGGTTCAAACTGATAGCCTATGACTATGCCCTGTTCTTCATTGTTGTCCAGTATGTTTATGGTGTTGAGACTGCTCTCTAGAGATGATGAAATAATCTCATCACTATTCTCTGCTTTGCTGACATTTTTTGTTGACATGACATTATCACCAAAATATGGTGGTACGTGTTATATTTGAAAATGCAAACTAGCAGAAGACAAATACTTTTGACAAAAAGTCACCTAAAAACTACTTTTGAGATAATGTATTTGTTTTAACGTTTCTCGTGAAAATAGATAACATGACAATAGAAAAAATGCAGTTGTACCTATGAATAGTGGCTACCCTTTATGTCAAACTGTATCATATTTGAATTTTGGATAGAATGGCATAATTCACTGCATCTTTCGGGTTCTCAACTGTTACAGGAAGACCAGGATAAACTTATAAATTGATCCAAGAGTGGAAAAAAGAATTAATTTTGATACAAAGAAATGTAAACCCTTAGAGCTGAAAGAAAAAAAAAAGGAAATGAACAAAGGCAAAGGAGGAAAGTCATTCAAAGAAAATAAGAGGAAAAACTAAATAGGTGAAGAAAATAAATGAAAAATTAATTTGTCCCAGACTGGAATACATAGCAGTAGTGTGATCACCACATCTAAAGATACAGAAGTACATACATATGAAGTAATGGTAAAAAAAAATATCAATCACACTGATAAGACCAAGAATAGAGTATGCTGCAACACTGGACACCCAGCACAAAAAAAGAATATAAAGAAATAAAAAAAAATCCAAAGAGCAACAACAAAAATGGCACCAACACTTTCAAAATTGACATACGAATAAAGATTGACTAAACTGGAACTACCAACTCTGGAACAAAGAAGAGAAAGATCTATTGGCCATTTACAAAATCATGAAAGACATGGAAGTCCTGGACAGAGAAGACTTATTAAAGCAGGATAAAAGAAAAACAAGAGGACATGAAAAGAAACTCAAAAAGGATAGTTATAGAAGAGATAAAAAAAAAAAAAAAAAAAAATCCACACACAGTGGTGGATGTCTGGAACAAATTGGATGAAACAATAATGTGTGCATAAACCATACAAGAATTTGAGAACAAACTAGATGCTGAGAGGTACAAAGACAGGTCACTATGAGCATAGCTTCCCTTCCCGTATAATACAACTAGGTAAAACACTTACTCCCTCACCCCCCACCCACTTCCTTCCATGCATCACAGCATCATCCATACACAATCATTCGCCATTCACGCCATCTTCTCTTCTTTCCTTCCTCAACAGACATTCCCCTCTTTCACATTCTCCCCTTTAACCCATCCATCTATCTCTTCCTCATGCTCACTCTTCCCACCTTTGCCTTCCACACCCCTTTTAATAATCTTTCTTCACTCATTCTTTCCATATGTCCAAACCATCCCAGTTCTCTTTCATCAACCCTACCTCTCAACTCTCTTTCCACCCCCACTCTCCTCCTCACCTCCTCATTTATCACTCAGTCTAGCCTAGTAACTCCTACCATACTTCTCAGACATTTCATCTCAAGCACATTCAAGCTCCTCCTCTCTTCTTATGTTCAATGTTTCTGCCCCATTCAGAGCTGTTGGCACGATCACTCTTTCACCTCCTCTTAGCATCCATTCCCAAATGACTTTTTCTCATTACACTTTTTAATCCCCCAAGGCATTAACTTACTTCTCTCAATCTACATTCTACCTCCACTCCTCCCTTTCCCACCACATTTGCATCAAAGTATATAAAACTATCCACTTCCTCCAGTCTCTCTCCCTTTATACTCACTTCCAATTTGCTGCCACATTTTCCCCTTGTACATCTCATCACTTTACATTTACCCACATTTATCTTCAACTTCTTTCATACACCTTCCTTAATCCTTCCTCTGATCCTGCCACAAGCACAGTGTCATCACTAAACAACAACTGGCTATCTCCCACTTTTCTCCATTTTCTTTAACCTTCTCCAATCCCTGACCCATTACCCTTGCATTTAGCTCTTACACCACGCCATCCATGTATAAATTGAACAGTCAAGGAGACGTAATGCATCTCTGGTGAAGTCCAACCTTTACCTTAAACCACCCACTCACTCTCTCCATTTCTAATTCTAACACAGGCTCTACTACTCTCGTAAAAACTTTTGACCGCTTTTAACAGTTTTCCTACTATCCCATATATCTATCCATAGAGCCCCAGAAACATCCTTGACTTTTCCTAAAGCTTTCTCACGTATCTACCTTACCACAAATATCTGATCCACACAACCCCTACCTGTCCTAAACCCACACTCTTCCTCACCTATTACCCCTTCTGTTCTTTTCCTAATCCTCTCAATCAAAACCCTCTCATAAACCTTCCCAATTACACTCAACAAACTGATCCTTCTGAAACTAATACACTCACACTTGTTCCCTTTTTCCTTGTAAAGTGGAACTATATAAGCACTCCTCTAGTCCTCTGGCACTCTACCCTCTCTTAAACAAACATTAAATAACCTCACCTGCCAGTCCACCATCACTATACCTCCCTTTTTTAGACTACGTATGACACCCATCCAACCCAGTTGCCTTACCTTCTTTCATCTAAAGATAGACATGAGAAAATTAGAGATAATACAAAGGGCAGCAACCAAGATGTTCCCAAGTTTAAATGACAAAAATATAAAAGATTGAAAAAACTATAAGTTCCCTTATTGAAAAAGCAAAGAGAGAGGTGACAGCATAATGATATCTAGAAGTTATAGCAAAATTGGACAGTAAGGATTTGCTAGTATGGAATGAAAGATCAACAAGAGGTCTGAATAGGAAATTGAAAAAGCAAAAATGCTTGAAAGATGTTAGGAAATATAGCTTTCCATGTAGAAGAGTGGATTTATGAAACTAGTTGAATGGCAATATAATCTAAGCCAACACAATAAATGAATTTAAGGCAAAGTTTGATGAATGGAGGCCAAGACACGGGACCCTGTGAACATGGTCTCCAACCCAGTAAACTATAATTAGGCAAATACATCTAAGTATATAACAATCAATATTGCTCATCTTTAGTAAAGGTTCTAAATTTTTCTTGTAATAAGGACAAATCTTCAAATGAGATTAGTACTTACCTCAAAGTTTACATTCATTGTGAGAATATCTAGATATTTATTCATGTAACTTACCAAATTATGACCAAATGTAAAGTTCTTTTTTAGAATTTTGTAGAAATAAAAATAAAAATAAATTCTCCTTTAGCTTGTGAACTTATAATTTTTTTTCTTTCCTTTTTCTTTCTTTATACAACTCATTCAAAAAATTATCTCCACATTTTGTTCACAGAAATCAAAGAATGTTTAAACAATTAGTCCAAGAGTTGAAGTGAAGATAAAAACACAGTAGGAGGAAGAACATGTGAGGAAAACCAAATACAGGTAGTCGTCGACTTACAACCTATGCGACTTACGACTGATTGACTTTACGACCATGAGATAGTACAATAATATTTAACATTTAATAGAGTAATAGAATTGCAATGTTATGTCTGGCAGCACAGAACAATTACTCCGCACGCCGCGAGACACTAGTACGATAGTTTTGGCAGGCTGCCGACAGCGTCAGCATCCCAGCCAGCTAAATATTCTTTCAGTTTTTTGTTTGAAGTAAAATCTTTCCTAATTTTGCATTGCATTTTGTATTTTTGTATTTCTATATGTTTTGCAATTAATAAAATGTAACAATATTTTTTATCCCTAGGCTAGTTTGTCGATAACAGTATGTTCGGTACAGTACGTAAACGGAAAGAATGTGTTTTGAAATAAAAAAAAATCCTAATTTTGCCTTGCATTTTGTATTTTTATGTTTTGCAATTAATAAAATGTAACAGTAAAACTTTTTTATGCCTAGTCTGTTGTCGATAACAATATGTTCAGTATGGCATTTTGTATTTTTGTTTTGCGATTAATAAAATGTAACAGTAAACTTTGTTTATGCCTAGTCTGTTGTCGATAACAATATTTTCGGTACAGTACGTAAACGAAAATAATGTGTTTTAAAATAATAAAAAAAATTCCGAATTTTGCCTTGCAATGATTTTATTGTAACCAACAAAAAAGTATTTGTAGGTCAAAGATAACAGGACTTTATTCAGTATGCGTAGGCCTAGGCTACGTTTCCTAACGAAAATTATAAAAAAGTTAATGAATATTAAACAACGTAGCTCAAAGATAATACGATTTTATTCAGTATGCATACGTTTCTTAAAGAAAGTCTGATGGTAAAATAATAAAAAGGTTAGAAAATACTCGTACAGTATTAGATATCATAGGTTAAAGATGATAGGATTTTATTCAGTATGCTTATGCCTAGGCTACGTTTCCCAAAGAAAATCAGATAAAATTATAAAAAGGTTAAGAAATACTATACAACATAGTTCAAAGATGCTAAGATTATTTCAGTATGCTAAATATAATATACAATATATATATACAGTAACAAAAATATTTAAAGGGTAATATATACTGTATATATATATAAAGACCGACTTGCGTCCAAATCGACTTACGACCTGTCTGTCGGAACCGAACTTGGTCGTAAGTCGACGACTACCTGTACCTCAAAAGTATGTATTATTCTACAAACTTAAATTTCCTATCTATTACCTCCTTGTAGTCATATTTACTTGGGTATGTACCCATAAAACGTCTGAAGGTGTTGCGTATTTGCTTATTTGTTGTTATCTTGTATGGCAGCTCTCCCTTGTTGCTTTTAATATTTGGGTCACAACCATTTTCCATTAGATACCTATAATCATTAATAGTTTGTTTCAATCATATCAGTTTAATTCACTTATTAGTAATACAAGTGTGTGATAAATAGGGAAAAGGCACAAAACATATATATATATATATATATATATATATATATATATTATATATATATATATATATATATATATATATATATATATATATATATATATATTAAAGAAAAAACTAACCAGATTGCGTCTTTCTGACAGGCTGTGGCAGCAATATGAAGAAGAGAAAGTTCATCTTTCCCAAAAGTAAAAGATTGGGGAATGACAGCTTCTTGACATGCCTTGATCGACTCTCTCACTTCATTACTCAAAATACCTTCTGAAAATCAATATAAAATTCAATATCAACATATCTTCAAGGTAATAGCTGAGATGTTGGAATAATTACCTTGAGAACACTTGTTTTCTCAAAAATAAATGAAGCTTACTTATAGAATATATAAAAAACTTACCAAATTGGTCACCTTCTGAATCATGTGCATATGTGATAATAGCCTTCAAAGTATTTATATCTCCTGACCTGCATGCTGTGTAAACTAAATTCCTCACTTCTGGCAGAGGCTTCTGAGCTGAAATATGTTATTTTTATAGGGTTATTATAATTTTGCTTGGTTGATTGTATTTCTTACACCCAAACACAAAGAATTCGGGTTTGGAAGATATAAATACAGAAGTGAGGGAGTGCTCCATCTTTTGGGATCATTGGATGTGACAAAAGCTTTAGGACCTGACAGGATCTCAAATTGTATACTTAATGTAAGGAACAACTGGCAGACAAGATTCACAGTCTTATTGTATATACATTAAAACAAGGCATAGTGTTGGTTAACTGGAAAAGGGCAAATGTAATACCAATTTACAAAGATGGAAGTAAGGAGACACCACTAAGTTATAGACTGGTATCACTGACCAGCACTGGTGAAATTATGTGAAAGGTTTGTGAAAGATTCATGGGCCAAATATCTTGAAAGATTAATATTCTGACAGTCATTTTGGCTTCAGATCTTGAAGGTCTTGTATGTCAAACCTTTTAATCTCTTCAATACAAGTCAAATTCTCATGCACAGGATTGGATGCCTGATGTATGACAATTCGATGATGCATCACAATGCTCGTGTTATAAAATATAAAGTCACTACTGATTTACTTGTTCTCTTTTACTCTGAGTAATAATAAACATAGAAAATGCAATCAAGCCAGTTCACAGAATTAAGGGGTCACTCAGCTACAACAAAATAAATATAATCAGGACACCAACACTGTCATCCTCATATACCCGTTCACACCTCATGATGCCTAAGTAGGCATCATCTTATGGAAGAGGTTAAGCTTTTACTCAAGAGTGTCTGATGTGCTGCAAGAGAGTGAGGGCTGAGTGGAATGCGTGTACCTACACCTAAAGAAGGGTTTTGATATGGTACTTCACTGTTGACTTATGAAGAAACTGGAGGACTAAGAAGCAAACTACTCATGTCGATAAAATATTTTTTAAAGGAAAGATACATGAGGACAGTAGAGAAGGGAAAATGAAACTTTAATGAGAGAAAAAAAAATTACCATGGAGGAAAAAGAGGATAGGCCAACAACAAATGAGGATAGAAGAAATGGTAAACTTTAAAGAGGTCATGGAGCAACAGGAAAGAGATAACCTGGAAGGAATAGTCAAGGTTATAAAAAAAAAATCTCAACAGAGATCTTACTCTTTGGATGCCGAGAAGAATAAAACACCTCATGGAAGTTACTTCAAGAACAAGAACTGCAAATTATTAGGGAAATTACATCAACAACTCTAGGAAAGGATTTGGATGTAACAAACCAGATTAATAGCATGTATAGGTTAGGTAAGTATAAGAGAAATTGTGCATGTCAAATGAAAATAAAGTTCAAGTCATAACCATGACAAAAAAGTAATCAGCAAGTCTTGGAAGTAAGCATGAGAAGAAAAGTTACAAGTATTTGGATTAGGAAAGATGCTAACAAAGAAGAATAAGCAAATGCACGAAAGCTCTTACAAGGAAGCCAAAGCCAAAAATGATAGGGGCACCAAAGAAAAAAGAAAAAAAATATTTTTTGCAAGTTCTCAATCAGAATGTGAGGAAATGGTTTCTAAGAAAATAAGAAGGCATTATTGCAAAGTAAGCACTACAAAAAAAAAAAAAAAAAAAAAAAAAAAAAAAAAAAAAAAATTGGAAAGAAATTAAGAGAGGAAGAGGAGGCGAATCAAGTAGAGAAGAAAAGGTAAAAGGTGCAGATGGAGAGATGATAATGGAGAAGATGGGCAGAATATTTTAGGGAGTTGCTTAATGTGAAGGAGGATAGGGAGGGAAAGATAGCTGCAGTGGGAAATGCTAAGAAAATGAGTGATGAGTGAGGAAAATGGAGGAGAAATAAGGAAGGATGAAGTGAAGGCAGCAGTTAAGATGATGAAAGCAGGTAAGGCACCTGGTCTGGATGGATGCCATGCAGAATGTCTTAAAAAAGGAGGTATAGTGATGGTGGACTGGCTGGTGAGGTTATTTAATGTTTGCTGGAGAGAAGGTAGAGTGCCAGAGGACTGGAGGAGTGCTTGTATAGTTCCACTTTACAAGGGAAAAGGGGACAAGTGTGAATGTAGTAGTTTCAGAGGGATTAGCTTGTTAAGTGTAGTTGGGAAGGCTTATGGGAGGATCTTGATTGAGAGGATTAGGAGAGGAACAGAGGGAGTAATTGGTGAGGAACAGTGTGGGTTTAGGACAGGTAGAGGTTGTGTAGATCAGATTTTTGTGGTAAGACAGATATGTGAGAAAGCTATAGGAAAGGGGAAGGATGTTTTTTGGGCCTTTATGGATCTGGAAAAGGCTTACGATAGGGTAGACAGAAAGGCACTGTGGGAGGTTATGCGGATATATGGGATAGGAGGAAAGCTTCTAGGAGCTGTCAAGAGTTTTTATGAGAGTAGTAGAGCTTGTGTCAGGATTAGAAATGGAGAGAGTGAATGGTTTGAGGTAAAGGTGGGACTTCGTCAGGGATGCGTTATGTCACCCTGGCTGTTCAACTTATACATGGATGGGGTGGTGCGAGAGGTGAATGCAAGGGTAGTGGGTCAGGGATTGGAGATGGTTAAGGAAAATGGAGAAAAGTGGGAGGTGAGCCAGCTGTTGTTTGCGGACGACACTGCGCTTGTGGCAGGATCGGATGAGGGATTGAGGAAGTTGGTGACAGAGTTTGGGAGAGTGTGTGATAGAAGAAAGCTGAAGATAAATGTGGGTAAAAGTAAGGTGATGAGATGTACAAGGGGTGAAAGTGGCAGTAATCTGGAAGTGAGCATTAAGGGAGAGCAACTGGAGGAAGTGGATAGTTTTAGATATTTGGGTGCAAATGTGGCAGGAAAAGGTGGAGTGAAGGTGGAGGTAGAATGTAGATTGAGAGAAGCGAGTAAATGCCTTGGTTTAAAAAGTGTAATGAGAAATAGAAATTTGGGAATGGAGGCTAAGAGACTGTATGAAGGAGTGATTGTGCCAACAGCACTGTATGGAGCAGAAACATGGAACATAAGAGAGGAAGAGAGAAGGAACTTGAATGTGTTTGAGATGAAGTGTCTGAGAAGTATGATGGAGATTACTAGGCTTGATAGAGTGAGAAATGAGGAGGTGAGGAGGAGAACAGGGGTGGAAAGGGAGCTGGGAGATAGGGTTGATGAAAGAGTATTAGGATGGTTTGGACACATGGAAAGAATGAGTGAAGAAAGACTAGTAAAGGAGGTGTGGAAGGCAGATGTGGAGGGAGTGAACATGAGGGGACGTCCTAGGATGAGATGGATGGATGGGGTGAGGGGGGCTTTGGGGAAGAGGGGAATGTCTGTTGAGGAAGGACGGGAGAGGACAGAAGACAGGGGTGAATGGAGAATGGTTGTATATGGAAAATGTTGTGATGCATGAGGTGGAATGGATGGGGGAATGGGGGGTGAGGTAGTGTGTGTGAGCAAAAATTTTGACGCAGCCCGAAGGGATTTCTCCCCGTCCTCTCCTTTATATGGGGGGACGGAGAGGGGGGGTCGCCGATTTAATGAAGCGGCCTTGCTGTGGATGTGCTGTGTCCTGCGACACTGCTTCTGACCCAGGGCAGTGGACAGGGTGCAGGGATGACCCGTCATCTAGGAGGTGCTAAGATGGGAGGGAGGGTGGAGGGGTGTGGAGTGTTTTCGGGGATGGAATGGGTGGGAATGATTTTATGCCTTGTCCTTTTTGGCTACCTCCCTGGTAAGGGGGAAAAAGCCTTGGTATATGTATGTATGTAAGCACTACAAGGGAACTTAGAATAGCACATGCTAATGTTGATGGTCTACTATCTGCTAGGTTGGAGATGACTAAGGATAAATGAGTCTGATATATTGTGTCTAGTAGAGACTAAACTCCCCAAAAAAATTATATACAGTTGGGGAAGAACAGATATACCTCCTGAAGAAAAGACAGAGAAAATGAAAAAAAGGTGGAGTAAAGTTTGTGGTGAGAAGTGACAAAAAGGTGGAAGAAGTAAATCTGGGTGAAGGCAGGGCTAAAGCTATTCACATAATGATTAGTACTAAAATGCACAATAAAAGAAACTTCATGGTGGCATATGTTCCCTTCAAGACAAGAGCTTGGGATGAAAATGAATACCAAGAAATGTTATTGGATATGGCTCTTTTCCAAAACAAAAATATTGAACAAAGTAGTAACATAGTCCTTCCTGAAAATTTTAATTTCGGTGAGGTCAACCAAGAGGAATGGGAAGCAAGCAGCAAAGCAGATTCCTTGGGAAAATAACCTATTGAGTTAACCAATGGAGAACACAATGACCCAGTGGGTAAAGGAAGTGACCTGGGTAAGAAGAGAAGACACTCCCACAAGCTTAGGTCTGTTACTAACCAAAGAGCCAGATACTATCAGTTCCTTGAACTACCTTTGCCCAATAGGAAAAAGTGACCATGTTACAACTGAATTTCAGCTGGAGGATGAGGAAAGAGAGCCAACGAATGAATCATACAGGCAAGGGTAGACTCAATTCTAGAGAAGTAGATTACTTGGGGTTGAAAAAATTCTTTGAAGAAACAAACTGGGAAGAATTCATGAATACCACATGAATAAGGAGGAAATGGGAAATATTTCCATTTACAACCTAGGAATGAACAAATATGTGCCAAAGACTAGAAAAAGGAAGAAGCAGAAACAGAACTGGTTTAACAAAAAGTGTGAGATTGCAATAAAGGCCATGGACATGGTTTGGGGAAAATGGAAGAAAAGAAGCAATAAAACAAAAGAAGCTTACAAACAAGCTAGGAATGACTATACAAGAATTTGAAGGGAGGAAGAAAGCAATTTTGAAAGAAGTGTAGCAAATAAATGCAAAGATTAACCAAAACTGTTTTACAGGTTTATAAATGGTAAATAATGAATGAACATTTCCAAAAAAAGATTGCAATTACTTGGAGAAAAGTGTAGGGAGCAAAAAACCAGGTTTAGCAGATATAAATGTAGAAGTGAGGGAAGTGCTCAATCTCCTGGGATCAATGGATGTGACAAAAGTTTCAGGACCTGACAAGATCTCAAACTGCATACTTAAAGAATGTAGGGAACAACTAGCAGGCAAGATCCAGTCTTATTACATGTTCATTGAAAGAAGGCATTGGGCCACTTGATTGGAAAAGGGTAAACATGGTACCAATTCACAAAGGTGGAAACAAGTAAACACCACTAAATTATAGGCCAGTATCACTAACCAGCACAGTAGTGAAATTTGGGATTCAGACAAGGAAGATCATGTACAACAAACTTGATCTCCTTCTACTCAAGATTAATAGACATAATACAAGAGAGAGATGGTTGGGCAGATTGTGCCTTTCTGGACATACAAAAGGAATTTGATAAGGTACCACACAATAAAATAATAAGGAAGATAGAATCAATAGGTGGCATCAGAAGAAAATTATTGGAATGGATGAAAGATGTCCTGACTGGGAGGAAAATGAGAGTAGTAATAAGAGATAAAATCTCAAATTGGGAAGAAATGACAAGTGGTGTCCCGCAGGGATCAGTACTGGCTCTGATCATGTTTGCTATATATATAAATGACATGGACGAAGGAGTAGTGTTATATGAATTTCTTTGCCGACGACACAAAAATACTAAAGAAAGTAAAAATGGAGGAGGATTGCAACTCATTACAAGAAAACTTGGACAAGATCTGGAAATGGATTCAAAAGTGGGAAGTGAAATTCAATATCAAGAAATGTAGTATAATGGAATTTGGAAAAAGTCACAACAGAATATTGATAGATTATAAAATTGGTGAAGAAGAGGTCAAAAAAGTAAACTAGGAAAAAGACCTTGGATTGATGATCAGCAAAGACATGACACCGCATAAGCATACTAATAAAATAGTTGGAGAAACCTATAATTTATTGAGGTCAATATAAGTGGCATTTGCCTATTTGGACGAGGAAATGATAAAAAAGATATCTAACTACACTAATAAGACCAAAACTCGAGTATGCAGTAACACTATGGACACCCAGTACCAAAAAGAATATAAAGAAGTTAGAAAGAATACAAAGAGCAACAACAAAGCAGGCACCAACTCTTTCCAAAATGACATATGAACAAAGACTGTCCAAATTAGAATTACCAACTTTGGAGCAAAGAGGGGAAAGAGGAGACTTACTATCTATCTATAGAATTATGAAGGGAATGGAAATCTTAGATAAGAATGACTTATTGAAATGGGACAATGGAAAAAGAAGAGGACACGAAAAAAAATGAAAAAAGATAATTACAGAAGAGATCTGAAAAAAGAAAAAAGCTTTCCACACAGAGTGATAGATACTTGGAACAAATTGGACAAAGAAACAGTGTGTGCAAACACTATTCAAGATTTTAAGAAAAAACTTGATGCTGAGAGATACAAAGTTGGGTCACCACGACCATAGCTCCCTTCCCATTTAATACAACTAGGTAAATACAACTAGGTAAATGTGAAAGGATTGTGAAAGATTGATAGACCAAATATCTTGGAAAGATTAACCTCTTCAGTACGGGCCTTAAATCTCGCGGGTAGCAGCCGCTGCCAGCCGTACGTGTCGTAATAATACTTGCATCATAAAATATAGTCACCGCTTATTTCGATCGTTCTCTCTTTCACCCGTGAATTTTGATAACTATAGAAAATTTTATTAAAGACAGTTTAGAGAGTATGTGAAAACGCAGGGGCAACTACAATAAATATAATCAAGACGCCGATATGGCAGCCTCGTGTATCCACTTGCTCCTCATGCCGCCTACGTATGCGGCACCGTATGGAAGGGGTTAACATTCTAACAGACAATCAGTTTAGCTGCAGATCTGGAAGGTTGTGTGTGTCAAACATTTAAGCTTTTACTTGGAAGTAATTGACATGCTGCAAGAGAGGGGTGGGTGGACTGCATGTACCTCAATCTAAAGAAGACATTTGATACAGTACTTCACAGTCAACTTATGTGGAAATTGAAGCATGTTGGAGAACTGAGAGGCAAACTACAAGAATGGATTAAAGACTTTTTGAAGGATAGATACATGAGGACGGTAGTAGGTCCAGTAAGGCACAATCTGCCCAGCCATCCCTTTCTTGCAATATATCTAAAAAATTATTAGTCTCAAGTAGAAGCAAATCAAGTTTGTGGTACATGATCTTCCTTGTCTAAATCCAAATTGTGTTGGATTCAGTATGTTTTTTCTTCCATATATTTAATCCATCTACTTTTGATAACCCTTTCACATATTTTTGCTACTGTGCTTGTAAGGGAGACCAGTCTATAGTTAGTTGGATTTTCCTTGTCCCCTCCTTTATATATTGGTACAATATTTGCATTTTTCCAGTCCTGTGGTACCTTTCCTTCTTTGAGTGAGTAATCAATTATCTTGTATATTTTGTCCATCAGCTCATCTATGCATTCTTTTAATATCCAGTTTGCAATTCCATCCAGATCGTGTGATTTTCTGACATCAAGGTTTTTTATTTGGTCTCTAATTTCCTTCTGGATCACAGTTATTTCTTTCATTGGCGAATCTTTCTCTCTCTATTTCATCCCAGTTTTGTGTACTTTCAATTGTGAATACAAATTTAAAATGTTTATTCATAATTTCAGCCATTTCTACATTTTCTCTATATACATTATTCCCTTGGCACAGCCTTACTATTTCTTGTTTGTTTTTTAGTTTACCATTCACATACCTGTAAAATAGTTTAGGTTGCTCCATGCATTTTTTATTGTGTCCTTTTCAGTTTTACTTTTCATTTCTGCATATTTTTACATATTCATTTCTTAGTTTGATATATGTTTGCCACTTGCTTATTTTTTATCTTTTTTTCCATCTTTTCCAAGCTTTGTCTCTTCTATATTTAGCTTCACTACATTTTTTGTTATACCAACACTTAATGTACACCCTTTCTTGCTTCTGTTTTGGTATTTGTTTATTCCATCATTGTATATTTCTTTTAATATGTTCCATTTCTCTTCTTTGTTTCTTCATTTAAGAAGTTTTCCAAACTTGCATTTTGAAAGAATTTTCTGAGTCTCTCAAAATCCATTTTGTTGTACATTAGTCTTCCTTTTTTATGCTTCTCATTTCTTCTCAATTCAATTTGTTCTTTTAGTTTGGACTCCATTAGTAAGTGGTCACTCTTCCCAATTGGTGTTTTGTATTCTATTCTGTCCACAATTTAAGGCTCTGATGTAAGTATTAATTCTAGTCTTGATGGTTCCTCATTGTTTCTATATCTGGCATTTTCCTTTATCCAGTGAGTCATTGTGTATTTAATGGTCATATCCAGTAGTATTTACCTAGTTGTATTTTACGGGATGAGAGCTATGCTTGTAGTGACCTGTTTTCGTATCTCTCTGCATCCAGTTCGTTCTTAAAATCTTGTATAGTTTTGGCACTCACTGTTACCCCATTTAGTTTGTTCCAGACACCAATCAATCTGTGTGGGAAGCTACCAGGTATTCCCTTTCAGGTCTCTTCTGTAACTGTCCTTCTTTAGCTTCTTCTCATGTCCTCTTGTTTCTCTTCTGTTCCATTTTAATAAGTTGCCTCTATTAAGAACTTCCATCCCTTTCATAATTCTGTAAATGGTCAGCAAATCACCTCTTTCATCTTCTCTGTTCCAGTGTTGACAGATGTAATTTATCCAATCTTTGTTCGTATTTCAAATTTGAGAGTGTAGGTGCCATTTTTGTCACTGCTCTTTGAATTCTTTCTAATTTCCTTATGTTTTTTTTTTTTTTTTTTGTACTACATGCCCACAGTGTCGCACCATACTCCAATTTAGGTATTATCAGTGCAACCACTATTTTCTTTACCATTTCTTCATCCATGTAGTTGACAGCCACTTTCATTGATCTTAATAAGTTAAAAGTCTCTTGCAATAATTTATTGACATGTTTATCAGGTGTCAAGTCACCTGAGATAATCACTCCCAGGTCCCTTTCTGAGTCGACTTTCTTGACTTCCTTGGTACCAATTTTATACTGACTCAATATTTTATTTTTGCTTTTTCCAAATTCCATTATACTACATTTCTTAAAGTTCATTTCACACCTCTGACTCCATTCCCATATTTTGTCTAGATCTTCTTGTAGCAATCTGCAGTTTCCTACTGTGCTTACTCTCTTGAGTAATTTGGCATCATCAGCAAAGTTCATGTAACACTTCATTCCCTCATCCATATCATTCATATATATGACAAACATTAAAGGACCCAATACAGCCTTGCAGGATGCCACTTATCACATCTTCCCAGTTCAAGTTTTTGTCTAAGTACCACTCTCATTTTTCTCCCACTTAAGAAATCTGGATCTGGAAAAGGCTTAAGACAGGGTAGACAGAAAGGCACTGTGGGAGGTTTTGCGGATATATGGGATAGAAAGAAAGCTTCTAGGAGCTGTCAAGAGTTTTTATGAGGGTAGTAGAGCTTGTTTCAGGATTAGAAATGGAGAGAGTGAGTGGTTCGAGGTAAAGGTGGGATTTCATCAAGGATGTGTTATGTCGCCCTGACTGTTCAACTTATACATGGATGGGGTAGTGCGAGAGGTAAATGCAAGGGTAGTGGGTCAGGGATTGGAGATGATTAAAGAAAATGGAGAAAAGTGGGAGGTGAGCCAGCTGTTGTTTGCGGATGACACTGCGCTTGTGGCAGGATCGGAGGAGGGATTGAGGAAGTTCATGACAGAGTTTGGGAGAGTTTGTGTTAGAAGAAAGCTGAAGATAAATGTGGGTAAAAGTAAGGTGATGAGATGTACAAGGGGTGAAAGTGGCAGTAGACTGGAAGTGAGCATTAAGGGAGAGCAACTGGAGGAAGTGGATAGTTTTAGATACTTGGGTGCAAATGTGGCAGGAAAAGGTGGAGTGAAGGTGGAGGTAGAATGTAGATTGAGAGAAGCAAGTAAATGCCTTGGTGGATTAAAAAGTGTAATGAGGAATAGACATTTGGGAATGGATGCTAAGAGAAGATTGTATGAAGGAGTGATTGTGCCAGCAGGACTGTATGGGGCAGAAACATGGAACATAAGAGAGGAAGAGAGAAGGAGTTTGAATGTGTTTGAGATGAGGTGTCTGAGAAGTATGATGGGGGTTACTAGGCTGGATAGAGTGAGAAATGAGGAGGTGAGGAGGAGAACAGGGGTGGAAAGGGAGTTGGGAGATAGGGTTGATGAAAGAGTATTAGGATGGTTTGGACACATGGAAAGAATGAGTGAAGAAAGACTAGTAAAAGAGGTATGGAGGGCAGATGTGGAGGAAGTGAACATGAAGGGATGTCCTAGGATGAGGTGGATGGATGGGGTGAAGGGGGGTTTGGGGAAGAGGGGAATGTCTGTTGAGGAAGGACGGGAGAGGACAGAAGACAGGGGTGAATGGAGAATGGTTGTATATGGATGATGTTGTGATGCATGAGGTGGAATGGGCAGGGGGATGGGGGTAGTGTGAGCAAAATTTGACGCAGCCCGAAGGGATTTCTCCCCGTCTTCTCCTTTTATGCATGGGGGGACGGAGAGGGGGGGTTGTCAATTTAATGAAGTGGCCTTGCTGTGGATGTGGTGTGTCTTGCAACACTGCTTCTGACCCAGGGCAGTGGACAAGGTGCAGGGATGACTCGTCATCCAGGAGGTGCTAAGATAAGAGGGAGGGTGGAAGGGTGTGGAGTGTATTCAGGGATGGAATGGATGGGGATGATTTTATGCCTTTTCCTTTTTGGCTACCCCCCTTGTAAGGGGGAAAAAGCCTTGGTATATGTATATGTAAGAAATCTTTCATCCATTCCAGTAGCTTACCTTGTATTCCTATTATTTCAGTTTTTCTTATTAGCTTTTTATGTGGTACTTTGTCAAAAGCCTTCTGCAAGTCCAAGAAGGCACAATCTGCCCACCCATCTCTTTCTTGTATTATCTCTATTAATCTTGAGTAAAAACATATTAAGTTTGGGGTACATGATCTTCCACTTCTAAAACCAAATTGTATAGGGTTTAATATTTGATTCTCTTCCAAGTGTTTGATCCATTTCCTCCTGATAATCTTTTCGCATATTTTTGCTACTGTGCTTGTAAGGGATACTGGTCTGAAGTTTGTAGGATCTTCTTTGTTTCCTCCTTTATATATTGGTATGATGTTTGCATCTTTCCAATCTTGTGGTACCTTTCATTCTTTGAGTGAAATGTCTATTATCTTGTATATTTTGTCCGTTAGTTCATCTATACACTCTTTCAGTATCCAATTTGCAATTCCATCCGGTCCATGTGATTTCCTAACATCTAGGTTTTTTTATTTGGTCTCTTATTTCATTCTGTGTTACCTTTATTTCTTTCCTTTTAGAGGATCTTTCTCATCCATCTTCTCAAATTTGTGAGCTCTCAATTGTAAAAACAGTCCTGAAATGTCTGATCATAACTTCAGTCATTTCTATGTCATCAATATATTCTTTTTCTGCTTCATGCAGTTTTATAATTTCATGTGTCTTTTAATTTATCATTTACATATCGTTAAAAGAGTTTAGGTCGATCCTTACATTTGTCTATAATATCTTTTTCACAGTTTCTTTTTTCTTTCCTGCGTATATTCACATATTCGTTCCTAAGTTATATATATGTTTGCCATTTGGATTTTTTTTCTTTCTTTTTTCCATCTTTACCAGGCTTTGTCTCTTCTGTCCTTAGCCTCACTACACCTTTTGTTATATCAACACTTTATATAAATCTCTTTTTGCTTCTTCTCTGGTACATATTTATCAATTCCTTCCTTGTACTTTTCTTTAAATATGTTCCATTTGTCTTCCATCTTTGTTTCCTCTTTAGAGAATTTATCCCAGTTTATGTTTTGGAAAAACTTTCTAAGTTTTACAAAATCCATTTTGTTGTACATTAACCTTACTTCTCTATATTTTTAATTCCTTCTCACACTGTTTTGTTCTTTTAATTCAAAATCTAATAGTATGTGGTCACTCTTCCCAATTGGTGTCTTATACTCCATTTTGTTCACGAAATCAGGTTCAGAAGTGAATACTAAGTCTAGTTTCGACAGTTCCTCATTGTTTCTATATCTAGTATTTTCCTTAACCCATTGTGATAAGAAATATTTGATGGTCATATCCAGTAGAATGTTGCTCCAAAGTTCTTCTCCCCCTTTTACTATAATTTCTTCCCAGATCCTTTGCATTAAAGTCACCCATAATTACTATGTTACTACCCTCTTTCAGTAACTCATTTAGAATATTCATGTGTCTTCTAGTAATTTAGAATGATCACTATCAGACCAAGCCTGCATGTTTTGGTGGTACATATACTACTACTACAAATTTTCTACTCCTCATATTTTTATTTACAACTTTAATCATAATTGATTCCATATTATATTTGCCTTCATTTATCTTTGTCACATTTAAACCCTCTTTGGTCAATATCATGACTCCTCCTCCCTGTTTATCTGTTCTATTTTTCACCTAGTGGTTGTATAGATCTTGTCCCACCATACTTGTTGATAGAGGGCCTTTCAGTTTTGTCTCCACAATTCCCATAATGTCAGGTTTCTCTATTTCCAGACAATTATTTAATTCATTAATTCCAGAGATCATACCGTTGATATTTGTGTATACCACTTTTAGTTTCATATTTTCTTCTCTTTTTTTATTTAAGTTTCCATTTTCCTGATGTACCATTTTTTCAGTCTCAGATCCAATACTCTCCAATTTTTTTTTCCCGTCTCCATTCTTTTCTCATTTCTATCATTTGCTTCAATTCTGAGAGCCTTGTCTTTCTCTTTTTCCTCATCACTCATTTCCTTCTTTATCCATATATGTCTGAATTTCTCACTGTTTGCTAATTTAACCGCTTTTGATAGTACCTCCTCAGCTATCATTTGAGTTCTTAGTTTGGTTTTCAGAGGTCTATGTTGCTTTTCTTTTGAGTATTTGCCCATCCTGTGAATCTCGTAAATTTCCTCGTCAAAATTTTGCCCTTTGTCTTGAATTTCTTTTAGAATTTCCTTAGCTATTTCCTTTTCCTCCTTTTCTATCTGGTATTTATATACACCGTTTTCTTCTTGGATACCATGGACCACAATGCATTTACCTTTGTCTACTGTATCTCTCACCCAATTTTCCTTTTCTTTAATTACTTTCATAACTGTTTCTTTTGTATTTTCCTCTATCTATTTCTCTAGAAGGATATTTTTTGCTTTTCCTGTTCCTACTTCCACTGATTTTTTTTATTTCAAGGAGGTCTGTTTCCTTGATTGACTCTTCTACCTTTCTAGTCACTACCTGTAAATGCTCTTTGACCTCCTTTTTCAGTTCTTCATTTTTATTCTTATCCTCCTTTTTCATTCATTTTCTCTTCTAAGCACATCAATTTCGCTCATTAGGTCACTCAATTTTCTAATTGTTTGCTTGTTACTCTTACGCAAAGTAGTCAATTCCCTAAATAAAACTCAGTAGTCCAATTTTAAATCTATAATCTCTTCCAATAATTTGTTTACTTCACAACTTTTTAATGCATTACTATATCTAACTTCTCTATATCTATGCCTTTGCCTATTTCTCCTAGATTTCTTTAAAAACCTGAAAAACTATTGTTCTCCCACCTTTGATTTATTCTTGGTGTATCAATTAAGCATGTCCTCTTTGGTATAACTCCTCATGGTGACTCAACTCTACTTACATCCAGCCCTCTCTTTGCTGGTTCATTCAATATTTTTTCTTCTTTTCCATTCTCCGTTGTGCCGACTATACATATTTTAAGAACTGGATTTAACCTTGTTGGTCACTCATGAAACATAGCCCAAACATTCTGCACAATAACAACTAGGCGTTTCCTTCATATTGGCAACAAAACAGCTATATCAGAGCTCAAACAATGCACTTTCTTTCACTTCGGTGTCATCAGTATGTTTCCCAGAGGTCTTCTCCACCTTTCACTGTCATTTCTTCCCAACATATTTCTTTTGAGATAAAGTCACCCATAATTACTATGTTTCCTCTTTCTTTCAGTAAATCAGTTAGTGCATTCTTTGTGTCTTCCAACATTCTGGAATGATCACTCTCTAAGACTGTGTTTTGGGGGTACATACATTACTACAAATTTTCTTCTTGTCATATCACTGTTTTCAATTTTTATTATAATCAATTCCACATTATTTTTTCCTTCTGTTATCTTAGTCACATTTAAGCCTTTCTTAGTCAAAAACATGACTCCTCCACCCCGTTTCTCTTTTCTATTTTTCATCCAATGGTTGTATAGACCTTGTCCCACAGTGTTTGTTAGTAGAGGACTTTTTAATTTTGTCTCCACAATTCCCATTACATCTGATTTTTCTAATGCCAGATAGTCGTTTAATTCATTCAGTCCTGAAATTATGTTGTCTATGTTGGTATATGTTATTTCTAAATTTTTCCTTTCTTGTCCTTTTCTATTACGTTTCCTTTTTTTTTTTTTTCATATAAACCATTTTCTCAGCCTCAAGTCCAACACTCTCCATTCATTCTTTTCAGTCTCCGTTCTTTTTTCATTTTTTTGTTTGCTTCACTTCTAAATGCTTTTTCTTTCTCTTTTTCCTCATCGCTCACTTCTTTTTTATCCATACATTTTTGTAATTTTCACTATTTGTACTATTTCCTTGAAAGTTAACTTTTGATTTTCTTGTTTCACTTTCCTTTTTTTTCTTGGAGATCAATCTCCTTAATAATTTTTCCTATTCAGTCAATGCTTATATTTGTTTTTTTCACTTCTTTTTTCAAAGCCCCATTTTTTTTTTTCATCCTAATTTTTCATTCTTTCATTCTCCTTTCTGATCATATTTAATTCTTTTTTCAGATCATCAAGCTCCTTGTTGGTCTTGTCATTAGCTCTTTTAAGTTGAGTTATTTCTTTGTGCATTGCCCTGTACACACTTTTCAATTCTATTAGTTCATCCAACAAATCAGTTATATTGCTATTTCTGAAAATATTTTTGTACCTAGGTTCTCTATCCAACTCCACACCTCTACCTAAAAATCCACCTTCTCTTGCAAACCCTGAAAAAGCATAATTATCCAACCTTTGATATGATTTTGGGGTTTCATTCATACAGGATCTTTTAGAGATTACCCCCAGCGGTGATTCCACTTTGCTCACATCCAGACATCTCTTTGCTGGTTCATTTTTCCTTCTTTCACTTTTGTCTTCCTCCATTTTATGTATTTAGCACTAATTTGTATAATAATTATTCCATTTCAGTCACTTAATTTGCATAACTCCCTTCGTGTACATAAATACAACTAGTGTTATTCCAAAATATCTTAGTGACAAAGTGCTGCACAGTACAGCGGAGCTCTTTCCAGATATCTGACTCTGACTGCAGACTATGTGTGTGTGCCCTGTATACTGTGCCATTGATAACTATTCTGCACCACTGCAATGTAAAAGGCCTTAGTAAATTAAGAGAAAACTATACCAGTGCCTTTATATGAGGCTTGCTCTTCCAACACATGGTCATGGTGTGTGTGAGTGTGAAATAGCTCTCACCAGCTCTGCCTCCACTGGAGAGTGCTTCTTTGTGGTTTATGGTGTGGTTATTTCAACTTAAGTTGCTTTTCAATATAAGTTGCAACTTGTGGAACCAATTAATGACATAGGGTGAGGCATACCTGTATCATCCACACAAAACCACTCCCCAACCCCCTTAATCCCCTACCCACTCCCCTACATGTGCCACAACATCATCCACAAACATTCATTCTCCAGTCACCCCCATTCTCTCCCCTCCCCCTTCCCTCCTCAACAGACATCCCCTTCTTGCTCAATTCAACACCCCCATCCCATCCATCTATCCCACCCTTGGCCACCCCCTCCCACCATGCTCATTTCATCCACCTCCACCTTCCAGAATTCCTTCACTCATTCCCTCTATGTGTCCAAACCATCCCAAAACTCCTCCACCAATCCTATCTCCCACCTCCCCTCCACCCCCACTCTCTTTCTCACCTCTCACTCCATCCAACTTTGCAAGCCCCATCACACTTCTCAGACTTCTCATCTCAAACACATTTAAAATCTTCCTTTCTTCCTCTTTTATGTTCCACATCTCCACCCCACACAGTGACATTGGCACAACCACCCCTTCATACAATATTCTCTCAGCATCCATTCCCAAATGTTTACTTCTCATTACACTTTTTAATCCTCCAAGAAACCCACCTGCCTCTCTCAATCCACAATCTATCTCTATCCCAACTCCCCCTTAGGAACATAACCCACCTCCACCCCCCAACTTAACATACATACATATACCAAGGACTTTTTCCCTTTACAAGTGTCATGTTCCATGATATGTCACTGACAAAGGACGCGGGCATCACACACAAAGGACGCAGGTATGGTGCCAAGCCATGTCTTAGCTGGAGCCACAGTGCCCACTTTCTAGGTATATTGTAAAATGTGTAGGTTTATCTAAGAATGTAGAGTAAGATTTCTAGTTGTAGACATAAGTATATTATTTGGTCATCCAAGTTACAGGAGATTTGGAAGACGACAGAGGAGGACTACACAATCGGAGCCTCGAGTCCTCAGAGGTCAGAGGGCACATAAATCAAGATGATGACTTGAAGTAGGGCCCCACGCTCATATGTTTTAGATGAGTAGTAGTTGATATATTGTAAGCCCTCTTCACACAAAAATAAAGAGATGGGTAAATTGTGTGGAGCTGGTTAGATAGTGATAGGATAGGTTACACTGGCATACATTAGTACCTGTGCCATGGCACTGGTGTTGTACAGCTGTAGTATAAAAAGATGTGCAGGCATTTTCAGGCTCCCAGATTACCGCCCTCACACTCTGTTCACACAGACTTCATTGTAAGTTAAAAGCAAATTGTAATTCATGTACATTTCAAATTAAATAATTGTGCTCCACCATTTTCTTAACCCCAGTGAGATTTAAATGATATAAAAAAGAGGTTAAATAGATGTTCCAGAACCTGGATTGCAGAACTGCTCAAGTCACAGTTTATGAATCAAAGCACTAACTCAAATACAGAGTCTAGTTCATGACACAAGGGAGGTAGCCAAAGTCAAAAGGCATAATTCCACTCCCACCCATTTCATCCCCACCCAATCCACTCCACTCCCATTCACCATCCATCCCTTCCTGTTATCTTGGCTCCTCCTGGATGACGGGTCATCCCTGCATCTCACCCATTGCCCCAGGCCAGATGCAATGCAGCACGACACAGTAAGGCTGCTTCATTTAATCAGCAACCCCCTCTTTCCGTCCCCTCATGCAGTAAAAGAGAAGACAGGGAGAAAACCTTTTGAGCTGTGTCAAGATATTATTCACACATAACCAGTCCCTAACCCCCCCCCATCTACTTCCATGCATCACAGCATCATCCATACACAATCATTCTTCACTCACCCCTCTTCTGCCTTCTCCCTTCCTTCTTCAACAGACATCCCCCTCATGCTCAACACTTCTTTTATCCCCATCCATCCATTTCCTCCTCAGTAGCCCCCTCATGTTCACTCCATCCACCTCTGCCTTCCACACTTCTTTTACTAATCTCTCTTCACTCATTCTTTTCATATGTCCAAACCATCCTATTACTCTTTCATCAACCCTATCTCCCAACTGCTCTCCTCCTGACTTCGTTTCTCACTCTATCCAACATTGTATCCCCTACCATACTTCTCACACGTACACTGGACACTGATTGAGTGCATATCTAGTGGTTTTGTCGCCGAACACGAAGGAAACTAGCTGTTATTATACGGGATGGGTAAGCTGTGTTTCTCAGGTGACCAGTAAAGAAATCCAGTTCTTGAAAAAAGTATAGTTTTGGCAAAAGGGAGAAAGAAAAAGAAAGAAAAACAAACAAACTAACGAAAAGACTGGATGTAAGCATAGCGGAAAGTCCAAGAGGTGTCATCCCCAAAAGAACTTGTTTGATAGATACTCTAAGGAAAAACCAATGGTGGGAAAATAACAGTTTTTCAGGGTTTCAAAGAAACCCAGGTGAAATAGGTAAAAGCTTAGATATAGATAGAGAAATTAGATATAGTAATGCATTAAGAAATTGTGAAGTAAATGACTTAATGGAAGAAATCATAGATTTAAAATTGGATTACTGAGCTGTACTTGTGGAATTGATTACTTTGCATATGAGTAATGAGCAAATGATTAAAGAATTAAGTGACCTAAAGAGTGAAATTGAAATCCTCAAAAGAGAAAACGAAATAATGAAAGAGAAAAAAAATAAAAATTAAGAACTGAAAAAGATGGTCAAAGAGCAATTACAAGTAGTGACCAGAAAGGTGGAAGAGTCAATCAAAGAAATAGACCTCATTGAAATAAAAAATCAATGGAAACAAGAACAGTAAAATAAAAAACAAATATATCTTTTAGAGAAATAGTACAAAAGCAGATGGAGGAAAATACAAAAGAAACAGTTATGAGAGCAATTAAAGAAAAGGAAAATTGGGTGAGAGATACAGTTGACAAAGGTAAGTGCATTGTGGTATATGGTATCCAGGAAAAACATATGTATAGATACCAGAGAGAAAAGGAGAAGGAAATAACCAAGGAAATTTTGAAAGAAATACAGGATGAAGGGCAAAATTTTGATAAATTGACGAAATCTACGAGATAGGCAAATATTTAAAAGAAAAACAACATAGACCTCTGAAAATAAAACTAATAACTCAAATGATAGCCAAGGAGGTATTATTGAAAGCAGTTGAATTGGCAAACAGCGAGAAATTCAAACATATATGGATAAAAAAGGAAATGAGTAATGAGAAAAAAGAGAAAGACAAAGCTCTCAGAATTGAAGCCAATGATAGAAATGAGAAAAGAACAGAGAAGGAAAAAAACAAGTTTTTTTGGAGAGTGCGGGACTTGAGACTGAAAAAATGGTCCATCAAAAAAAATGGAAACTTAAACCAAAAAAGAAAAGAAAATATGAAACTAAAAGTGGCATACACAAATATCAATGGCATGATCTCTGGAGTCAATGAACTAAATGATTATCTAGAAATAGAAAAACCTGACATTATGGGAATTGTAGAGACAAAACTGAAAGAACCTCTATCAACAAGCATAGTGGGACAAGGTCTATACAACCACTGGGTGAAAAATAGAACACACAAGCACGGAGGATATGTTATGATACTGACCAAAATGGTTTAAATGTGACAAAGATTACTGTAATGAAGGCCAAGGCAATGTAGAATTAATTATGATCAAAATCCTAAACAATCTGGCTTTAGAAGTGGAAAATCATGTACCACAAACTTAATTTGCTTTTACTCAAGATTAATATATATAATACAAGAAAGAGATGGCTGGGCAGATTGTGCCTTCTTGGACTTGCAGAAGGCTTTTTACAAAGTACCACATAAAAAATTAATAAGAAAAATTGAAATAATAGGAGGAATGCAAGGTAAGTTCCTGGAATGGATGAAGGATGTCTTAATTGGGAGAAAAATGAGAGTGGTACTTAGAGACAAAAATTCAAAATGGGAAGATGTGAAGAGTGGTGTCCTGCAAGGCTCTGTATTGGCTCCTTTAATGTTTGCCATACATATAAATGATATGGATGAGGGAGTAAATTGTTACATGAACTTCTTTGCTGACGATGCCAAATTACTCAAGTGAGTAAGAACAGAAGAAGATTGCAGATCGCTACAAGAAGACCTGGACAAAATATGGGAATGGAATCAGAGATGTGAGACGAACTTCAACATTAAGAAATGTGGCATAATGGAATTTGGAAAAAAGCAAAAATAGGGTATCAGGTCAATATAAAATTGGAAACAAGAAAGTCAAAAAAGTCCATTCAGAAAGGGACCTGGGAGTGATCATCTTAAGTGACTTGACACCTGATAAACATGTCAATAAATTATTTCAAGAGATCTTTAACTTATTAAGATCAATGAAAGTGGCCTTCGAATACATAGATGAAGAAATGGTTAAAAAAAATAATGGTTACACTAATAAGACCTAAACTAGAATAAGCTGCGACACTATGGGCACCTAGCACAAAATAGAACATAAGAAAATTAGAAATAATCCAAAGAGCAATGACAAAAATGGCGCCTACACTATCAAATCTGCCATACGAACAAAGATTGGATAAATTACATCTATCAACACTGGAACAGAGAAAAGAAAGAGGTGATTTGTTGACCATTTACAGAATTATGAAAGGGATGGAAATTCTCGATAGAGATGACTTATTAAAATGGGACAGAAGAGAAACAAGAGGACACGAAAAGAAGCTAAAGAAGGACAGTTACAGAAGAGACCTGAAAAAGTATAGCTTCCCACATGGAGTGATATATGTCTGGAAAAAACTAATGGAGAAACAGTGAGTCCCAAAACTATACACAATTTTAAGAATAAACTGGATGCGGAGAGATACAAAAATGGGTCACTACGAGCATAGCTCATCCCGTAAAATACAACTAGGTAAAATATTCAAACACTTCCTCTCTTATATTCTATGTTTCTGCCCCATACAGTGCTGTCAGCACAATCACCTCTTCATCCAATCTCCTGTTAGCATCCATTCCAAAATGTCTATTTTTCATTACATATTGGGAACATACATACATACATACATATACCAAGGCTTTTTCCCCCTTACAAGGGGGGTAGCCAAAAAGAAAAAGGCATAAAATCATTCCCACCCATTCCATCCCTGAATACACTCCACACCCCTCCACCTTCCCTCTTATCTTAGCACCTCCTGAATGACGGGTCATCCCTGCACCTTGTCCACTGCCCTGGGTCAGAAGCAGTGTCGCAAGACACAGCACATCCACAGCAAGGCCGCTTCATTAAATCGGCGACCCCCCCTCTCCGTCCCCCCATTGCATAAAATGAGAGGACGGGGAGAAATCCCTTCAGGCTGCGTCAAATTTTGCTCACACATACTACCTCACCCCCTATCCACCCGCCCATTCCACCTCATGCTATCACAACATCATCCATATACAACCACTCTCCATTCACCCCTGTCTTCTGTCCTCTCCCGTCCTTCCTCAACAGACATTCCCCTCTTCCCCAAAGCCCCCTTCACCCCATCCATCCACCTCATCCTAGGATGCCCCCTCATGTTCACTCCCTCCACATCTGCCTTCCACACCTCTTTTACTAGTCTTTCTTCACTCATTCTTTCCATGTGTCCAAACCATCCTAATATTCTTTCATCAACCCTATCTCCCAGCTCCCTTTCCACCCCCGTTCTCCTCCTCACCTCCTCATTTCTCACTCTATCCAGCCTAGTAACCCCCATCATACTTCTCAGACACCTCATCTCAAACACATTCAAACTCCTTCTCTCTTCTTCTCTTATGTTCCATGTTTCTGCCCCATAGAGTGCTGTTGGCACAATCATTCCTTCATACAGTCTCCTCTCAGCATCCATTCCCAAATGTCTATTCCTCATTACACTCTTTAATCCACCAAGGCATTTACTCGCTTCTCTCAATCTACATTCTACCTCCACTTTCACTCCACCTTTCCCTTAACTACACCAATTATATTCAATACAGATATCCTTACATTACATTGATTTGTATTTTCAAGTAATCTTGCTATAATTGTCATAAAATCTAACACTAAACATGAACAGAGGTGCAAGAAAATTATGTTATAAAATGAGCACCCAACAAAGAAAAAATAAATTAAAAAAGAAATGATGCTCTTGAATTATGCAATTTTTTCTCACTTTCATAATGTATAAAAGGAAAACATAAATACCTTTAGAATTCTCCTTTGGTAATTGTCTTTTGTTCTTATGAGGACTTCTTTTGGATTTGTTTTTGGGAATATAACAATCCATTTCTTTCAATTCCAAGGTGCTGAACTCGTTTGTGCTCACAAAGAGTCCATACTCAGAGTCTTCACTGAGAGACGAATCATCACTTCCATTTAAGGTACAAGATTCTTGATGTCTGATAACTTTCTTTTCCCTAACTTTGTTTATTTTCTTTTTTGGAGATGATGGTTTCAAGACATTTTTTCCAGGGAGGCTTTTCTCTCTACTTGCTATTTCTAACTGGAGGTCATCTTCTGTTCCTATAAATAAAATACAGTAGCATGCAAAACATCAGTATAAGCATAACTGTTAACATTTAGCTCTTCAGATTATTCATTT
Source organism: Oratosquilla oratoria (assembly GCF_046742065.1). Lineage (NCBI taxonomy): Eukaryota > Metazoa > Arthropoda > Malacostraca > Stomatopoda > Squillidae > Oratosquilla > Oratosquilla oratoria. Next base: position 37,543,921 of record NC_134809.1, on the reverse strand, counting down.
GAATCCCTTACATATCAAAATTACAGTATTCTATTATGAAAGGAGATTAACATCCACTTAAAGAGGAATGCTCACTACTTTTAACTTCTACCAGTCCTTTCTACTACCATCCTTAAATCTCTCCTTTACTATCCATAAAATTCCACCTCTTCATTCTTCCTAATTACCATGTAGTAGGGAACAATAATACTACCACCATTTCCCTGCATGTTGTAAAAAATAACTAAATGGGATGAAACAAGAGGAATAGGTCCCCATTTTTTATACCTTTCTCCCACAGAGATTCAAGGCAAAAAGTAAGTTCTGACTTGGCTACCCATTTACAAGGGAGCTTTAGGCATTTTCATATGAATGAAAGTAAAAATTACTCTAATTGATGCTGTTTTAGGTTTCACAGATTAGAAACACACAAAATCAACTGTTGCTAGCAGCAATTCTCAGGCCCTCCCATAGATCTCATGGGAAAAAATTTAAACTGTAATCTCCAATGTATTAGTACACTGTTTCTATGACAAATTGAAAACAGTTGTAGGAGGGAAGCAGTCACCAGTTGTGCTCCACATATGTGAAAAGGAAGAAATACAGATAAAGTTGATAGAGAGGTGTCTTGGGCTTGGTCTGGAGATTGGGTATCAGCTCCTTGGGGCTTCACCTCCACACCAAGGTAAGGAGGTGTTTACAGGTTTTGAAAATTGGCAGCAAGGAAAATATTCTCTCAGCTGTCCATCTTGAAAGATGAATACCTGCAGGCACCTATTAATGGTTCCTATTTGGTGACTTTAAAGAAACTCCCTGCCACACTTCAGCAGGGAATCTTGTAAAAAAAAAAAAAAAAAAAAAATTATATATATATAATAGAAATAATAATGATAATAATACATACATAATTTCCCCCTTACATGGGAGGAAGCCAAAAATCAAAGGGATAAAATCCATTCCATCCCCACATACTCCACTTCCATTCACCATCCCTCTCATCTTGGCTCCTCCTGGATAATGGGTCATCTCTGCATCTCACCCACTGCCCTGGGTCAGGAGCAGTGTAGCAAGTAGCAAGACACAGAACATCCACAGCAAGGCCGCTTCATTTAAATGGCAACCCCCCCCCCTCTCTGTCCCTTCATGCAGAAAAAGAAAAGATGAGGAGAAATCCCTTTGGGATACATCAAAATATCATTCACACATACTCCCTCACCCCCCATCCTCCATCCCTTCCATTCCATGCATCACAGCATCATCCATATACAACCATTCTCCATTCACCCCTATCTTCTGTTTTCTCCCTTCCTCAACAGACATTCCCCTCTTTCTCAATACCCTTTTTATCCCATCCATCCATCTTATCCTTGGTTGCCCACTCATGTTCACTCCTTCCACCTCTGCATTCCACATCTCTTTTATTAATCTTTCTTCACTCATTCTTCCCATGTGTCCAAACCATCCCAATACTCTTTCATCAACCCTATCTCTTAACCCTTCCATACGGTGATGCCTACGTAGGCGTCATGAGGAGCAAGTGGGTACGCGATGATGCAAACGTCGGCTTCTTGATTATATTTATTGTAGTCGTACCTACGTAACCTCCATTCTCTCTAAACTGGCTTCATCATATTTTCTATGGTTATCAAAATTCACGGGTGAAAGAGAACGAACGATTGAGCACTGACTTTATTTTTTATAATGCAATTATTATGACACAACATCACACGTCAGGCAGCTAATGCTGCCAGACGTGCGATGTGCCCCGGAGTGAAGAGGTTAACTACCTTTCCGCCCCTATTCTCCTCCTCACCTTCTCATTTCCCATTATCCAACCTAGTATACCATATCATACTTCTCAGGCACCTCATCTCAAACACTACCAGGTGACCCGCAGTCACAATCTGGCAGCTGGTAAAGAGCTCTGTTGTGCAGTGCTTTTTTGCTAAGCTATTTGGAAATTACTAGTTGTATTTACAAGTGACCAAAATTACAAAATTGTTATAATAATAGTGTTAAAACAATGGAGGGTGATAAAAGTGAAAGAAGAAAAAGTAAACCAACATGGAGATGTCTGGACATGAGCAGAGTGGAATCTCTGCTAAGGGTAATACCAAAAAGATCTTGCATGAAAGAAACCCCGAAAGTTACTCAAAGGATGGACAATTATGAATTTTCAAGTTTTGCAAGAGGTGGACTATTAGATAGAGGTTTGGAATTGGATAGAGAACCTAGGTATAAAAATGCCCTAAGCAATCAGGATATAGCTGACTTGACAGAGGAACTAACAGATCTGAAAACTGAATACAGGGCAATGTACAGAGAAATAATTCAACTTAAAAGAGCTAACAACAAGACGAACAAGGAGCTTGATGATCTGAAGGAATTAAACTTTGTCAGAAGTGAAAATGAAAGAATGAAAAATGAAGATAAAAACAAAAATGAGGCCTTGAAAAAAGAAGTGAAAGAACAAATACAAGCAGTGACTGGGAAAGTCGGAAAAATGATTAAGGAGACTGATAAAAAAAAAAAAAGGAAAGTGGAACAAGAGAATCAAAAGATCTTTTAAGGAAATAGTACAGCAACAAGTGGAAGACAATTCCAATGAAACAGCAATTAAAGTAATTAAGGAAAAAGTAAATTGGGTCAGAGACACTGTGGATAAAAAAAAGTACATTGTAGTTTATGGTATCAAAAACATGATGTACCTAGATATCAAAGACAAAAAAATGAGATAGAAATTGTAAAAGCAATTTTGAAAGAGATACAAGAGGAGGACAGGAAATGGACAAAGAGTTTGAAGAGGTACATAGGATGGGGCAGTAGTCTAAAGGAAAACATTATAGGCCACTAAAAATCAAACTAAGCTCTCAAATGATAGCAGAAGTACTATCAAAAACAGCAAATAGTGAAAATTACCAAGTGTACGGATAAAAAAGAAATGAGCGATAAGGAAAAAGAGAAAGAAAAGACACTTAGAAGTGAAAAAAAAGAGAGAGAATGGAGACTGAAAAGAATAATTTTTTTTTTTTTTTTTTTTTTTAGAATGGACCTGAGGCTGAGAAAATGGTTTATCAAAAAGATGGAAACTTAATCAACAGAAAAGGAGGAGAAAGGAAAAAACTGAAAATAACATATACCAACGCAGACGGTATGATCTCAGGACTAAACTAATTAAATGACTATCTGACAGTAGAGAAACCAGACATAATGGGAACTGTGGAGATGAAATTAAAAAGTCCTCTACCACCAAACACTGTGGGACAAGGTCTATACAACCATTGGATGAAAAATAGAAAGGAGAAACAGGGTGGAGGAGTCATGTTTTTGACTAAGAAAGGCTTAAATGTGACTAAGATAACAGAGGGAAAAAATGTGGAATTGATTATAATAAAAGTTGAAAACAGTGACATGAACATTTGTAGTAATATATGTACCCTCTAAAACACAGTCTTGGACTGAGAGTGATCATTCCAAAATGTTGGAAGACACAGAGAATGTACTGATTTACTGAAAGGAGGAAACATAGTACTGTAATTATGGGTGACTTTACCTTTAAAGAAATATGTTGGGAAGAAATGTCAGTGAAAGGTGGTGAAGACCTTTGGGGAAACATACTACTGGATATGACCACTGAATATACAATGACTCAATGAGAAAAGGTAAATACCTGATATAGAAACAATGAGGAACCATCGAGACTAGATTGAATATTTACGGCAGAGCCTGAAATTATGGACAAAATGGAATACAAAACACCAATTGGGAAGAATGACCACTTACTAATAGAGTTCAAACTAAAAGAACAAACTGAATTGAGAAGAAATGAGAAACATAAAAAAGAAAGACTAATGTACAACAAAACGGATTTTGAGAAACTCAGAAAATTCTTTCAAAATGCAAATTGGGAAAACTTCTTAATTGAAAAAACAAAGATGAAAGAGAAATGGAATATATTAAAAGAAACTTATAATGAGGGAATACACAAATATGTACCAAAGCAGAAGCAAGAAAGGGTGTACAATAAGTGTTGGTACAACAAAAAATGTAGTGAGGCTAAAGATAGAAGAGACAAAGCTTGGAAAAGATGGAAAAAAGATAAAAAATGCATAAGTGGCACACATACTTCTTTGCAGATAATGCAAAACTACTAAAGAAATTACAGGGGAAGACTGTGAATCACTACAGAAAGACCTGGATAAAGTCTGGGAATGGAGTCAAAAATGGGAAGTGAACTTCAACATCAAGAAATGTAGTATAATGGAGTTTGGAAAAAGTAAAAATAGAATATCGGGACAATATAAAATTGGTAACAAGGAAGTTAAAAAAGTTAGCTCGGAAAGGGACTTAAGAGTAATTATCAGCAAAGATGTCACTAGACAAACTTATCAACAAAATTGTCAGAGAAACCTTCAACTTACTAAGATCAATGAAAGTTGCCTTTGACTACCTGGATGAGGAAATGGTAAAGAATATATTAGTTACACTGATAAGACCAAGATTGGAGTATGCTGTGACACTATGGACACCCAATACTAAAAAAAATATAAAGAAATTAGAAAGAATACAAAGAGCAACGACAAAGATGGCACCAACACTCTCCAAATTGACGTACAAAGATTGTCCAAATAGGAACTACCAACCCTGGAACAAAGAAGAGAAAAAGATCTACTGACTATTTACAGAATTATGAAAAGGATAGAGGTCCTAGACAGAGATGATTTATTAAAGTGGAATAAGAGAAAAACAAAAGGACATGAAAAGAAACTCAAAAAGGATAGTTATAGAAGAGATCTGAAAAAGAATAGCTTCCCACACAGAGTGGTGGATATCTGGAATAAATTGGATGGGGCAACAGAATGTGCAAACATTATACAAGAATTTAAGAACAAACTTGATGCTGAAAGATACAAAGATAGGTCACTAGGAGCATAGCTCCCTTCCTGTATAATACAACTAGGTAAATACTTGAAAAAGACATAACAGAAAAATTTAAAGATCAGCCAAAACTATTCTATAGATATGTGAACAGTAAACTGAAAAACAAACAGGAAATAGTGAAAATACACAAAGGGAATATGGAATACACAGAAAATACAGAAATGACTGAAGTCATAAGCAACCACTTCAGGTCAGTTTTCATTAGAGAAAATGTACAACATCAGGATGAAGGGCAACAAGTGAACCCCTCCATGAGGGAAATAAGAGTAACACAAAAATAAATAATGGACCAAATAATGAACCTTGATGTCAGGAAATTACACAGCCTGGATGGAATTGCAAACTGGATACTAAAAGAATGTAAAGAACTAATTGACAAAATATATAACATAATAAGTTGCTCACTCAAAGAAGGAAAATTTAACAGAAGACTGGAAAATGCCAATATCGTACCAATGCATATAGGAGGAAACAAGGAAGACCCAACAAATTACAGACTGGTTTCCCTTACAAGCATGGTAGCCCAAAATTTGTGAAAAAAGTTATAAAAAGTAGATGGATAAAACAGCTGGAGAACAATAGACTAAATCCAATACAATTCAGATTTAAACAGGGAAGATCATGTACCACTAATTTGATCTGTTTTTACTCAAGACTACTAGAAAGGGACAGATGTACTGATTGTGCTTTCCCAGACTTACAAAAAGTTTTTAACAAAGTACCATACCAAAAAGTATTAAGAAAACTGGAAACCATTGGAAGGATAAAAGGTAAACTACTGAAATGGATAGAGGACTTTTTGCATGGAAGAAAAATTAGGGTAGTGCTCAGGGATAAGAGTTCTACTTAGGACGATGTGATTAGTAGTTCCACAAGGATCAGTACTGACTCAAATAATATTTGCTATTTATGTGAATGACATGGACAAGGGTGTGGAATGTTACATGACCTTCTTTGCAAATGAGGCAAAACTGTTTAAGAAACTGAGTACTGGGACAGCTTGTGACTCGCTGCAGGGAGATCTGAACAGGGTTTGGGAATGGAGTCAGAAGTGGGAAGTGGACTTCAACATTAAGAAATGTAGCATAATGAAATTTGGAAAAAGTAAAAAAAGGATATCAGGAGAAAATGAAATTAATGCAAAGGAAGTAAAGAAAGTGGAGTCTGAAAAAGACCTCAGAGTAATTATCACAAAGAACATGTCCCCTGATAAACAGATAAACAAAATTGTTGGAGAAACCTACAACTTGCTAAGATCAATAAAGATGGTTTTTACTTGGATGAAGAAATGGTAAAGAAAATACTAGTCACATTGATAAGGCCAAAATTGGAGTATGCAGCGACACTATGGTCACCTAGTACTAAAAAGAATATAAGGAAAGTTGAGATAATCTAGAGAACAACTATGAAGATGGCCCCAACACTTTCAAAATTGTCATATGAAGAGATTGTCAAAATTAGAATCTCCGACTCTGGAACAAAAGAGAGAAAGAGGTGACTTTGTTGACTATCTACAAAATCAGGAGAGGTATGAAGGCCCTTGATAGAGAAGACTTACTAAATTGGGATAAAAGAAATACAAGAGGACATGGGAGCTCAAAAAGGACAATAATAGAAGAGACCTGAAAAAGGACAGCTTTCCCCACAGAGTGGTGGATGTATGGAACAAACTAGATGAAACAACAGTGTGTGCAAACACCATACACAAATTTAAGAGCAACTTAGACATAGCAAGATACAGAGACAGGACACCATGAGTGTAGCTCCCCTTCCTGTAAGCTACAACTAGGTAATTACATTCAAATTCCTCCTCTTTTATGTTCTATGTTTCTCCCCCATACAGTGCTGTTGGCACAATCACTCCCTCACACACATGAACCACCAAGTGGTCAACAGCATCAGCTATAGCTAAGTAGGCTACCAAAGATGAAAATTATCAATAGTGCAAAGAGAGCAAGAGACCTGGGTTGTATAATGGGAGGGGGAGCACTTCTGGTTGCCCAAAGTGACCTAGAGCATTGCTCGTAATGTCTATTGAAATAAAATGCAATGAAATGAAGAGGAATCAAGAGAAAATGGCGACGATTTTTAATTGAATGTCGACATGAATGCAGAGCCCTCTGGAGGCACCATACCAAAACTTTACTGTAAACAGGCCTTGAAATGCCAAGGGTAATGCTTAGGCTAAATACTGACAATCCTTTCTCTGGATTTGGTAAGTACGATAGAAGAAATTTGAGTCAAATCATAGACATGGAAAGAAAGTTGAATTTTAATAGAAACTCAGGGGATAGAGAATTCATGGTACTAAAGAAAGAGATTATGAATTTAAGAAAAGACTACTTTGAAGTAAATAAAAAGGTGTGTAATTTAAAGAAAAATAATGTTGACATAAATAATAAATTGTGAATTGAAAAAAAGAATTAATTGAGGTTAAATGTGAAAATAAAAGGATGAAAAACAAAGATACCACCAATAGTGAGAATTAAAAAAAAAAAAGAAGTAAATTACAAAATACAGGCAATGTTTGAAAGAACTGAAGAAAATTTAGGAGAGGAAAACTTGCAGAAGATTAAGAAATGGAATGAAAACAGAGAAAACAAAGAGACAGCTTTTAAAGAAATAGCACAACAAAAAATGCACGAGAATGCAGAGGACACAATTATTCAAGTAATCAATGAGAAAGCAAATTGGGTTATAGACAAAGAGAAATAAAAAAAGTGTACTGTTGTATATGGACTAAAGGAAAAACATGGCATGGTTAGTTACTTGAGGGAAAAAGCAGAAAAAGAAATAGCAAAAACAATTCTAAAAGAAGTACAAGACAGAGACCAAGAAGTAGAAAAGGAAATACGAAGTATATAGGATGGGACATTCAAAAGAAAGATATCAACCACTAAAGATAAAATTAAGGTCACAAATGATAGTAGAAGACATACTAGCAAAATCAGGTAAGTTAAAAGGGTGAACACCGGACATAATGGAAATTACAGAGACAAAATTAAGGGGTCCACTACCAACAGTGTTGGACATGGATTATATAACTATTGGATTAAAAATAGAGATGAGAAACAGGGTGGAGTCATGTTTCTGGCCAAGAAAAATTTAAATGTGACAAAGGTTACAGTGTGGAAATGATCATGATAAAAGTTGAAGATAGTGATATGAAAAGTAGAAAGTTTGTAGTGATTTATGTGCCCCCAAAAACAGGCTCTTGGAAAGAGGTCAAGCATTAAATTTTTTTTAGAAGATACAAGGCATTCATTAAACAAGATGCTGAAGGATGGAGGTAACCTGGTACTTATGGGAGATTTTAACTGCAAAGAAATCTGTTGAGAAGTGATGACAGTGAAAGGTGGAGGGGATCTATGGGGATATGTATTACCTGACATGACTATAGAATATACAATGACACAATGAGTAAAATATACCAGATATAGAAGTAATGAAGAATCATTGAGACTATATTTAATATTTACAACAGAACCTGAAGTTGTGGATAAAATTAAATACAAGACATCATTTGGGAAGAGTGATCACATATTAATAGAATTTGAATTAAAGGAATTATATACAGAGAGAAATAAGAAATACAGAAAAGGAAAACTGATGTAAAACAAAACAGACTTTGAGAAACTTAAATTCTTTCAAAATGCAAATTGGGAAAAATTCTATAATGAAGAGATACAAGTGGAAGAGAAATAAATGATTTTGATGAAAATTTATAATGAAGGTGTGGATAAATGCGTACCAAGACAGAATCAGGAAAACATGTATAATAAGTGCTGATTCAACAGAAGATGCAGTGAGGCGACAGATGGAAGAGATACAACTTGGAAAAGATGGAAAAAAGATTAAAAAAAAAAAAAAATGGAAAGTGGTAAATATATATCATCTAAAAAAAATGAATATGTAAAAGTTTGCAGAGAGGAAAAAAAATATAAAAAAAATATCATAGAAAAAATGTAAAGATCAATCTAAGCTATTCTATAGATATGTGAATGGTAAACTTAAAAATAAACAGGAAATTGTGAAACTACATCATGGAAACATGGAGTACAAAGAAGATTTAGAAATGGCTGCAGTCATGAACAATCATTTAATCAGTTTTCACTAAAGAACAAGTACAGCATTGGGATGAAGGGAACAAAGTGAGCTCCCTCCCCCATGAGGGAAATAAAAATAACAAAAAAAAGAAATAATGGATCAATTAAAGGACCTAGATGTCAGGAAATCACACAGCCCAGACGGAATAGCAAATTGGGTACTAAAAGAATGTAAAGAAGAATTAATAGACAAACTATATAACATAATAAGCTGCTCACTCAAAGAAGGAAAAATACCAAAGGACTGGAAAAATGCCAATATTGTTCCAATATATAAAGAAGGAAACAATTTAGATCCAACAAATTACAGACTGGTTTCCTTTACAAGCACTGTAGCCAAAATTTGTGAAAAGGTTATTAAGAATAGATGGATAAAACACCTGGAAGAAAACAATATAATAAATCCGAGACACTTTGGATTCTGACATGTGCCACAAATTTAATCTGTTTCTACTCAAGACTAATAGATATAATACAAGAAAGAGATGGATGGGCTGATTGTGCTTTCCTAGATTTACAACAAGCCTTCGACAAAGCACCACATAAAAGATTATTTAAAAAACTGGAAAATATAGGAGGGACACAAGGCAAACTACTAAAGTGGATAGAGGATTTCCTGTATGGAAGGAAAATGGGGGTAGTGCTCAGTGAAGAGAGTTCAGCTTGGGAGGCGATTAATGGAGTTCCACAGGGATCAGTATTGGCTCCAATAATGTTTGCTATTTATGTGAATGACATGGATGAAGATGTAGAATGTTACATGAACTTCTTTGCAGATGATGCTAAATTGATGAGGAAAGTGAATACTGAAATAGATTGTGAATCACTGCAGAGAGATCTGAACAAGGTATGGAAATGGAGTCAGAAGTGGGAAGTAGACTTCAACATCAAGAAATGTAGCATAATGGAATTCAGAAAAAGTTAAAAAAGAATATTAGGACAATATAAAATTGGAACAAAGGGAGTAAAGAAAGTGGGATCTGAAAAAAACCTGGGAGTAATCATCACAAATTACATGTCCCCTGATAAACAAATAAACAAAATTGTTGGAGAATCCTACAACTTGCTAAGATCAATAAAGGTGGCCTTTACCTATTTGGATGAAGAAAGGGAAAAAAAAATACTAGTCACCCTAAAAAGGCCTAGACTAGTGTATGCTGTGACACTATGGTCACCCAGTACCAAACAGAGTATAAAGAAAATTGAAAGAATCCAAAGAGCAACTACGAAGATGGCCTCAACACTTTCAAACCTATCATGTGAGATCATCAAAACTGAATTTACCAACTCTGGAACAGAGAAAGAGGTGACCTGCTGGCCATCCACATAATAATAAAAGGCATGGAAGTCCTTGATAGAGAGGACTTACTAAATTGGGATAATAGAAATACAAGGAGACATGAAAAGAAACTCAAAAAGGACAGCTATAATAGAGACCTGGGAAGAAAAAAAAAATCCACACAGAGCAGTAGCTGTCTGAAACAAACTGGATGAAACAAGTGTGCAAAAACTATACATGAATTTAAGAGCAAACTAGACACTGCAAGATACAAAGACAGGATACCACGAGCATAACTCCCCTTCCTGTAAGATACAACTCTTAGCATCCATTCCCAAATGTCTATTTCTCATTACACTTTTTAATCCCCCCAAGGTAATTACTTGTTTCTCTCAGTCTACATTCTACCTCCACCTCCACTCCTCCCTTTCCTGCCACATTTGCACTTGAAGTATCTAAAACTATCCACTTCCTCCAGTCTCTCTCCCTTAATACTCACTTCCAATTTGCTGCCACAGTCTCCCCTTGTAGATCTCAACACCTTTTTACCCACATTTATTTTCAACTTGCTTTTTTCACACGCCTTCTCAAACTCTGTCACTAACTTCCTTAATCCCTCCTCTGATCCTGTTACAAGTGCGTCATTAACAAACAACTTTTCTCCATTTTATTTAACCATCTCCAATCCCCGGCCCATTACCCTATCCATGTATAAATTAAACAACCATGGCAACATAACATATCCCTAGCGAAGTCTCTCCTTTACCCCAAACTACTCACTCTCTCCTTTTCTGATTCTAACACAGGCTCCACTACTCTCATAAAAATCTTGACTGCTCTTTCCTCCTATCCCATATATCTGCAATAATTCCCACAGTGCCTTCCTGTCTACCCTGTCATAAGCCTTTTCCAAATCCATAAAGGCCTTAAAAACATCCTTACCTTTTCCTAAAGCTTTCTCACATATCTTACTACAAATATCTGTTCCACACAACCCCTACATGTCCTAATCCCACACTGTTCCTCACCAATTACTCCCTCTGTTCATCTAGTACTCATAATCAAAACCTTCCCATAAGCCTTCCTAACTACACTCAACAAACTGATCCCTCTGAAACCACACTAACACTTATCCTTTTCCCTTGTAAAGTGGAACTACACAGGCACTCCTCCTGTCCTCCGACACTCTACAATCTTTTAAACAAACATTAAACAATCTTACCAGCCAGTCCACCATCACTGTACCTCCTTTTTTAAGACGCTTCACATGGCACCCATCCAACCCAGGTGCCTTACCTGCTCTCATCGTTTTAACATCTGCTTTCACCTCGCCTCTCCTTATTTCTCCTCCATTTTCCTCACTCATCACAGTCATTTCCTTAGCGCTTCTTTATTCACATCTAAAACAAATCATTGTTCTACTGTTGTTCTCCTATCCTTCACTATATTTATATATTCTCCAGATTTTACTTCAGGCTAATAGCACACATTTTAATTCAATTTAGAAAATGTCACCAGTGAAGAGGCTACAACTCAATTTGTACCTTTGCTATGATAATATACAATAACAATCTTATTCTGAATAGTGCCAGGTAATTTGAATAAACTTATGACAGAACCAGAGCTCTTTTTTTATTATTATTATTCAGCTGGGGTGTGAATACAATACAGTATTGTAGGTAAAAGTGCAAAAATAATTCTTCATATACATCAGACATGGAATTACAACTAGAAAATACTTGTTATCAATTATTGTCCCAATTATTGCCCCAAGTTCCTCTGACTAAAAACCCACAGTCTCATTGAATACAGCCCCACAACAGCCAGCAATGATCCTCAGGCCATAGATCTCTCTAGGAAACTCTAGACTGCTGTCTGTGTTGTATGAGTGTGAAGCAATTTCTTCCTTATGTCACCAACTAGCAGGAGGAAGTAAATGTGACTAGTTGTGAACATATTGTGGAAATTTATACATACACCAAAAGCTTTTTTCACCCTTATAGGAAGGTAGCCAAAAAAACAAAGGCATAAAAACCACTCCCTCCCATTCCATCCCTAACATACCGTATTTTCCGGCATATAGTGCGCGACTTCTTTCCGTTGGAAGGGCCTAAAAATGGGGGGTTGCGCGTTATCCGGTGGTGCACATTATCTACGGCCTACGATAAAAATTCTGCGGCTGTGTGTGTAATTTTTTTCACAACAACGTGACGATGTTGGCCGTCACAAAGTCGGGAGGCACACTTCTCCGTGACATTCCGTGAGAACAAGAAGAACAGCCATGGTGACATGAAAGAATACGCCAGCATGGGCTACCGTATATAAATATTTGGTAAAGGTAGGTATCTATCGAATCTTATTTTTCATGTTTAAATAGGCCTAAACACCATGAAACATGATCAATATTCATGATATTTGCCCATGTTCACAGCATCCTAGTTTGAATTTTTATGTTGGCTTTGTTGCTTCACTTTAGGTATGGTACAAATTCCGTTGCGGCTGTTCATAAACTCGTGTCAAACACCTGACTACAACACCCTCTTTCGGGAGTTATATTAACTAAACGTCACCTCGATGAGAGACTGTCCTATTTCACCACTGTCATTGCAGGTTCAAAGCTAAAACGAAACAGTCTGTAGTTTGTTTCAGTATTAAAGAGAAAATGGTAAAGACAAATTATTTCCTCAAGATATAAAAAGAACATTTTCTGTAAAAATCCTGAAATTTTTCTGTATATTTTACTTTCAATAAACTTTTTTTAGATCGTATTTCCTACAAACTATTTAAGCTACAAAGTAATAAGGGACCAACGCACAACATGAGTCATATACCGGTACATGTAGTTCCGACTTTTTCTTAGTTGTGTCGTGATTGATGCCTAAACTGACACTTAATTTAGTGACAAATCAACAGATTTCCCAGCGGTGGCTCTAGCCAATGAAAAATACTTCTCCATGTAACCTCGTTCACGTGATATAAATACCGAGGTAAAACTGCGTTATAGACAAATGCGATCGGGCATGCGCATTATACGTTGGTGCGTGCTATCTGTGTACTGAGATAACGAAGTGCATGGGTGCGCATTATAACCCGATGCGCATTTTAAGTCGGAAAATACGGTACTCCACTCCCATCCACCCTCTTCCCTCTCTCTTATCTTGGCACCTTCTCGATGACAGGTCATCCCTGCATCTTGCCCACTGCCCTGGGGTCAGAAGCACATCCACAGCAAGGCTGCTTCATTAAATCAGTCACCCCCCTCTCTGTCCCCTCATGCAGAAAAGAAAAAGACAGGGAGAAACCCCTTCAGGCCGTGTCAATTTATTTCTCACACATACTCCCTCACCACCCCCCATCCCCCACCCACTCCACCTCATGCATCACAGCATCATCCATACACAACCATTCTCCATTCATCCCTATCTTCTGTCCTTCCTCAACAGACATTCCCCTCTTTCCCAATGCCCCTTTTACCCCATCCATCCATCTCATCCTAGGTCGCCCCCTCATGTTCACTCCTTCCACCTCTGCCTTCCACACCTCTTTTACTAGTCTTTCTTCACTTATTCTTTCCATGTGTCCAAACCATCCCAATACTCTTTCATCAACCCTATCTTCCAACTCCCTTTCTACCCCTGTTCTCCTCCTCACCTCCTTATTTCTCACTTTATCTAGCCTTGTAACCCTTATCATATTTCTCAGGTACCTCATCTCAAACACTAACTTCCTCAATCCCTCCTCTGATCCTGCTACAAGCCCAATGTCATCTGCAAAAAACATCTGGCTTATCTACCACTTTTCTCCATTTTCTTTAACCATCTCCAATCCCTGACCCACTATCCTTGCATTTACCTCTAGCACCACCACATCCATGTATAAATTGAACAGCCAGGGTGACATAACACATCCCTGATGAAGTCCCACTTTTACCTCAAACTACTCGCTCTCTCCATTTCTGATCCTAACACAGGCTCTACTACTCTAATAAAAACTCTTGACTGCTCTTAACAGCTTTCCTCCTATCTCATATATTTGCAAAACTTCCTACAATGCCTTCCTGTCTACCATGTCATAAATCTTTTCCAGATCCATAAAAACCCAAAATACATCCTTACTTTTTCCTAAAGCTTTCTCACATATCTGTCTTACCACAAAAATCTGACCTACACAATCTCTACCTGTCCTAAATCCACACTGTTCCTCACCAATTACTCCCTCTGTTCATCTCCTAATCCTCTCAATCAAGACCCTCCCATAAGTCTTCCCAACTACACTTAACAAGCTAATCCCTCTGAAACTACTACACTCACACTTGTCCCCTTTTTCCTTGTTAAGTGGAACTATACAGGTACTCCTCCAGTCCTCCAGGACTCTACCCTCTTTTCAACGAACATTAAATAATCTCACCAGCCAGTACACCATCACTGTACCTCCTTTTTTCAGACATTCTGCATGCCATCCATCCAACCCAGGTGCTTTACCTGCTTTCATCATCTTAACAATGGCCTTCATTTCATTCTTCCTTATTTCTCCTCCATTTTCTTCACTCATCACATTCATTTTCTTAGTACTTCCCACTGCAACTACCTTTCCCTCCCTATCCTCCTTCACATTTAGCAACTCCCTAAAATACTCAACCCATCTTCCTCTTACTGCCTTCTCCTCCATTATCATCTCTCCATCTGCACCTTTTACCTTCTCTACTTGATTTGCTTCCTCCTTCTCTCTTTATTTCTTTCCAAAACATTTTTTATTACTTTCAAAATTTTCTGTCATAATCTTATCCCATTTCACATCGGCTCTCCTCTTTGCCTCCTTTATCTTATGCTTTACTTTCCTTCACTTTTCTTTGTACCTCTCATATGATTCCCTAATCCTATTTTGTAACCAATCTGTGAAAGGTCACTTCTTCTCTTCTACAACCTTCTTTGCTTCCTCATCACACCATTCTTCCATTATCATCTCTCCATCTGCACCTTTGACCTTCTCTTCTCTACTTGATTCCCTTCCTCTTTCTCTCTTCATTTCTTTCCAAAACATTTTTTTATTACTTTCAAAATTTTCTGTCATAATCTTATCCCATTTCACATCTGCTCTCCTCTTTGCCTCCTTTATCTTATGCTTTACTTCCCTTCTCTTTTCTTTGTACCTCTCATATGATTCCCTAATCCTATTTTGTAACCAATCTGTGAAAGCTCACTTCTCTTCTACAACCTTCTTTGCTTCCTCATCCCACCACTAAGTACCTTTCCCTCTATTTCCTCCCGTCCTCCTTGTTCCACATACCATCTTTGCACACTTTGTAACTCCCTCCTTAAACCATCCCCATTCCTCCACTCCTAGTTCTACTCTATCCTTCACTCCCTCCCACTCATCTCTCAGCTTCTTCTTGTATTCCTTCTCCTTTTCTTTCTCATTTAAGCAGTTCACTCTAAGTACCTCTCTACCTTTTGTCCTTTTCCTCTTTCTCCATCTATCCTCCACTCTCAACTTACCTTCCACCAAAAAATTATCTGATATTCCCCCACTCTCTCTCCTTAGAATATGTACATCCTTAACTCTTCCTACTATACTCCTGGTTACCACTATATAGTCCATTAACACTCTATCTACCACCCTTTCATCCACCACCCTCTCCGATGTGTATTTATGCTTGACTTTCTTCCAAAACACTGTATTTGCTATCATCAACTCTCTTTCTAGACAAATCTCCACCATCAACTCTCAACTACAATTTTTTTCCTGGAACTCCACTCTTCCCAACCACTCCGTCAATTGGTTCATTTCCTACCCAACCATCAAGGTCTCCCAATACAACTACATTGACATTTCTCCTTAATCCGTCTATGCACTCATTTAAATCCATCCAAAAATCCTCCCTTTCCTCTACACTCTTCTCACTACCAGGCCCATATGCACTTACAAAAACCCACATCTCCCTTCCCAGTTTCACCTTCATCCACATTAGCCTTTAAGAAACTTCCTTCCACTCCACTACATGCTTACCCATCTCTTCACTTAATAGTATACCCCTTCTCTCCCTCATCCTCTCTTCACTCCTGAGAACCTCCCAACTACACTCCCAAACTCACATTCGCCCCCCCTCTAAACTTAGATTCACTCAATGCCAACACATCCAACTTTCTTCTCACAAACATACTGTCTATCTCTTCCCTTTTACTCTTATCTGTACCACATCCATACACATTAAAAGACCCAAACCTTAGGGTACTGGTTGGAAAACTCCTAGACCCTCTTATGCCATTACTTTTTTAGGAAATGTCCCTTTTGGGGCTACAGGGAGAAAGATTACCATCCCATTTTTGTCACCTCCTATGATTCAGGTAGGAAGACCTGATGGCAGCGTTCTTTCCCACTCACCACAGGGGATAATTGATAATGACAGAAATGTCAAACTCAGTCCAAAGAGTAAGTGTCAGTCCCTGTATTTCCAGGTGGGAGTGAGAGTATATATGAGGCTCAGAGACAGGCAATGAGATGACCCTTCTCAATGTCCTTTCTAAATGACCACTATGTACAGGTGCCCAGTGTTCGTCCTAGGAAAAATACCTGCATTATCATATAAACTGCATATGAAATAATATACAGTGCACATTACGGCTTCTGATTATACTTACCATGAACTGTGATCTCTGATAACACTGTATGCACTCTCCGCACCTCCTTAAAAGTTGGTTTCTTTGTGCTGAATGGTATGGTTCTAATCCGTAAATCATCAGCCTTAAGTGGAGGGTCTGGTCCACCAAAAATCACCTTTCTATTTCTATTTGTTGCTCGAAGCATAATAATGTGGCTCTGGTTAAAATGTCCTTGCCATGATTGAAGTACTTCTTGTACATGCTGTAGGAAACAAAAAATAAACTTTTTAAGGTGAAACTATGTATCTAATTATTCATTCTGTTGCACTATGGTATTTCAGTGACAAATATCTCTTTATATGATGAACACCTAACCTTATCTGAAAAAAAAAAAAAAAAAAAAAAAGTGGATTTTCCAAATCATCTTAGATTGAATACCTAAGTTCAGTAGTAAATAAAAATATCAAACCACCAGCAATTGCTCTGATTAAAAATAAATAAATACATACATATACCATACATACATATACTTCCCTCCTATCTTGGCACCTCCTGGATGACGGGTCATCACTGCATCCTGTCCATTGCCCTGGGTCAGAAGCAGTGTCGCATGACACAGCACATCCATAGCAAGGCGGCTTCATAAATTCAGTGACCCCCCCTCTCCGTCCCCTCATGAAGCAAAGGAGAAGACGGGGAGAAATCCCTTCAGGCTGCGTCAAATTTTTCTCATACATACTTCCTCACCCCCCCATCCCCCACCCACTCCCCCTCATGCATCACAGCCTCATCTATACATAACCATTCTCCATTCACCCCTATCTTCTGTCCTCTCCTGTCCTTCCTCTACAGACATTCATCTCTTTTGTAATGCCCCTTTCACCCCATCCATCCATCTCATCCAAGGACGCCCCCTCGTATTCACTCCTTCCACCTCCGCCTTCCACACTTCTTTTACTAATCTTTCTTTACTCATTCTTTCCATGGGTCCAAACTATCCCAATACTCTTTCATCAACCCTATCTCCCAGCTACCTTTCCACCCGTTCTCCTCCTCACCTCCTCATTTCTCACTCTATCTAGCCTAGTAACCCCTATCATACTTCTCAGACTTTTCATCTCAAACACATTCAAACTCCTTCTCTCTCCTTCTCTCATGTTCCATGTTTCTGCCCCGTACATTGCTGTTGGCACAATCACTCCTTCTTAGCATCCATTCCCAGATGTCTATTTTTCATTACACTTTTTAATCCACCAAGGTATTTACTCGCTTCTCTCAATCTACATTCCACCTCCACCCCCACTCCTCCCTTTCCTGTCACATTTGCACCCAAGTATCTAAAACTATCCACTTCCTCCAGTCGCTCTCCCTTAATGCTCACTTCCAGTCTGCTGCCACTTTCACCCCTTGAACATCTCATCACCTTACTTTTACCCACATTTACCTTCAGCTTTCTTCTTTCACACACTCTCCCAAACTCTGTCACCAACTTCTTCAATCTCTCCTCTGATCCTGCCACAAGTGCAGTGTCGTCTACAAACAACAGCCGGCTCACCTCCCACTTTTCTCCATTTTCTTTAATCATCTCCAATCCCTGACCCACTACCCTTGCATTTACCTCTCGCACTACCCCATCCATGTACAAGTTGAACAACCAGGGCAACATAACGCATCCCTGACGAAATCCCACCTTTACCTCGAACCACTCACTCTCTCCATTTCTAATCCTGACACAAGCTCTACTACTCTCATAAAAACACTTGACAGCTCCTAGAAGCATTCCTCCTATCCCGTATATCCGCAAAACCTCCTTTTACAGATCCATAAAAGCCCAAAAAAACATCCTTCCCCTTTCCTATAGCTTTCTCACATATCTGTCTTACCACAAAAATCTGATCTACACAACCTCTACCTGTCCTAAATCCACACTGTTCCTCACCAATTACTCCCTATGTTCCTCTCCTAATCCTCTTAACCCCTTCCATACGGTGCCGCACATGTAGGCGTCATGAGGAGCAAGTGGATTCGCGACGCTGCCATATCGGCATCTTGATTATATTTATTGTAGTCGCCCCTGTGTTTTTACATTCTCCCAAATGCGCCCTGAATCCCATTCTCTGTGGTTTTCAAAATTCGCGGGTGAAAGAGGGAACGATCGATATAAGCCGTGACTATATTTTATGATGCGAGTATTATTACGACACGTCATACGGCTGGCATTGGCTGCTGCCCGCGAGATTTAAGTCCCGTACTGAAGTGGTTAATCAAGATCCTCCCATAAGTCTTCCCAACTACACTTAACAAGCTAATTCCTCTGAAACTACTACATTCACACTTGTCCCCTTTTCTCTTGTAAAGTGGAACTATACAGGCACTCCTCCAGTCCTCCAGCACTCTAACCTCTCTCCAGCAAACATTAACCCCTTCCATATGGTGCCACATACGTAGGTGTCATGAGGAGCAAGTGGATATGCGAGGCTGCCATATCGGCGTCTTGATTATATTTATTGTAGTCGCCCCTGCGTTTTGACATTCTCTATAAACTGCCCTTAATCACATTCTCTATGGTTTTCAAAATTCACGGGTGAAGAGAGAACGATTGATATAAGAGGTGACTATATTTTATGATGTGAGTATTATTACGACACGTCGTACGGCTGGCATTGGCTGCTGCCCGCGAAATTTAAGGCCCATACTGAGAGGTTAAATAACCTCACCAGCCAGTCCACCATAACTGTACCTCCTTTTTTTAGACATTCTGCATGGCATCCATCCAGACCAGGTGCCTTATCTGCTTTCATCATCTTAACAACTGCCTTCACTTCATCCTTCCTTATTTCTCCTCCATTTTCCTCACTCATCACGGTCATTTCTCATTATTGCACTAATACAGAAAATAAAATCAATAACAGTCCACACTATCCATATTCACTGAATACAAGTTTGGAAAGACAGCACACAATACAAAAGTGAACTCATAACATAGAGAGACAATAGCAGATCTTTCTCCAACAAAACAGCACAGCTGAAATAATCACATTCCAAACTCTGATAAAGAAAACACCATATAAAAAAAGAAAATTGTATACCACCTACCACATCAGCCCTATCCAGATACCCATCCTCAATTCAAACCTCTCAACACCTCTCAACTGCGGGTCACTAAAAGCATAGCATCTTCTCCCGCAAAATACAACTGGCTTTTAGTTGATAAATACTTTTTGTATGCACTCCTTTTACGAGAGAGGTCATTACTAATTTCCCTATTCCACCACTTTGGTTTATTTGTTGCCAGACGTCTCTCATGATAGGGAACACAGAGATTTTACAGCATTGTTTAGCTCCGTGGTGAAGTTTTCCCATGCTTTATCAATATCAATCTCATTTGAAGTTGTACTCCAGTCTGAGTTTTCTAGTAATGATTGGAGTCTATTAAAGTTGGCTTTATGGAGGTTGGGTACTTTTTCTTTGCTGATCTCAGATAAACTAGCTTCCATTTTAATTTTGAATGTGATGATATGATGATCGCTAGTGCTGAATATTGGGCCAACATTCACTTCGTTTACAAGATTTTCTGTTGTAGAAAATATAAAGTCAAGAATATTATTTCCTCGAGTAGGACTGTTTACGCATTGGTGGAAGTCATTTTCCAGTAAGTTACTATACAAGTTTTGTCCTGTATGCGAATTCAAATCCTCGCCCCATCTCTTAACCTGTAAGTTAAAGTCTTCCATGATGACTCTCTCAGCATTAGATAGTTTCTACAATTAAATCAAATAATTTTTCATCATTTTCCAGCAGCTGACCATGTGGTCTATAAACAAGTCCAATCAGTACTATAGATTGACTGCAATTGTTTTTAATTTCAACAAACAATATATCAATATTTGTTACTGCCTCTGTTTTTAACAGTGATGGTTGGAGGGAGTTAGGGACATACAAGATTACTCCACCACCTATTCTATTTTCTCTTTCAAAACTGAAAATTGTGTAGCCCGGCAAACAGTATTCCACAATAAAATCTCAACTTGATGTGTCCAACCATGTTTCTGTTACTCCTATCATGTGATAGTTACCTGTCACTCCAAGAATCTCTACATCTTCAAATTTGTTTCGTACACTGTGAGCATTAACTTAACACAGATTGGTATCTGTCACTTTTCTTTTTTGCTCTATTACAGAGGTGTTGATGGGGGATCTATTGAGGAGTTTTTTCTTCTGATGTCAGTCAGGCTGTGGTTGAGCAGCCTACCTAACCTTGCTGCTCCGGCCACATTCAAGTGGAGACTGTCTTCCTCAAACAGAGTTTTATCGAAGTAGAAGTTATCCCAGAAATTGACGAAGTGCACATTTTTCTTTTCACAGAGGGCTTTTACTCTGTTGTTCGCACTGATTGCTATGTTGTAGAATCTGTCGATATTGAAATATTTTCCCCTTTCTTGAATCTGGGAAGGATCCCTGAAATTACAAGGTTTTTCCCAGGAACCTCTTCTTTATATTTCCTGAGTGTATTCTGGTACTTTTCAATGAGTTCTTCTGATCGCATTGACTCAACGTCATTCATACTGGCTTGGATTATGAATACCGTGTTTGAGTCTGCGTCTTTTCTGACGTCACAGGACTCGGCAATGTCATAGAGTCTGGCACCTCTATTCATATAACACCTCATCTCAAACACATTCAAACTCCTTCTCTCTTCTTCTTTTATGTTCCATGTTTCTGCCCCATATAGTGCTGTTGGCACAATCACTCCTTCATACAGTCTCCTCTTAGCATCCATTCCCAAATGTCCATTTCTCATTACACTTTTTAATCCACCAAGGCATTTACTTGCTTCTCTCAATCTACATTCTACCTCCACCTCCACTACACCCTTTCCTGCCACATTTGCACCCAAGTATCTAAAACTATCCACTTCCTCCAGTCGCTCTCCCTTAATGCTCACTTCCAGTCTGATGCCACTTTCACCCCTTGTACATCTCATCACCTTACTTTTACCCACATTTATCTTCAACTTTCTTCTTTCACACACTCTCCCAAACTCTGTCACCAACTTCCTCAATCCCTCCTCTGATCCTGCTACAAGCGCAGTGTCATCTGCAAACAACAGCTGGCTCACCTCCCACTTTTCTCCATTTTCTTTAATAATATCCAATCCCTGACCCATCACCCTTGCATTAGTATATGAAAAAAAGACAAAACAATACCAACCTGCATGAAGGACTGCTCATTATATCTTCTAAGAGATGACCCAGCAGAATTAAAATGAGTATTACCATTCTTGTTATCTTTGCTGCTTTGTGATCCTCCTTGTTTAGCTCTAACAGTATAGCTATGGAAAGTTTTATGTGCTAAAATCTCTTCACCTGAAAGAAGAAAAAATAAAGACCTCCCTAGCAATAATATATATAAAAAATAGCTAAATAAATAAAATACAGCAACTGATCTAAACTTAATTTTAGTCTTTCCCCAATAATTCATATATATACTTCATTCTATTCTAACTTCAGACTTGCTTCAAACCTAATCAAAAGTTAAATCTATATACATATATCAATGGCTTTTACCCCCTTACAAGGGAGGTAGCCATAAACAGAAGCATAAAATCCACTCCCATCCATTCCATCCTCACACACTCCACTCCAATTTACCATTACCTCCCTCCCTTTTATCTTGGCTCCTCCTGCATATCGCCCACTGCCCTGGGTCACAGGCAATGTAGCAAGACACAGCACATCCACAGCAGGGTCACTTCATTTAATCGGCAACCCCCTCTCCATTTTCTTATGCAGAAAAAGAGAAGGTGGGGAGAAATTCCTTCAGGCTGTGTCAAAATATCATTCACACATACTCCTTCACCTACCTATCCCCCACCCACTCACTTTCATGCATCACAGCATAATCCATACACAATCATTCTCCACTCACCCCTATCTTCTGTTTTCTCCCTCTCTTCCTCAACAGGCATTCCCCTCTTCCCCAGTGCCCCTTTTACCCCATTCATCTATCTCATCCTTGGCATCCCCCTAATGTTCACTCCTTCCACCTCTGCCTTCCACACCTCTTTTACTAATCTTTCTTCACTCATTCTTTCCATGTGTCCACACCATCCCAATAATCTTTCATCAAACCTATCTCCCAACTCCCTTTCCATTCCTGCTCTCCTCCTCACCTACTTGTTTCTCACTCTATCCAGCCTAGTAACCCCTATCATACTTCTCAGGTATTTCATCTTGAACACATTTAAACTCTTCCTGTCTTGTGTTCCATGTTTCTGCCCTATACAGTGCAGTCAACACAATCACTCCTTCATACAACTAGGTAAATACAATCTCCTCTTAGCATCCATTCCTAATTGTCTATTTCTCATTACACTTTTTAAATCTATGAACTTGCTTAAATACATTATATCACACCTTTGATGACAGCTCCTGCAAAATGTCCCCCTCCAATCAGCAAGATGGACCAATAACACTTATAAGGCACTGCCATTGCATGTTGAATCACTTCCTCTTCACTTGACATCTCTCTCTGAAATATTTAAGAATATGTACTGGTATATGTATTTGCAGCCTGTAACCAATGACACAAACCTATAAGTGGAGATTCTATGAGACAGACATCAGAGAGAAACTTTTCCCTGCAACATGTCTTTAAAACCCATCAACATCCTCACCTCCATCTGTAGGTACACTCAGGACTGACACTTGATCTCCAGACTAGGACTAAGATCTTTCTCTATAAACATTGTATTTCCTTCACCTTATCACATAAGGAGAGTTACCAACTGATAAATGCTCCTCTTCTCCTACTATTTCAAATGGTCCCACATTAATACAATACAGACAATAATCCAAAATTTCTTTGTGTAGAGATAAATGGGATGAAACTTTGAACTGTTCATATGAGCACAACTTCTTTCCTATACACTCAAACCTCGATTCAATGAACCCACATTTAACAGATTTCGTAAACAAGGGACTCCAGTGACTCAGAATAAACTTATGAATCCCCTTCCATTATACAATCATGGCATATCAAGAACCCATCTTCTCAATCCTTAGTATACCTGATATTGAATTCTAGTAAGTATGTTAAAGATATCATATCTATATAAATCATGTCCCTCTCCATTTTTTGTCTTACACTGAGGGATAGGTGTATATAAAAAATGGGTAAATGTAGTGAATACTCAATTCTTCACTACCCTACTACTGGAGTCCTTGGACAGCACCTCATCTCTGGACCTAGCCAGAGAGTCACTTTTTACACTCCACACACTACTCCCAACACTCTCCCTCTCCTATATACCTATCTTTTCACTCATTTCTCCTCCAGCAGTCAACACAGAAACCAACCCAGGCCCCAACACTTGCCCCATCTGCATTAAATACATTAACATATCAGAAATGTACAACACTTGCAAACACAAACCAATACACAACAAACTGGAGCTATAACCAACACATGATAGGTGGATAAAACATCTGGAGAACAATATACTAATTCCAAGACAATTCGGATTTAGAAAGGGAAGGTCATGTGCCACAAATTTTATCTGTTTCTATTCAAGGTTAATAGATATAATACAAGCAAGGGACAGATGGGGAGACTGCTTTCCTGGACTTACAAAGGGCATTTGATAAAGTACCACACAAAAATTATTGAGAAAACTCGAAACAACAGGAGGTATGCAAGGAAAACAATTGAAATGGATGGAAGATTTCTTGCATGGAAGAAAAATGAAAGTGGTGCTCACAGATAAAAATTCTACTTGGGAAGAAATGATAAGTGGTGTCCCACAAGGATCAGTACTGGCTCCAATGTTTGCTATATATGTAAATGACATGGATTAAGGTGTAGAATGTTACATGAACTTCTTTGCAGATGATGCAAAACTACTACAGAAAGTACGGAAAAATATTGTGAATCACAACAGAAAGATCTGAAGAAGGTCTGGGAATGGAGTCAGAGTGGGAAGTGGACTTCAGAATTAAGAAATGTATAATGGAATTTGGAAAAAGAAAAAAAAAAAAAAAAAATTAGAACAATATAAAATTGGTGCAAAGGAAGTAAAGAAAGTTGGTTCCAAAAAGGACCTAGGAGTAATCATCACCAAAGACATGAGCCCAGACAAACAGATAAACAAAACAGTTGGAGAAACCTACAATTTGTTAAAATCAATAAAGGTGGCTTTCAATTACTTGGATGAAAAAATGGCAAAGAAAATACTAGTCACACTGATAAGACCAAGACTGGAGTACACAGTGACATTATGGACACCCAGTACAAAAAAGAATATACAAGATAGAAAGAATTCAAAGGGCAATGACAAAGATGGCCCCAACATTTTCAAAACTGACATATGAGCAAAGATTGTCTAAACTGGAATTACCAACCCTGGAACAAAAAAGAGAAAGAGGTGATCTGTTGGCCATTTATAGAATTATGAAAGGTATGGAAGTCCTTGATAGAGAAGACTTATTAAATTGGGATAGAAGAAAAACAAGGGGACATGAAAAGAAACTCAAAAAGGACAGTTATAGAAGAGATCTAAAAGATAAAAAAAAAAACAGCTTTCCACACAGAGTGGTGGATGTCTGGAACAAACTAGATGAAACAATAGCATGTGCAAACCACCATATATGAATTTAAGAAAAAACTAGATGTTGTGTGATACAAAGACAAGACACCACAAGCATAGCTCCCCTTCCCATAGAATACAACTAGGTAAATACACCCACAAACACATGAAAATATAAACACATCCTAAACATACTACTGATAAACATAAATGGATTTACAATCAAATACTGAGAACTGCTCCCCTTCCTATATGAACACAACATACACACTGCACTCATACATGAAGCAAAACTGACACCACAAATAACAATTAGGAGAGGAACAGAGGGAGTGATTGGCGAGGAACAGTGTGGATTTAGGACAGGTAGAGGCTGCGTAAATCAGATTTTTGTGGTAAGACAGATAAATTAGAAAGCTATAGGAAAAGGTAAGGATGTTTTTTGGGCTTTTATGGATCTGGAAAAGGCTTATGACAGGGTAGACAGGAAGGCACTGTGGGAGGTCTTGCAGATATACGGGATAGGAGGAAAGCTTCTAGGAGCTGTCAAGAGTTTTTACAAGAGTAGTAGTGCATGTGTCAGGATTAGAAATGGAGAGAGTGAGTGGTTCAAGGTAAAGGTGGGACTTCGTCAGGTATGTGTTATGTCACCCTGGCTGTTCAACTTATACATAGATGGGGTGGTGTGAGAGGTAAATGCAAGGGTGGTGGGTCAGGGATTGGAGATGTTTAAAGAAAATGGAGAAAAGTGGGAGGTGAGCCAGTTGTTGTTTGCGGACGACACTGCACTTGTAGCAGGATCAGAGGAGGGATTGAGGAAGTTGGTGACAGAGTTTGGGAGAGTGTGTGATGAAAGAAAGTTGAAGATAAATGTGGGTAAAAGTAAAGTGATGAGATGTACGAGGGGTGAAAGTGGGAGCAGACTGGAAGTGAGCATTAACCTCTTCAGTACGGGCCTTAAATCTAGCGGGCAGCAGCCGCTGCCAGCTGTACGACATGTTGTAATAATACTCACATCATAAATTATAGTCACCGCTTATATCGATCGTTCCCTCTTTCACCCTTGAATTTTGATAACCATAGAAAATGTGATTAAAGACAGTTTAGAGAGTATGTAAAAACACAGGGGCAACTACAATAAATATAATCAAGACGCCGATATGGCAGCCTCGCGTATCCACTTGCTCCTCATGCCGCCTACGTATGCGGCACTGTATGGAAAGGGTTAAGGGAGAGCGACTGGAGGAAGTGGATAGTTTTAGATACTTGGGTGCAAATGTGGCAGAAAAGGGTGGAGTGGAGGTGGAGGTAGAATGTAAATTGAGAGAAGCAAGTAAATGCCTTGGTGGATTTAAAAGTGTAATGAGGAATAGACATTTGGGAATGGATGCTAAGAGAAGATTGTATGAAGGAGTGATTGTGCCAGCAGGACTGTATGGGGCAGAAACATGAAACATGAGAGAGGAAGAGAGAAGGAGTTTGAATGTGTTGAGATGAGGTGTCTGAGAAGTATGATAGGGGTTACTAGGCTGGATAGAGTGAGAAATGAGGAGGTGATGAGGAGAACAGGGGTGGTAAGGAAGTTGGGAGATAGGGTGGATGAAAGAGTATTAGGATGGTTTGGACACATGGAAAGAATGAGTGAAGACAGACTAGTAAATGAGGTATGGAAGGCAGATGTGGAGGGAGTGAACATGAGGGGGTGACCTAGGATGAGATGGATGGATGGGGTGAAAGGGGGTTTGGGGAAGAGGGGAATATCTGTTGAGGAAGGATGAGAGAGGACAGAAGACAGGGGTGAATGGAGAATGGTTGTATATGGATGATGTTGTGATGCATGAGGTGGAATGGATGGTTGGATGGGGGGTGAGGTAGTATGTATGAGAAAAATTTGATGCAGCCCAAAGGGATTTCTCCCCGTCTTCTCCTTTTCTGCATGAGGGGATGGAGAGGGGGGGTCGCCGATTTAATGAAGCGGCCTTGCTGTGGATGTGCTGTGTCTTGTGACACT
Organism: Oratosquilla oratoria; assembly: GCF_046742065.1. Lineage (NCBI taxonomy): Eukaryota > Metazoa > Arthropoda > Malacostraca > Stomatopoda > Squillidae > Oratosquilla > Oratosquilla oratoria. Next base: position 37,516,422 of record NC_134809.1, on the reverse strand, counting down.
ACTTCTGACCCAGGGCAGTGGACAAGATGCAGGGATGACTCATCATCCAGGAGATGCCAAGATAAGAGGGAGGGTGGAGGGGAGTGGATTGTATTAGGTTCCTCACACAATTACTGCTCTTGAAGGTAATTCCAGCCTGACCTTCACCTGTGAACGCAGTGTAGAGGGGTGCCTCCCCTTCCTAGATGTGGACATCTCTAAACAAGACCAGGGTTTCAAGACTAAGGTATACACCAAGGCCACCAACGTGGGCTGCTGCCTTAATGCCAGGGGCGAATATCCTTTCTCATACAAGATATCTGTAATATCTTCCTATGTGAAGAGGGCCCTTACCCACTGCAGTAGTTGGACTGAGATCCACAGAGAACTCGACCATATCCGCCAGCTCCTCACCAACAACGGCTATGCAGACCATCTCATCGAGAAAGTTATACAGAAAAAACTGGACCAGTCTGCAGACCCGGCTCAGTTGCCCACCCCTCCCAAGGAGAAAATCACCATTTATCACCAAAATTCTTTTCATGATCGGTATCGCGAGGAGTGTGATGCCCTTAGGAATATCATCAAGAGAGGAGTCACCCCAACTAATAGAAATGCCATCATAGAATTAAAAATATTCTGCAAACCTAACCTCATTAGTTCCCTGATAATGAGGAATAGCACGGCGCCCAGGGCCCCGAGTGAGGCTCCCACCAATGTTGTTTACAAATTTTCATGTCAGGAGGGCCGCTGTAACAGCTCCAGCACATACATTAGTAGGACCTCCTCCACACTGCAACGTCACCTACAATCCCATAGAAACCAGGGATCAATTTTCCAGCATTTCACTGAAATACAAGACATGAAGCCTCCCCTACAGAAACTATTAGATCAAATGGAAATTCTCCTCAAGGAGTCTGCCTTCAGGAAGCTGCAGATTGCAGAAGCAGTTTCTATTACTTGCCAGTGCCCTACCATCAACATAGAGCAAGCTGCCAATTTTATACTCCCTTCCGTGTGCCCTCTGAAGAATAACCCCCTCCACGAGCAACAAGCCCTTAGACTGCAGCAGCCCCCCGAACAAGTGCAACATGTCCAGCTAGTAAATCAGTGTCTAGGACCAATAACCAGAGCAGTAGCAACTCAGGCTAGAGCTTCAAGACAAAATTCCACCCTCTTGGCTTCAGGACAAAATCCCACCCTCTTGGCTCCTGGACAAAAATCCCACCTTCTTGACTCCCGGACAAAATCCCACCCTCTTGGCTCCTGGACAAAATCTCACGCTGCCCCTCTCGGCCAATGAGGGGCCAGTATTCCGTCTGAGCTAGGCAGGCTGAGCTGTTACACCGCCTTATAAGCCAGCCCACCCAACCAGTGGTCAAATCTATACATGCATGACTTACCCACACCAGACACCTCAGAAATACAAATCTCTTCCTACGCAGACGACATAACAATCACATGCACACATCGTAACACAGACAAAGCTGCAGAAATAATCCACCCTTACCTTGACACACTCAACACATGGTTCATCACAAACAGACTCAAAATAGCTCCAACCAAATCTACAGCAACACTTCTCACCAACTGGACAAAAGAACACAAATACATACCTCATCTCTACATCAACAACACTCTAATACCACACACAAACACACCGAAAATTCTTGGTGTAACATACGATACATCCATGTCTTTCAAACAACACCTCACAAACATAAAAAACAAATGCACACCTAGACTTAACGCACTTAAGTCAATCACTGGAACAACATTTGGACAAAACAAAGAAACTAATATAACAATATACAAACAATGCATACGCTCAGTGATGAATTATGCGAGTCCTGCATGGGCTCCTAATCTCAGTGAGACACACCACAACACCCTTCAAATCATACAAAACAAAGCCCTAAAAACAATTACAGGCTGCACAAATACAACACCTACAGACCATTTACACCATGAAACAAAAGTCCTTAAAGTCAAGGACCACCTCGACATGAGAGGCACACAAACACTTGCTGCAGCCACCACAAACACATCACACCCGCTACACTACATAGCAGAACACCCACACACACCAAGAAACATTAAAACTACACCCAAAGACCTTTATTACACACATATACTCTCTTCTCTTCCTCCACAACCACCAAATACCAGCCTCCGGAAACATATTCATAATCATATCACTCACCGCTCCATTAACACACTGAAAGACAACACACTGCTGCATGCCAGACCCCCTGATATCCACCCTTCTGAATCCTCTCTCCCACGAAAGGACAGAGTCCACTTGGCCAGACTGCGATGCGGTCACCACCCAGCACTTCTAAGCTACCAGAAGAGGCTGGACGACCGTGTTGTGAACAGCTGCCCAGGATGTAACACTTCACCCCATACCATACAACACATAATGGAAGACTGCATTATACACAATCATGCACGCAAACAACACAACATACACTCTATAAAGGATTTGTGGGAAAACCCAGTTTCGGCTGTGGCCTTCCTTGGGGAGACGGGACTGCTCGGACAGACAGTCTAGGGAACGACAACAACAACAACAACAACAACCAGTGGTCATTATTCCTTGGAAGACCTTTCAACATAGCAGAGCATTCCAACAAAGCAGTCCTCACCCTGAAGATGCCTCACAACGAGGCGAAAAACTATAGTTTCGGTGGAGTCAATAGTTGTTCAATACTATTACTATACAAAAATATACCAGTTGCCATACACTGTGTATATCCTTTTGAGTCATGAATGACTACTTGCAGTCCCTCTCAGTTACCAATAGGAAAATATTCTCCAAATTAAAGAATACAGTCTTGAAGATTGTTAAAGCAACTAGTGCAGTTGATTTCAACCAGAATATATATATATATATATATATATATATATATATCTATATATATATATATATACACACACACCAAAAAAAAAAAAAAAAAAAAAAAAAAAAAAAAAAAAAAAAAAAAAAAATAGCTTCCCACAGAGTGATAGATACTTGGAACAAATTGGACAATGAAACAGTGTGTGCATACACTATTCAAGATTTTAAGAAAAAAAATTGATGCTGAGAGATACAAAGATGGGTCACCACGAGCATAGCTCCCTTCCCGTATAATACAACTAGTAAATACACAAGGGGTGCAGTCGCTACAGGAAAGGTTCGAGTTCTTGTGGTATAGCTTATTTCCATTTGTCAAAATGACACACTACATATATATACATATATATATATATATATATATATATATATATATATATATATATATATATATATATATATATATATATATATATACACACATTAATACAATATATACAAATCAGATATTTTTTCCCAGAGGGATTTATGGGAGGGCCCTTGGAACATTACTTCTTACTGTGGGTTTCCAGTCAATAGAACTTTATGTAATAAATAATACTATCTTAAATAAAAAAGAATTCATAGTTACCGTATTTTCCGGCGTATAGTGCGCGACTTTTTTCCGTTGGAAGGGCCTAAAAATGGGGGGTGCGCGTTATCCGGTGGTGCGCATTATCTACGGCCTACAATAAAAATTCTGCGGCTGTGTGTGTAATTTTTTTCACAACAACGTGACGATGTTGGCCGTCACAAAGTCGGGAGGCACACTTCTCCGTGATGTTCCGTGAGAACAAGAAGAACAGCCATGGTGACATGAAAGAATACGCCAGCATGGGCTACCGTATATAAATATTTGGTATAGGTAGGTATCTATCGAATCTTATTTTTCATGTTTAAATAGGCCTAAACACCATGAAACATGATCAATATTCATGATATTTGCCCATGTTCACAGCATCTTAGTTTGAATTTTTATGTTGACTTTGTTGCTTCACTTTAGGTATGGTACAAATTCCGTTGCGGCCGTTCATAAACTCGTGTCAAGCACCTGACTACAACACCCTCTTTCAGGAGTTATATTAACTAAACGTCACCTCGATGAGAGACTGTCCTATTTCACCACTGTCATTGCAGGTTCAAAGCTAAAACGAAACCTGTAGTTTGTTTCAGTATTAAATTAAAAATGGTAAAGACGAATTATTTCCTCAAGATATAAAATGAAAATTTTCTGTAAAAATCCCAAATTTTTTCTGTATATTTTACTTTCAATAAACTTTTTTTTAGGTCATATTTCCTACAAACTATTTAAGCTACTAAGTAATAAGGGACCAACGCACAACACGAGTCATATACGGTACCGGTACATGGAGTTCCAACTTTTTCTTAGTTGTGTCCTGATTGATGCCTAAACTGACACTTAATTTATTGACAAATCAACAGATTTCCCAGCGGTGGCTCTAGCCAATGAAAAATACTTCTCCATGTAACCTCGTTTACATGATATAAATACATACATACATATACCAAGGCTTTTTCCCCCTTCCAAGGGGGGTAGCCAAAAAGGGAAAGGCATAAAAACACTCCCACCCATTTCATCCCTAAATACACTCCACACCCCTCCCACCCTTCCTCTCATCTGAGCACCTCCTGGATGACGGGTCATCCCTGCACCCTGCCCACCGCCCTGGGTCAGAAGCAGTGTCGCAAGACACAGTACATCCACAGCAAGGCCGCTTCATTTAATCGGCGACCCCCCCTCTCCGTCCCCCTTTGCATATAAGGAGAGGACGGGGAGAAATCCCTTCGGGCTGCGTCAAAATTTACTCACACATACTACCCACCCCCCACCCCCCCGCCCATTCCTCCTCATGCAGTCACAACATCATCCATATACAACCATTCTCCACTCACCTCTGTCTTCCGTCCTCTCCCTTCCTTCCTCAACAGACATTCCCCTCTTCCCCAAAGCCCCCTTCACCCCATCCATCCACCTCATCCTAGGACGTCCCCTCATATTCACTCCCTCCACATCTGCCTTCCATACCTCTTTTACTAGTCTTTCTTCACTCATTCTTTCCATGTGTCCAAACCATCCTAATATTCTTTCATCAACCCTCTCTCCCAAATCCTTTTTCACCCCTGTTCTCCTCCTCACCTCCTCATTTCTCACTCTATCAAGCCTAGTAACCCCCACCATACTTCTCAGACACCTCATCTCAAACACATTCAAACTCCTTCTCTCTTCTTCTCTTATGTTCCACGTTTCTGCCCCATACAGTGCTGTTGGCACAATCACTCCTTCATACAGTCTCCTCTTCGCATCCATTCCCAAATGTCTATTTCTCATTACACTCTTTAAACCACCAAGGCATTTACTCGCTTCTCTCAATCTACATTCTACCTCCACCTTCACTCCACCTTTTCCTGCTACACTTGCACCCAAGTATCTAAAACTATCCACTTCCTCCAGTCGCTCTCCCTTAATGTTCACTTCCAGTCTACTGCCACTTTCACCCCTTGTACATCTCATCACCTTACTTTTACCCACATTTATCTTTAGCTTACTTCTATCACATACTCTCCCAAACTCTGCCACCAGCTTCCTCAATCCCTCCTCTGACCCTGCCACAAGCGCAGTGTCGTCCGCAAACAACAGCTGGCTCACCTCCCACTTTTCTCCATTTTCTTTAACCATCTCCAATCCCTGACTCACTACCCTAGCATTCACCTCTCGCACCACCCCATCCATGTATAAGTTGAACAGCCAGGGCGACATAACGCATCCTTGACGAAGTCCCACCTTTACTTCAAACCACTCACTCTCTCCATTTCCAATCCTAACACATGCTCTACTACTCACATAAAAACTCTTGACAGCTCCCAAAAGCTTTCCTCCTATCCCATAAATCTGCATAACCTCCCACAGTGCCTTTCTGTCTACCCTATCATAAGCCTTTTCCAGATCCATAAAAGCCCAAAAAACATCCTTCCCCTTTCCTATAGCTTTCTCACATATCTGTCTTACCACAAAGATCTGATCTACACAACCTCTACCCGTCCTAAATCCACACTGTTCCTCACCAATTACTCCTTCTGTTCCTCTCCTAATCCTCTCAATTAAGATTCTCCCATAAGCCTTCCCTACTACACTCAACAGGCTAATCCCTCTGAAAATACTACATTCACACTTGTCCCCTTTTCCCTTGTAAAGAGGAACTATACAGGCACTACTCCAGTCCTCCGGTACTCTACCCTCTCTCCAGCAAACATTAAATAATCTCACCAACCAGTCCACCATCACTGAACCTCCCTTTTTCAGACATTCTGCATGACATCCATCCAGACCAGGTGCCTTACCTGCTTTCATCATCTTTACAACTGCCTTCACCTCATCCTTCCTTATTTCTCCTCCATTCTCCTCACTCATCACTCTCATTTTCTTCGTATTTCCCACTGCAGCTATCTTTCCTTCCCTATCCTCCTTCACATTCAGCAACTCCCTAAAATATTCTGCCCATCTTCCCCTCACTGCCATCTCTTCCATTATCAACTCTCCATCTGTACCTTTTACCTTTTCTTCCCTACTTGATTCGCCTCCTCTTCCTCTCTTAATTTCTTTCCAAAACATCTTTTTATTACTTTCAAAATTTTCTGTCATACTCCTACCCCATTTCACATCTGCTCTCCTCTTTGCCTCCTTTACCTTTTGCTTTACTTCTCTTTTCTTTTCTTTGTACGTCTCATATGACTCCCCTGTCCTCTTTTGTAACCAATCTGTGAATGCTCGCTTCTTCTCTTCTACAACCTTCTTTGTTTCCTCATCCCACCATTCACTACCCTTTCTTCTATTTCCCCCTGTCCTTCTTGTTCCACACACCATCCTTGCACACTTTAAGACTCCCTCCTTGAACCATCCCCATTCCTCCTCCACACCCATCTCTGCTCTATCCTTTACTCCCTCCCACTCCTCCTTCAGCTTCTTTTCGTACTCCTTCTCCTTTTCCTTTTCATTCAAGGAGTTCACTCTAAGAACATCCCTACCTTTTGTCCCTTTCCTCCTTCTCCATCTATCCTCCACTCTCAACTTACCTTCCACCAAAAAATGATCTGATATTCCCCCACCCTCTCCCCTTAGCACATGTACATCCTTAACTCTTCCTATCATAATCCTATTTACCACTACATAATCCATTAGCGCTCTATCTACCACCCTTCCCTCCACCACCCTCTCCCATGAGTACTTATGCTTGACTTTCTTCCGAAACACTGTATTTGCTATCATCAACTCTCTTTCTAGACACATTTCCACCATCAACTCTCCACTACGATTCTTTCCTGGAACTCCACACTTCCCAACCACTCCATCGATTGGACCATTTCCCACTCTAGCATTAAGGTCTCCCAGTACTATTACATTGACATTTCTTCCTAAACCCTCTATGCACTCCGAGGTAAAACTGCGTTATAGACAAATGCAATCAGGCATGCGCGTTATACGTCGGAGCGCGCTATCTGTGTACCGAGATAACGAAGTGCATGGGTGCGCATTATAACCCGATGCACATTTTAAGCTGGAAAATACGGTATTCATAAAAATACAGCACTATATCTTATACATACCTTTTTACCAGTGAGAAGACATCGAAAGAGGGAAAATACTATCCCATCAGTGTTGACAAAGTAGATCTGAGGTTGTCTTTGAAGAACTGCAGTCCTCTGATCTGGAATAAAACAAAATACTATAAAACATATCAGATATATAAAAAATCAAATTAGAACATGACAGAAAACATTACAATACATCAAGTACCACACACTCTGCAGTTTCCCACAATTCCATTCTTATTATCGTATTTATATGTTTACATACATACATATACCAAGGGCTTTTCCCCTTACAAGGGAGGTAGCCAAAGTCAGAAGGCATAATTCCACTCCCACCCACTCCAATCCTATTCACCATCCCTCCCTCCCTCCTTTCCTCTTTTCTTGGCTCCTCCTGGATGATGGGTCATCCCTGCATCTTGCCCATAGCACTGGGTAATATGCAATGCAGCAAGACACAGCACATCCACTTATTACTTATTAATAATTCCATTTAAAATTTTAATACAAAATTGTATCTTTAAAAGCATATCCATCACTATATTGTACTTCAATACCAGATGTGTTTTGTCCACCTAGTTCACGTTTAAAAAATCTATTGCCTCAGTTCTCTCGCAGAATACCTGTAGCCACAAGGAATTTAGCAACAGTATCCTGGCTGGCCAATAGATCACTCAGAGAAGAAATTTATAACAGCTGACTATGCTCTGTTAATGTTAGTAGTAGTTGTACAAGATATGCTCTGTCTTCTGTGTAGTACATGTATCTTAGGCATATGACATGAGTGGGACCAATAATGGGTACCTGCATGTGGTGATTCTGCAAGATGAACAACAAAGCTGCCCATTTCAAAACCCATCAACCTTCTCACTTCCATCAAGAGATGCAGCCCTGGGGCTGTTGATTGACTGATTTATAGTTTATGGTGCAGCAACATCTAGGTAATATGGCACCACTTATAGACTCTCTAAATGTGGCAAATATGAAACTGAAATTCATGTTTGTAATCAAATTCTGGTGTGGTAAGATTAACCACTTCAGTACGACTCAAATTCTCACATGCAGCATCAGCTGCCATATATAATTTGCATCACAATACTTGCATTATAAAATATAAAGTCACTGCTGCATTATTTGTTCTCTTTTACTCTGAGTTATAATAAACACAGAAAACATGATCAAACTAGTTCACAGAATCAGGGGTTAACTCATGTACAACTACAAAAAAATATAAGTAATCAAGATGCCAATGCTGGCATCCTTGTGTACCCACTCATGCCTCATGACGCCTACGTAGGCATCATCGTACCAAAGTGGTTAATAAAAAGGTATCTAAAAATGATTGTAAAAACTATGGAATGGGGTGAGTCAATATGATGAAATAAATGTTCACAAGTGGAGCAATGATTTTTTTGAAAGGCCAGTGTTCTCTACAAACATGAGTACCTCATATCCTAGGAAATGGGTCTTTTTTCCCAGTATTTGTGAGATAGAGAATACTCCATCCTCAACATGACAATGGAAGAGGCATCGCTCTTGCTGGTCCATCAGACTGGGACACTCTACCAGAACATGTCATACTGTTAGGGGGACTAAGCAGTCATCAGAGAATGATAGTCTTTGCTGGGACATGAGGTATCCATGAGCGAGATGTGTGTGGTCTGTCAGAAGATGGGTCAATGCAGTCTCTAAGTGGTGTCTTTGAATGTGTTCATATGTCCATGGACAGAAAACTAGGGGGGTTATCCCCCCTTCTTGGAAGTGGTAATCAAAGTCTCCCACCTGTTCTGTCATCTGGCAAGATCTGTTGTTCATGTAGTGGAGTACCTGTCATTGAATGGAATGGGGTTGGAAAGGGCAATCTCATTTGCTGGCTCTTTGGCCAGCTTATCAGCCTTCTCATTCCCTGGAATCCCCACACGTGCTGGGACCCAGCAAAATCCAAAGTTGTAGCTTCTGCTCTGGAGTAAGTAGAGCCACTCAAAAACTGATAAAACAAGAAGATCAAGGGAAGGACTAAAATGTTCCATAGCAGAGAGAACACTACAAGTCACTAAAAATTGTAAAAGACAAAATGGGAAGGGTAAAGATGATTCTTAAAGCTTGGAAAATGGCAGATAGCTCTGATGTAAAAAACCAAAGCTACACTGGGGAGGCTACCACCTCAACTTGTACACTCTATAAAGGATTTGTGGGAAAACCCAGTTTCGGCTGTGGCATTCCTTGGGGAGACGGGACTGCTCAGACAGACAGTCTAGGGAACAACAACAACAACTTGTCACACCACATGTTCCCCTTGCTGACTCACAACACAGTTTTAGGCCACTACACTCCACAAACACTCTTCTGATAAACCTCACACAAAGAATTTTAGATGGCATCAATTCAGATAGGCCCCACCACAGAACACTTCTTATAACATTAGACATTAGTAAAGCTTTTTATGCTATCCCCCGCCACAACCTAACAAATAAAATATATAACACAGACATGCACAATAACACCAAAAGATGGTTGGCCAATTATCTGGCAGGTAGGAATGCTTACGTGTCATATAATGGCCAATCATCGCACATCAGAAACATTAAGAATGGAGTACCACAGGGCTCTGTTCTATCCCCCACGCTCTTTAATCTATACATGCATGACTTACCCACACCAGACACCTCAGAAATACAAATCTCTTCCTACACAGACGACATAACAATCACATGCACACATCGTAACACAGACAAAGCTGCAGAAATAATCCAGCCATACCTTGATACACTCAACACATGGTTCATCACAAACAGACTCAAAATAGCTCCAACCAAATCTACAGCAACACTTCTCACCAACTGGACAAAAGATCGGTGCCATCTGCGTAGAGCTGATGGCCAGGGGTGGTTGCTGCTGATTGGCCCCCAACTCTTGGGGTTGGGGGGTGGTCCCACGACGTAGACGTTGCAGCTTACGATACATCCATGTCTTTCAAACAACACATCACAAACATAAAAAACAAATGCACACCTAGACTTAATGCACTTAAGTCAATCACAGGAACAACATTTGGACAAAACAAAGAAACTAATATAACAATATACAAACAATGCATACGCTCAGTGATGAATTATGCGAGTCCTGCATGGGCTCCTAATCTCAGTGAGACACACCACAACACCCTTCAAATCATACAAAACAAAGCCCTAAAAACAATTACAGGCTGCACAAATACATCACCTACAGACCATTTACACCATGAAACAAAAGTCCTCAAAGTCAAGGACCACCTCGACATGAGAGGCACACAAACACTTGCTGCAGCCACCACAAACACATCACACCCGCTACACTACATAGCAGAACACCCACACACACCAAGAAACATTAAAACTACACCCAAAGACCTTTATTACGCACAGATACTCTCTTCTCTTCCTCCACAACCACCAAATACCAGCCTCCGGAAACATATTCATAATCATATCACTCACCGCTCCATTAACACACTGAAAGACAACACACTGCTGCATGCCAGACCCCCTGATATCCACCCTTCTGAATCCTCTCTCCCACGAAAGGACAGAGTCCACTTGGCCAGACTGCGATGCGGTCACCACCCAGCACTTCTAAGCTACCAGAAGAGGCTGGACGACCGTGTTGTGAACAGCTGCCCAGGATGTAACACTTCACCCCATACCATACAACACATAATGGAAGACTGCATTATACACAATCATGCACGCAAACAACACAACATACACTCTATAAAGGATTTGTGGGAAAACCCAGTTTCGGCTGTGGCCTTCCTTGGGGAGACGGGACTGCTCGGACAGACAGTCTAGGGAACGACAACAACAACAACAACTGGACAAAAGAACACAAATACATACCTCATCTCTACATCAACAACACTCTAATACTACACACACACCGAAAATTCTTGGTGTAACATACGATACATCAATGTCTTTCAAACAGCACATCACAAACATAAAAAACAAATGCACACCTAGACTTAAGTCAATCACTGGAACAACATTTGGACAAAACAAAGAAACTAATACAACAATATACAAACAATGCATACGCTCAGTGATGAATTATGCGAGTCCTGCATGGGCTCCTAATCTCAGTGAGACACACCACAACACCCTTCAAATCATACAAAACAAAGCCCTAAAAACAATTACAGGCTGTACAAATACAACACCTACAGACCATTTACACCATGAAACAAAAGTCCTCAAAGTCAAGGACCACCTCAACATGAGAGGCACACACTCTTGCCGCAGCCACCACAAACACATCACACCCACTACACTATATAGCAGAACACCCACACACACCAAGAAACATTAAAACAACACCCAAAGACCTGTATCACACACAGATACTCTCTTCTCTTCCTCCACAACCACCAAATACCAGCCTCCGGAAACATATTCATAATCATATCACTCACTCTCCATTAAAACACTGAAAGACAACACACTGCTGCATGCCAGACCCCCTGATATCCACCCTTCTGAATCCTCTTTCCCACGAAAGGACAGAGTCCACCTGGCCAGACTGCGGTGCGGTCACCACCCAGCACTTCTAAGTTACCAGAAGAGGCTGGATGACCACATTGTGAACAGCTGCCCAGGATGTAACACTTCACCCCATACCATACAACACATAATGGAAGACTGCATTATACACAATCATGCATGCAAACAACACAACATACACTCTATAAAGGATTTGTGGGGAAAACCCAGTTTTGGCTGTGGCATTCCTTGGGGAGACGGGACTGCTCGGACAGACAGTCTAGGGAACGACAACAACAACAACTGAATGAAGGGAATATAACACCATATATCCCAGTATGAGACTTTGAAATATCTGTAAATACTGGGATGGAGTCGGAATGTGTGGAACAGTGTTCTTGGAATAATGTATGGTTCTCATACTTTGGTAACATATTTTTATTAGGAATATCGGGGGTGCAGACAGTATTATTGGGGAATTGCCAGTAACCAACTCTAGGAAATTAATAGGGACATACAGAAATGGAAGGTACATTTAATATCATGGCAGATGCTACCCTGAAGCTGAAAGGTTTAGGGAAGCTTGGGTGAGATGCATAGAGCTGTTAGCATGAGTCTTGGATACTGACATACAAAAAACTAACTCAGGAAGATGCTGAACTTGATACCAGCATTTCAGCAATGAGGACTGGTGACATAAGTCCAATGGAAGGATGCCTGCATCAACCAGCAAGCTCAGTATTGGGGATGAGTGGAACACATCAGCTGCTAATTGAGAGTGATTGAGAAAAGTGAGTAAATGCCTTGGGGGTTTAAAAAGTGTAATGAGAAATAGACATTTGGGAATGTATGCTAAGAGGAGATTGTGCTGACAGCACTGTATGGGGCAGAAACACAGAACATAAGAGAGGAACAGAGGAGGAGTTTGTATGTATTTTTACCTAGTTGTATTTACCTAGTTGTATTTTACAGGATGAGAGCTATGCTCGTAGTGACCCATTTTCGTATCTCTCCACATCCAGTTTATTCTTAAAATCTTGTATAGTTTTGGCACTCACTGTTTCACTGTTTACTTTGTTCCAGACATCAATCACTCTATGTGGGAAGATATTCTTTTTCAAATCTCTTCTGTAACTGTCCTTCCCTAGCTTCTTTTTGTGTCCTCTTGTTTCTCTTCTGTCCCATTTTAATAAGTCACCTCTATCAAGAATTTCCATCCCTTTCATAATTCTGTAAATGGTCAACAAATCACCTCTTTCTTTTCTCTGTTCCAGTGTTGATAGATAATTTCTCCAATCTTTGTATGTCAAATGTGATAGTGTAGGTGCCATTTTTGTTACTGCTCTTTGAATTCTTTCTAATTTTCTAATGTTTTTTTTTGTGCTAGGTGGCCAGTGTTGCAGCATACTCTAGTTTAGGTCTTATTAGTGTAACCACTATTTTCTTTACCATTTCTTCATCCATGTAGTTGAAGCCCACTTTCATTGATCTTAATAAGTTAAGAGTCTCTCCAAATAATTCATTGACATGTTTATCAGGTGTCAAGTCACTTGGGATGATCACTCCCGGGTCCCTTTCTGAATTGACTTTTTCGACTTCCTTGTTTCAATTTTATATTGACCCAATATTCTATTTTTGTTTTTTCCAAATTCCATTATGTTATATTTCTTAATGTTGAAGTCCATCTCACATCTCTGACTCCATTCCCATATTTTGTCCAGGTCTTCTTCTAGTGATCTGCAATCTTCTTCTGTGCTTACTCTCTTGAGTAATTTGGCATCGTCAGCAAAGAAGTTCATGTAACACTTCACTCCCTCATCCATACCATTTATATATATGGCAAACATTGGCTCTGTAAAGGAGCCAATACAGAGCTTTGCGGGACACCACTTATCACATCTTCCCAGTTCAAATTTTTGTCTTGTAACACTCTCACTTTTCTCCCACTTAAGAAATCCTTCATCCATTCCAGTAGCTTACCTTGTATTCCTCCTATTATTTCAATTTCTTTTATCAACCTTTTATGTAGTACTTTATCAAAAGCCTTCTGCAAGTCCAAGAAGGCACAATCTGCCCAACCATCTCTTTCTTGTATTATCTCCATTAATCTCAAGTAAAAGCATATTAAGTTTGTGGTACAAGATCTTCCACTTCTAAAGTCAAATTGTTTAGGGTTTAATATTTTATTCTCTTCCAAGTGGTTGATCCATTTGTATTTGAGGTGAGGTGCCTGAGAAGTATGATAGGGGTTACTAGGCTGGATAAAGTGAGAAATGAGGTGAGGAGGAGAACAGGGGTGGAAAGGGAGCTGGGAGATAGGGTTGATGAAAGAGTATTGGGATGGTTTGGACACATGGAAAGAATGAGTGAAGAAAGACTAGTAAAAGAGGTGTGGAAGGCAGAGGTGGAAGGAGTGGACATGAGGGGTCAACCTAGGATGAGATGGATGGATGGGGTAAAAGGGGCATTGGGAAAGAGGGAAATGTCTGTTGAAGAAGAACAGGAGAGGACAGAAGATAGGGGTAAATGGAGAATGGTTGTATATGGATGATGTGGTGATCCATGAGGGGGAGTGGGTGGGGGATGGTGGGTGAGAGATTATGTGTCAGAAATAAATTGATGCAGCATGAAAGGACTTCTCCCTGTCTTCTCCTTTTCTGTATGAGTGGATGGAGAAGGGGGGGCACCAATTTAATGAAGCAGCCTTGCTGTGGATGTGCTGTGTCTAGCAACACTGCTTCTGACCCAGGGCAGTGGGCAAGATGCAGGGATGACCTGTCATCCAGGAGGTGCCAAGATAAGAGGGAGGGAAGAGGGTGGAGGGGAGTGGAGTACGTTGGGGATGGAATGGGTGGGAGTGGTTTTTATGCCTTTGTTCTTCGGCTACCACTATGTAATGAAGCGGTGGGGGCAAGCCAGCTTTGGCTGTCAGGGCCCTGCTGGTGAGGAGCTTTGTCTTGCTGCACTGTTTCTGACCCAGACAGTGGGCCAAGTAGAGGGATGGCCCTTTATCCACAAAGAGCTATGATAAAGAGGGTGTTGGATTGGTGTGGGATGGGTGAGGGGTAAGTGCATGCTTTGGCTGGTCACCTCCCTCATAAGAGGTAAAAGATCTTTCAGTATATGTATGTTGTTTGGTGTTAAGATGAAGATTATATGTGCTCTTTTCTTGATTGTTGGAATTTTGTTGTGTATTCAGTAGTCCTGCATTTTACAATTAGGTAAATACAAAACAAATAACAGTCCAACATTTCTTGCCAGAACTATGGGAGGTCCCATAAACCACTCTTAGCTACTGTGAAACTGCAAGTTTCTTGTTAGTGAGATTCATGGAAAAAAGTAATTATAATAGCTATTTAGTTATTACCTTCTTCACTGTCTTCACTTATTTCTTGTGTATCCTCTTCATCTGATTCTGACTCTGAAGAACTACCTGACAAATGAAATAAATAAAATAATATAAATATCTTATGCTTTTTGGAATTAAAGGATAAACACACCACAATTTTCAAACCCAAATTTTCATAATTGACTTTTAGATTGTATCTAAAAAGATTTTTTTTTCCACCATCCTCAAGTTTTCTTACATATTCATTGGGATTTTTATTTCACCTAAACAAATTGTCTGCTACAAAAGTTGGGAATAGTGGTTAATGACATAATAAGTAATATTCATAATGACATAATGAGTAATATACTTGACATAATAATAATAATAACATAATAAGTAATATACTTGACAAAATAAGTAATATACTTGAAATAATAAGCAATATAATATTCATAATGACATAATAAGTAGTATACTTTACATAATAAGTAATATACTTGAATAAGTAATATTCCCTATGCTGCAAATGCAAGAGACTATCCATGTACAGGTACTCCTCGTTTGACGACCTACTCGGTTAATGACAACTCGGAGTAACGACGGGCTTTATGACGTCGTTTAACGTAAATCTCCCAAAGTTACGACGTCGTGTATGATAATTAAGTTGGCTGAGGCAAATTTGTATGATGTTATAATTGAACTTGTACGGTGGATATTAGCTGTGAGGTAAAGTGTTCTGAAGCTTAGGTCTACATTACCATCCTGCAAGCTGCAAAAACTACCTGGGGTACAGTGTATACTGGTAGTGGTAGATTTTTAGTTTCGACCATGGGCGCAATATAACAATAGAAAATTAATTATTAATTTTGTAAATTATAATGTATCAACGTAATATGCAATTTTACGAGCGGGTATGAAAAAAAATTGCTAAAACAGATTTCGTAACTAACGAAGTCATGTCGGATGAATGGTACACCATGTTTGTTATGATAGATGCCGATGTTGAAGAAATGAAAGGATGATAAATTAATTCGTCTAACCTAAACTAAACTAACCTAGCCTGTGTTTAATAAATCATTACCTGCAAATTAAATGTCATCCGGCTCGTCGTCGTTGTGAGAGACGTTGGCAAACGACAAAATGGCGTCCCGAGCCTATGCTACCGACTTCGTTCATTAGCATATTTTCTTGTAGCAAGGTATTTTCTACTTTCATTTCCGCCCACAAAATTGCATATTACGTTGATACATTTTAATTTACAAAATTAATAATTAATTTTCTATTGCTATATTGCGCCCATGGTCGAAACTAAAAAAATACCCCGGTATTCAATATGGAAAGTCAGCATACGCGGATTTGGTCATATACGGTAATTTTAGGAACCTAACCACCGTAAATAAACAGTAAGTAAAGCTTTAATGTACTGTATAAAAGAGGGAAAATACACGAAAATAAAGATACATGTATTGCTGGACATTGTACATACAGTACATGTACGTATATGTGTACACTTTTGCTTAACGACCAATTCGGTTAACGACGGCGCGCTGGTCCCAATTGCCGTCGTTAAACGAGGAGTACCTGTATTCCTCATATCAGTAAGAAAACTAAATTTGATGCAGATTGTACACATAAGTATCAGGGCATTAACCCCTTCCATACGGTGCCGCACACGTAGGCGTCATGAGGAGCAAGTGGATTCGCGACGCTGCCATATCGGCGTCTTGATTATATTTATTGTAGTCGCCCCTGTGTTTTTACATTCTCCCAAATGCGCCCTGAATCCCATGCTCTGTGGTTTTCAAAATTTGCGGGTGAAAGAGAGAACGATCGATATAAGCGGTGACTATATTTTATGATGCGAGTATTATTACGACACGTCATACGGCTGGCATTGGCTGCTGCCCGCGAGATTTAAGTCCCGTACCGAAGTGGTTAAGCCTTGTTCCTTGTTCTATATTAATAATTAAGTGTATTTACCCAATAGTATCATCACAAAGTTTGCTAGAATCTATATACAGTATATAACTTTTGGTCAAATACAATGTATTTATTTATACTTGAACGTACTTAGTATTTTTCAAGTACTTTATGTCTAAGTACAAGTACAAGTATCCTAGTATTGAATTTTTAACCCCTTCACTACGGGCCAAAATCTTGCGGGCAGCATTAGCTGCCAGACGTGCGATGTTGCGTCGTAATACTCGCATTATAAAAAATAAAGTTACTGCTTATATAGCTCATTCTCTTTCACCCGTGAATTTTGATAACCATAGAAAATATGATGAAGCCAGTTTACAGAGTATGGGGGTCATGCAGGTACGACTACAAAAAATATAATCAAGACGCCGACATCAGCATCCTCGCGTACCCACTTGCTCCTCATGACGCTTATGTAGGCATCATCATATCAAAGGAGTTAAACTTCAAGTACAAATAAATGAAAATCTGTACTTAGTCCAAGTACAAGTACATATACTTGGACCCAACCCTTATGCCATAGCTTCATCATGGTCATGGCTATACACATGTATGTTGTTAGGCATTAGTCTAATACATGATGTACATGCAGGCTAGGCCTACATGATGTATTACTATGAAAAGAATGCAAACAAATGCTGTTTCCAGGGTCACCATTATCCAAGTTTTACTGAATCATGAGGTTCTGCAAGACTGAATAAAGAGTCTTGGACAACAAAGACAATAATAGGTATGAACCATGAAGTTGTGTGCATCCATTTGGCCAACAGTGCATTGTTTTCTTCTTTGTTTTGGTTGTCATTTTTGCCATGTTCAGAGTCTGAACCAGAGTAATTTCCATCACTAATGTGCTCAAACATATACCCTCAACCCAGGCATGATCTCCCAATCTTGTTCATCCCCTGTGAGATCAACAGACCCTGAATTTTACTTTCACTTGAAGTAGAAGAATTTTCATTATCACTATCTGAGAAATATTCCATTTGTATTGAGTCAGCCATGGTCATCAATACACTATACTACATCATCAATGGAACATAGTGCTGGTGACAGTTTTTTTTTGCAGATGATAGATGTTGGAGCAGAGTAGGGATAAAAAAAAAATAGCTTGGTATTTTCAATCAATGGAGCAAATTGAAGAAAAAATATATATATATTTTAGATGTAATTTATCATACATTTATGTAAAGTAATATTCATGCTGTGCTATGTGCTTATCCTTTAGAGATAAAAAAAATAAATATCTTAATCCAAAATAGAACTAAATCTAAAACTAGCACAATTCTACTGGATCAAGAACAAAGATTTTGTACAATTAGTGTAGAAAAATTACATTAGCTTTAATTATACGTTCATTTGATATAACAATGAAAAAACTCATATATCTAAATTATATTGTTTAATTTCTATGTCAAATATTTTTCATGCATAACAATACTTACTGATATTATTTATAAACTGTTCCTCTGTAAGAAATTTTTTCCCATCCATAGAGCGTTTCAGATTGGCTCGATGAAGGTCCTGGCCATAGTGGTTCACTTGTTCTTGGCGTGATGTAAAGGTGAGGTTGCAATAAGAGCATTTCATGGAAACAGCTGATGTTGGCAAACTTGGATTAAACAGTGGGAGTCCAACAGCACAATGTTCTAGTGTTCCACATAGAATAAAAGAAAGAAAAAAAAAAATCAGAAAGTAAAATCTATATATGGGTTACATCATCAAAGATATGTACTTAATAAAAGAAAATATTTTTATTACTGGAAGAAATATACACACTTTTTACCATGACTTGCATCACAGCAACATAATACAGAAAGCCAGTAAGGCCAACTTTCTCAAGGCCTGTGAAAATAAAGGGGGCACAAGAACTGTTGGGAGCAACTGACTTGAGAAGGTTCAAGGACTGACAAGACCTCAAATTGGATATTTAAAGAATGCAGGGCACAACTAGCAGAGAAGACTGATGACATAATTGTGTGCTCATTTGTTTTAGAATCTGAGAAGGACTGGGATAAAGGCATAGATTTGTTATTGTTTGCCACTAGAATAACTAAACATGAGGATTTAGGACTTCCTCCTTTTTATGTGATGTTTGGTAGAACCCTACAAGAAGTTTGTTGGTACATACATACATATACCAAGGCTTTTTCCCCCTTTCAAGGGGGGTAGCCAAAAAGGGAAAGGCATAAAAACACTCCCACCCATTTCATCCCTAAATACACTCCACACCCCTCCCACCCTCCCTCTCATCTGAGCACCTCCTGGATGACGGGTCATCCCTGCACCTTGCCCACCGCCCTGGAAATTAGCTAGGAAGAATTTAGAAAATTTTCAAGAAGTCACTAAGGGATATTATGATAGGAAAGCAGTTAGGGGAGAGTTCAACATTGGTATATTCTAATTTTGCGACCAAAGCTTACTTCACTACATCCAAAATATGAAGGACCATTCAAGGTAATAGAGAGAAGAGGTGGTGATAATTATGTAATAGGAAATCCTAACAAGAGATCAGGAGTCAAATAGATACATGTTGATATATTTGTGTGATCAAGACAGGACAAGTTGATGGGAAATTTGATTCAGATATTAGGGATTTAAATTTTTTATTTTTTTTTATTATTATTTTTTTTTATGATTTAGATAGGTCAGATATGAGTGAGACATTAAAGGGAGCTCTGTTGTCACTTGAAGGGAAGAGCTTTTTCCCCTTTATAAAGGAGGTAGCCAAGCATGTACCTATTCCCACCCATTCCACTCCCCTCCACCACTTTTTCCTCCCTCTCTGCAAATGTGCCCAGATATTTTCCACATGCCCTATTATTACCCAAGCCACCACTCATAACATCATCCTAAAAGGAGCAAAACCAATGAGACAAACTCCTTACAGAATGTTGCCCCAGAAAAGGATGAACATGGTGGATGAAGTGGATCAACTGATAAAGCAAGGAGTAGCTGAACCTAGTACTAGTCCCTTGGGCTTTGCCAGATGCTCTAGTACCCAATCCTAGAGGCGAGTGGCATTTATGTATTGAAAGTGGCTTTTGACTATTTAGATGAGGAAATGGTAAAGAAAATATTATTTACACTGATAAGACCAAGATCGGAGTATGCTGCAACACTATGGACTCCCAGCACTAAAAAGAATATGTGGAAATTAGAAAGAATACAAAGAGCAACAACAAAGATGGCACCAACACTCTCCAAATTGACATATGAACAAAAATTATCTAAATTGGAACTACCAACCCTGGAACAAAGAAGAGAAAGAGATCTACTGACTAATTACAGAATTATGAAAAGAACGGAAGTCCTAGATGGAGATGATTTATTAAAATGGGACAAGATAAAAACAAGAGAAAATGAAAAGAAACTCAAAAAGGATAATTATAGAAGAGATCTGAAAAAGAATAGCTTCCCACACAGTGGTGGATATCTAGAATAAATTAGATGAAGTAACAGTGTGTGCAAATACCATTCAAGAATTTAAGAACAAACCTGATGCTGAAAGATACAAAGATAGGTCACTATGAGCATAACTCCCTTCCTGTATAATACAACTAGGTAAATAAATAGGTAAATATAGAAGGGTAAACACAGTCACAAAGGCAGCAGGCCCTGACCCTCTCCCTAAGATAGATGACTTGATTGAAGAAGTTGCAT
Organism: Oratosquilla oratoria; assembly: GCF_046742065.1. Taxonomy (NCBI): domain Eukaryota; kingdom Metazoa; phylum Arthropoda; class Malacostraca; order Stomatopoda; family Squillidae; genus Oratosquilla; species Oratosquilla oratoria. Next base: position 37,495,472 of record NC_134809.1, on the reverse strand, counting down.
CAGCTAAATTCAAGTGTGAGTGTAGTAGTTTCAGAGGGATTAGCTTGTTAAGTGTAAAGTTGGGAAGGCTTATGGGAGGGTCTTGATTGAGAAGATTAGGAGAGGAACAGAGGGAGTAAATGGTGAGGAACAGTGTGGATTTAGGACAGGTAGAGGTTTTGTAGATCAGATCTTTGTGGTAAGACAGATATGTGAGAAAGCCATAGGAAAAGGTAAAGATGTTTTTTGGACTTTTATGGATCTGGAAAAGGCTTATGACAGGGTAGATAGGAAGGCATTGTGGGAGGTTTTGCAGATATACGGTATAGGAGGAAAGCTTTTAGGAGCTGTCAAGAGTTTTTACAAGAGTAGTAGTGCATGTGTCAGGATTAGAATTGGAGAGAGTGGTTCAAGGTAAAGGTGGGACTTTGTCAGGGATGTGTTATGTCACCCCGGCTGTTCAACTTATACATGGATGGGGTGGTGTGAGAGGTAAATGCAAGGGTAGTGGGTCAGGGATTGGAGATGATTAAAGAAAATGGAGAAAAGTGGGAGGTGAGCCAGCTGTTGTTTGCAGACGACACTGCACTTGTAGCAGGATCAGAGGAGGGAATGAGGAAGTTAGTAACAGAGTTTGAGAGTGTGTGTGAAAGAAGTTGAAGATAAATGTGGGTAAAGTAAGGCGATGAGATGTACAAGAGGAGAAATTGGCAGCAGACTGGAAGTGAGCATTAAGGGAGAGTGACTGGAAGTGGATAGTTTTAGATACTTGGGTGTGAATGTGGCAGGGGAGAGAGGAGTAGGGGTGTGGGTAGAATGTAGATTGAGAGAAGAAAGTAAATGCCTTGGTGGATTAAAAAGTGTAATGAGAAACAGACATTTGGGAATGGATGCTAAGAGATGATAGTATGAAGGAGTGACTGTGCCGACAGGACTGTATATAAAGAGAGGAAGAGAGAAGGAGTTTGAATGTGTTTGAGATGAGGTGTCTGAGAAGTATGATAGGGGTTACTAGGCTGGATAGAGGAAGAAATGAGGTGAGGAGGAGAACAGGGGTGGTAAGGGAGTTGGGAGATAGGGTGGATGAAAGAGTATTGGGATGGTTTGGACACATGGAAAGAATGAGTGAAGAAAGACTAGTAAGAGAGGTATGGAAGGCAGATGCGGAGGGAGTGAACATGTGGGGGCGACCTAGGATGAGATGGATGGATGGGGTAAAAGGGGCTTTGGGAAAGAGGGGAATGTCTGTTGAGGAAGGATGGGAGAGGACAGAAGACAGGGGTGAATGGAGAATGGTTGTATATGGATGATGCTGTGATGCATGAGGTGGAATGGATGGGGGATGGGGGGTGAGGTAGTATGTGTGAGAAAAATTTGATGCAGCCCAAAGGGATTTCTCCCCGTCTTCTCCTTTTCTGCATGGGGGGACAGAGAGGGGGGTCGCCGATTTAATGAAGTGGCCTTGCTATGGATGTGCTGTGTCTTGCAACACTGCTTCTGACCCAGGGCAGTGGACAAGATGCAGGGATGACCCATCATCCAAGAGGTGCCAAGATAAGAGGGAGGGTAGAGGGTGGAGGGGAAAGGAGTGTATTAGGGATGGAATGGGTGGGAATGGTTTTTATGCCTTTGTTTTTTGGCTACCTCCCTTGTAAGGGGGAAAAAGCCTTTGGTATATGTATGTATGTATTTACAAACACAATTTACCCAAAGGCGAGTAGGCAAGGAGTTGCAAAAGTTCGCTCTCAATGTTATATTTATAAACAATGGCCTGATACCCATTGCTGATTATCTAACCTAAGATATGCAGAGATTTGAGATTGCTTAAGTAAACAAAATTGCATATAGACTTGTAACAATTAATCTGATTGGAGAAAGGGTGGAGAAAATTAAATTGGTTTACAACTGTAAGAGCATGCCCTTTTGGGGGGATCTTAAATATAAAGATCATTGGACTAAAGAAATCACTACATCACTGCAAAGCTCACCTAGGACCTTGCTTGCATTTTCTCTGGGGACTCCTCGAGTGTAACTCGGAAAAGCAAGTTGTAATATATTTTGAAGAAGTAAATCAAGAAAAATACTCACAATTTAATTTACCCTTAATTGAAGAATTCATCTGAAGGAAATTTTTTTTAACAGTGAATGATTGGAGGGACAGGGCTTACCAACTAAAATTGTGATTGACTAACAAAACAGTGGGAATAAAGACAGTTGTGAAAGGTGGTAGAAAATGAAAAGGAGGTTGAAAGTGGTGGCAGCGGGTTAGATGGGTGTCATGTGGATTGTCTAAAAAAGGTAGGTACAGTGATGGTGGACTGGCCGGTGAAGTTTTTTAATGCTTGTCTAAAAGAGGGTAGAGTGCTGGATGACAGGACTGCCTGTATAGTTCTGCTTTACAAGGTAAAAGGGGACAAGTATAAGTATAGTAGCTTCAGAGGGATCAGTTTGTTGAGTGTAGTTAGGAAAGCTTATGGAAGGGTTTTGACTGAGAGGATTAGAAGAACAGAGGGATTAATTGATGAGGAACTGTGTGGGTTTAGGAATGGTAGGGGTTGCATGTATCAGATTTTTGTGGCAGGGCAGATATGTGTGAAAGTTTTAGGAAAAGGTAAGGATGTTTTTTGGGCCTTCGTGGATCTGGAAAAGGCTTATGACAGGGTAGGCAAGAGGGCACTGTGGGAGGTATTGTGGATATATGGGATAGGAGGAAAACTGTTAAGAGCAGTCAAGAGTTTTTATGAGAGTAGTAGAGCCAGTGCTAAAATTAGAAATAGAGAGAATGGTTTGAGGTAAAGGTGGGACTTCACCAGGGATGTGTCATGTTGCCTTGGCTTTTCAATTTTCAATTTATACATGGTGCAAGAGGTAAATACAAGGGTTATGGGATGAGGATTGGAGATGGTTAAAGGAAATGGAGAAAAATGGGAGATAAGCCAGTTGTTGTTTGCTGATGACACTGAGCTTGTAGTAGGATCAGAGGAGGGATTAAGAAAGTTAGTGACAGAGTTTCAGGAGATGTGTGAAAGAAAGAAGTTGAAGATAAATGTGGGTAAAAGTAAGGTGATGGGATGTGCAAGGGGAGAGGATGGCAGCAGATTGGATGTATTAAGGAAGAGCAGCTGGAAGTGATAACTTTAGATATTTGGGGGTAAATATGGCAGGAAAGGGAGTGGAGGTATAGACAGATTAAAAAGTGTAATGAGAAATAGACATTTTGGAATGGATGCTAAGAGATTGTATGAAGGGGTGATTTAGCTGATAGCACATTTCAATACAAGAACTAATAAACAAAAAAATTATATATATATATATATACATATATTCACCTTCTGATGGTGTTGATGTTGATGCTTTGGAGAACTTCAAATGTTCCATAGTTCCTTTAGCCAAACGAAGTCCAATCATCAAAGGAACAATCTGCACAAGAATTTATATTCATTAGATCATAATTATGTACATACAGCAAAGTATTCAATCAATCAATTGGTGCTTGTGAGTTTCATTAAGGGAGTGTCGCCAGCGATCAATTGAAAAATTCTGCTACATGAGCGAATTTTAGGTAAACATTTCAAAAGAATCTCTATGATGGTGACAACATTCATACAAAGTTATACAGCTGTATTTTGCTTCTATTTTTTTTATACAAAATAAAATATATAAAATATTGGCAACCTCTGGCAGCCCTATTGCATAAAAAAGCATTCTATATATTGAAATAGCATCAACATTTCTATAGTTTTTTTTGTTTTCTGCTACAGAATTGTATTTATGGAGATATTTGGCAACTCCACCCACCAGCATACCCCACAAAAACAATGGACAGGGCATCAGTACTCTTCAAATGGTCAAAGTAAGGTGGTGTCGTTCCTGGCACTCTCACTGTACACCACAATTTGGATTTCTCGCCCTGTATTTTTGCTGTGATCATGGGAAAATTAACAAGAAACAAGAGAGTGAAGCAGCAAAATCTCGAGAGGGCCCGTGAGTGCCTGAAAAAGAAAGAGGAGGAAAGCATCACAGCTGCACCCAGCACTCCACAACCATCTACTAGCCACACCCACCTTACACCTCCTCCACCCACACCACACCACTCACCCTCACCTCACATCTCATCAGCAAAGAAGAGGAAATTGGAGATTTGCTATACATCACAACCATTAAACAAATGGTCACAAAAATTTAAATCCCCCATTCTGTAAAGTTTATACTTTTGTTCTTTCTGTTGTAATATCTTTAGTTGTTCTTTATGGATTTTTGTAATTTTTGTTACATTTGAAAGAAAACTTCATGCTCTTTATTTTCTACAGTAAAAAATAAAAGAAATTTGAATATATTTTTTCTATTTATGAAACCTAAATCTTGCAGCATTTTTTAATTATTCAGAGAAACAAATTAATAAAAAAACCAGAGGTATTAGTTTGATAAAATATATTCAATAATTTTTGTTCCCCAGACTCTAAGCTTTCCTTTTATACCAAGCTGAATGATGTGGAAGGATTTTCCATTAAGTAATGAGAGCTTCACTATATCTTCTCTATGCTTTATATATACATGGGAGGAACACAATACCCTGAGGAATTATAAATACATATTTGAAAATTTAATTTCACCTACTCTATAAAGTGATGCAATGCTCCCTTAAGTGGAAAACTTGCAGCCCAACAGTTGCTGGCAATGGTCCCTGGAACTCCCAGATCTCTTTTGGATGAGAATTTAGACTGTTGTCTATATTGTATTTACTTGACTTCACTTTATTGTACCATACAGGAAAGGAGCAATACTCATTGGGTCTCATCTCCAACTCCCCAATTTGTTTTACCTAGCTTGAAATTCATGTACAGTTCCAACTTAATTTATTTCCTTGATTTCCAATTATCACCTTTATATTTGAATTCATGTATTATTCAAGCTTGGGCTATGTGACCTGAGCTATTCCAAGTATTTATGTATCTATTTGGAAATAATATATTTCTTCACATCCTTTAGAAATGTGGTCTTAATTTACTCCCATGCCCTTTTAAAGCCTTTCCATCTTTAATCAGGAGATCTCTTCTGTCAATGTAATCTATCCCCTGAATACTATAACCATATTACCTCTTCTTTTTGACCTTTCAAAGTTGTCAGACCCAGTGTTTCCAGTGTGGTATTGTTTCTACATTACCAGCCAAAAGTAGTAACGAGAGGAGAGCAGTCACCAGCTGTCAGCTCACCATGTGTGAAAAAGAGTAAGAAATACAGTTGAGGATGGAGATCTTCGGCCCAGTCCAGTAACCACGTGTCAGCCTCTCTGGGCTGTGCCTCTTGATGGAGGTGAGGGGGTTGATGGGTTATGAAAATGGATAGCTTTGCTGTCCTCACAGGGCCATCACATCCAGCTACATGTCATTGACCCTACTGTCAAGTATTCGATAGAGGAATTACCCAAGGTCAAATATGATGAAGTAAAGCCCTGGGGTAGAATTTTTTAAATGTAATGCAAATTGCAACATGATAGAATTTCATCTTCCTTACAGTACAGAATTATGACCTGCCTGATGTCATCATTTTAGTGTGGCCTACCACTGACAAACCTCTCTAGATTTGAGAAGCTATCTCCTTCCCAGTATTAATGTTACCCATACGAGAAACAAGTATTTGGGGATGGATACAAAAAGTAGGTCATATAAAGGAGTAATTGTCCCCAATGCTATATGGAGCAGAGATTTGGAATATAAGGTCAAAAGAAAGAGTATAGATTTTTGTGATGAATGATTCAAGAAATTTGATGTGTTCCAAGAATGGATAGTGAGAAATGTGGAGGTGAAGCAGGGAATGGGGGTGGAAAGAGCTGTTGGATAGGGTAAATTAAAGAATGCTAAGGTGGTTTGGACATATGGAAAAACTAATTGAGGAAAGACTAGCAAAAAGTGTGTGAAGCAGACTTGGATGGAATGAGCTTGACAAGAGGACCAGGAATGAGGTGGGGGATATATGTGGAATATCTATTAACCTGGGAAGAGAGTGAGCAAAGGATATGAGTGAATGGAAGGAGATTATGAATGGATGAAGGGATATTCTCACCTGATTAAAAAATTATTTTAGGTGGATAAGGAAGGTGCTCATCACAATATAATGAAGTGGTGGGAGCAAATAAGCTCTAGCTTCTGGGTCCTATTGTGGAAATACTGTGCCTCACTGCATTGCCTCTGACCTAAGCTGTATGACAGTGGACAGGGATGGCCTTCATCCATAAGGACTGATGGGAGAAGAGCTAAATAGTTTTCAATTGTGTATGAAGTGGGTGTATACTTTGTCTTGGACAACCCCCCTAATAAGGGGGAAAATGACTTTTGATATACATATCAATATCACAAGCACATTTTTAGTAAATTCTTCAAGAGGTGTTGTAACTACCACAAATTTTATCTAAAAGCCCACTGCTTATTGTATTTACTTAATTGTAATATACATACATACATATACCAAAGGCTTTTTCCCCCTTACACAGGGGGTAGCCAAAAAGAAAAAGGCATAGAAAACACTCCCACCCATTTCATTTTCCATATATTCCACTCCCCTCCACCCACCTCCCTCCCTCCTATCTTGGCACCTCCTGGATGACAGATCATCCCTACATCCTGTCCACTGCCCTGGGTCAGAAGCAGTGTCGCAAGACACAGCACATCCCCAGCAAGGCCACTTCATAAATTCGGCGACCCACCCCTCTCCGTCCCCTCATTCAGAAAAGGAGAATACAGGGAGAAATCCCTTCAGGCTGCGTCAAATTTTTTCTCATACACACTTTCTCACCCCCTATCCCCCACCCACTCCCCCTCATGCATCACAGCCTCATCTATACACAACCCTTCTCCATTCACCCTGTCTTCTGTCATCTCCCATCCTTCCTCTACAGACATTCCTCTCTTTTGTAAAGCCCCTTTCACCCCATCCATCCATCTCATCCTAGGACGCCCCTTCATATTCACTCCTTCCACGCTTCTTTTACTAATCTTTCTTCACTCATTCTTTCCATGTGTCCAAACCATCCTAATACTCTCTCATCAACCCTATCTCCCAGCTCCCTTTCCACCCGTGTTCTCCTCCTCACCTCCTCATTTCTCACTCTAGCCTAGTAACCCCCATCATACTTCTCAGACATTTCATCTCAAACACATTCAAACTCTTCTCTTCCTCTCTCATGTTCCATGTTTTTGCCCCGTACATTGCTGTTGGCACAATCACTCCTTCATATAACCTCCTCTTAGCATCCATTCCCAGATGTCCATTTCTCATTACACTTTTTAATCCACCAAGGCATTTACTTGCTTTTCTCAATCTACATTCTACCTCCACCCCCACTCCTCCCTTTCCTGCCACATTTGCACCCAAGTATCTAAAACTATCCACTTTCTCCAGTCTCTCTCCCTTAATGCTCACTTCCAGCCTGATGTCACTCTCCCCTTGTACCTCTCATCACCTTACTTTTACCCACATTTATCTTCAGCTTCCTTCTTTCACACACCTTCTCAAACTCTGCCACTAACTTCCTCAATCCCTCTTCTGATCCTGCTACAAGTGCAGTGTCGTCAGCAAACAACAGCTGGCTCACCTCCCACTTTTCTCCATTTTCTTTAATCATCTCCAACACCTGACCCACTACCCTTGCACCACTCTATCCATGTAAAGATTGAACAGCCAGGGCGACATAACACATCCCTGATGAAGTCCCACCTTTACCTCAAACCATTCACTCTCTCCATTTCTAATCCTAACACAAGCTCTACTACTCTCATAAAAACTCTTGACTGCTCTTAACAGCTTTCTTCCTATCCCATATATCTGCAGTACCTCCCACAGTGCCTTCCTGTCTACCCTGTCGTAAGCCTTTTCCAGATCCATAAAAGCCCAAAATACATCCTTACCTTTTCCTATAGCTTTCTCACATATCTGCCTAACCACAAAAATCTGATCTACACATCCCCTACCTGTCCTAAAACCACACTGTTCCTCACCAATTACTCCCTCTGTTCCTCTCCTAATCCTCTCAATCAAGACCCTCCCATAAGCCTTCCCAACTACACTTAACAAGCTGATCCCTCTGAAACTACTACACTCACACTTGTCCCCTTTCCCCTTGTAAAGTGGAACTATACAGGCACTCCTCTAGTCCTCTGGCACTGTACCCTCTCTTAAACAAACATTAAATAACCTCACCAGCCAGTCCACCATCACTGTACCTCCTTTATTCAGACATTCTGCATGGCATCCATCCAACCCAGGTGCCTTACCTGCTCTCATCATCTTAACAACTGCCTTCACTTCATCCATCCCTATTTCTCCATTTTCCTCACTCATCACTCTCATTTTCTTAGAGCTTCCCACTGCAACTACCTTTCCCTCCCTATCCTCCTTCACATTTAGCAACTCCCTAAAATACTCTGCCCACCTTCCTCTCACTGCCTTCTCTTCCATTATCATCTCTCCATCTTCACCTTTTACCTTTTCCTCTCTACTTGATTCGCCTCCTCTTCCTCTTTTAATTTCCTTCCAAAACATCTTTTTATTACTTTCAAAATTTTCTGTCATACTCTTTCCCCATTTCACATCTGCTCTCCTCTTTGCTTCCTTTATCTTATGCTTAACTTCCTTTATCTTATGCTTAACTTCCTTTCTCTTTACTTTGTACCTCTCATATGATTCCCTCATCCTATTTGTAATATACAAGATAGAAACTATGCTTATAGAAGTCCCATTCTTGTGTCTCCAATGATCAAACTCTGGTTTACATTTCCTTATGATGTCCACCTGAATTGTTCCTTCAATTTCATCACAAAAATTAATGTATCTGTGGGAAAACTATTTCTTCCAAGAATCTCATCTTAATTTTGTTGTTGTTGTTGTTGTTGTTGTTCCCTAGACTGTCTGTCTGAGCAGTTCCATCTCCCCAAGGAATGCCACAGCCGAAATGGGGTTTTCCCACAAATCCTTTATGTATGTTGTGTTGTTTGCTTGGATGATTGTGTATAATGCAGTGTTTCATGACGTGTTGAATAGTATGGGGTGAAGTGTTACATCTTGGGCATTTGTCCACAATGTGGTCATCCAGTCTCTTCTGGGAGAGAGGATTCATAGGGATGGATATCAGGGGTCTGGCATGCACCAATGTGTTGTCTTTTAGTGTGTTAATGGAGCAGTGAGTGATGTGATTATGAATATGTCTCCAGAGGCTGGTATTTGGTGGTTTTGGAGGAAGATATAGATATTTGGGTTTTTTTTTTTTTTTTTTTTTTATTGGTGTGTGTGGGTGTTCTGCTATGTAGCATAATGGGTATGCTGTTTTTGTGGAGGCTGCAACAAGTGTTTGTGTGCCTCTCATGTCAAGTTGATCTTTGACTTTGAGGACTTTTATTTCATAGTGTAGGTGGTCTGTAGGTGTTGTATATGTGCAGCCTGTAATTATTTCTAATGCTTTGTTTTGTATGGTCTGAAGGGTGTTGAGGTGTGTCTCAATGAGATTAGGTACCCATGCTGGACTCACATAGTTCACCGCTTCTTATGTCCTCTGATGTCTTTCACCCCATGATAATACATTTTTGTCTATCTTGTTCACACCTTTCATAATTTCAAAGACAATAATTGTGGCATGCAAATTGCCTAGTCTATCAGCTTAGCTAGGAATCATCTTAGTTGCTGCCTTTTATATTTTCTATCTTTGTGGTAACTTTCCTTTTGTGTGGGGACAGACACACACTCAGTGAGGAGCAATGATTGATGCTCAGAGTGCCTTTTAACAGCACCAGATGAAGACATTTACCAACTGAGTGGGTATGCTGGGGGGAGGGGGGAGTATCACTATTCAGGTTACTGTAAAGGCATAAAATTACTGGTTCCAACTTTGGAAAAGAGTCAGGGAGAGGAAATATAAAGCTTTTTTCATCTCAGACATTGTTCATTTCATGATAGGAAACAAAGATCAAAATTCACTTTAGTTTGTTTATATTTCCAAGTATTTTCTCTTTTTGTTGTTTTCACACTACAAATGGCAAATGTCAAAGGTTTTCCATAAACTAGGATGAGTAATTTCATTGAGGAAATCTATGAGGTGCTCATGAAGAATTAGAAGAAAAAGATAGTAATTCTTCCATGGAGAAGTGAAATAACAATTGAACTGAAATAGCTGAGATGTTTACACTCTTCCCATGAGTCAAGATTACTTGATCTAGAGCAAAAGCTTAAACAAGAAAAAGAAACAAGCCTGTTTAATAAAGCAGATTGCTAAACTAAAAATAGAAAATGAAACAATGACAAATGAGATGGTCAACAAGTCAACTCTTTCTCTTCTTTGTTCCAGTCAGTAGTTCTAGTTTTGACAATCTTTCTTCATATGACATTTTTGATAGTGTTGGGGCCATTTTTGTAGCTCCCTGGATTCTCTCAATTTTCCTTATATTCTTTTTAGCACTGTGTGACCATGGTGTCCCTGTATACTCCAATTTAGGCCTTATCAGTGTCACTAATATTTTCTTTACTATTTCTTCATCCAAGTAAATAAAAGCCACTTTTATTGATCTTAGTAAGTTACAATTTTGTTTATATATTTGTCAGGGGACATAACTTTTGTGATGATCACTCTCAGGTCTTTTTCAGTTCCCACTTTCGTTACTTCTTTTTCACTAATTTTATATTGTCCTTTTTATACTTTTTCCAAATTCCATTATGCTACATTTTTTAACATTGATGTCCACTTCCCACTTCTGACTCCAGTCCCAGACTCTGTTCAGATTTCTCTGTAGTGAGTCACAGTCTGTTTCAGTACTTTCTTTAAAAAATTTGTACCATCTGCAAAGAAACTCATGTAACATTCCACACCTTCATTCATGACATTCACATAGCAAACATTATTGGAGCCAATACAGATCCTTGTGAAATTCCACTAATTACTTCTTCCCAAGTAGAACTCTGATCTCTGAGCACTACTCTCCTTTTTCCATGCAAAAAGTCCTCCATCCATTTCAGAAGTTTACCTTGTATCCCTCCTATAGTTTCCAGTTTTCTTAACAGTTTTTTTTGTAAGGGACTTTATCAAAAGTGTATAGGTAGGCCTGTGTTATCTATGCTGTCACTAAGAATCTTCAACAAGTATGATTAGGCTTGACTAAAATTTTTTGGGCTAAGCCTAAGCAGATTAGGGGTACAGTTGTTGTTGTTGCTGTTCCCTAGACTGTCTGTCTGAGCAGTCCCGTCTCCCCCAGGAATGCCACAGCCGAAACTGGGTTTTCCCAAAAATCCTTTATAGAGTGTATGTTGTGTTGTTTGCATGCATGATTGTGTATAATGCAGTCTTCCATTATGTGTTGGTCCTGGAGCCGCAGCATCTACGTCGTGGGACCACCCCCCAACCTCAAGAGTTGGGGGCCAAACGGCGGCAACCAGCCCTGGCCACCAGCTCTACGCAGGTGGCACCGATCTCCAAGAGGAGCTATGACTGCCTTGGGGAGTACCACAATCGTTTTTCTCAACATGCAATGTTAGGGGTACAGTTGTGACACAGGCTAGCCTGTAGGCCAATATGATCACCCCACTCCACCAGGGTGACAGGCATGACTATGATGACAAGGGCTTCCATGATAGGCCTATGACCACATCTTGTCAATTGGAATCAACCAAATTAAAGTCTGTTTTTTGAGAGTCAAACAAGTGGAATCCCACCCCCACATACACACCACCACTCCAGCAGGAGTTAAGCCTAATTATCCTGGACTAGGAGGGAGGAATTCATACTGATATAGACCTAACAATCTTTTTCAGTTGTTACAAAGTGCCTATGATGAATATTTACCTTCTGCAAGTACCAGTACCAGCAAAATTGAGATGGAACGTGAAAGTGACAATGGTGCCAGTCCCAGGCATATGATTGATGGCTTCTCTTCCCCGCAGCAACCATTACCTATGGCGCAGGTAATTTTATAGACATGTCTGTGAGTATCTTTTGTTAGCCTTCCTCTCTCCTTCAGTCAAATATTTTTTCTATTCCCTTTGCTACATAGGCCTGTTTTATTATATTTATCACAGATAAAAACAATTTGTAATTCATGAATCCTTGAAACTTTGGCTTGTAAATATGAAGCTTGGCATAGATCAGATGATTCATCCATGCACAGACTTTCTTGAAAGTTTGGGTGTTACTCATTTCAGCCTATGAAATTCACTTCTGTTGCAACTCGAGCATTTGTACCACCAAGTCCAAAGTTTCACAAACCTGTACAGGTTTCCGCAAGTCCAGGAGCGGTGAACAGTGGGACACAAATGAAGAAAGCCATGACCAATGATGTCGGTGTCCAAGCGAATCATTGCCCAGTTTGGTTGAATGAGGTGGCATCAACCCAGACTAAACCTGCCACAGATGTCTCTGAGTCTCTACCCGAGGCAGTTGCTTTATCTGAGCCAAAGTGGGACAAAAATCATGATGGACACCAATCCTGATTGGGAACCAGTCATGCCAGGTATTGGACACATGGACTTTGATGAACCTGACATGTAGGTTTTGACTATCACTTTGACTTTTTTAAACAAACCAAAACAAGGATAGTTAGTTGGTAAAACACATTAAATCTATTTGGTCATCCCAAGTCAACTGGAAGTGATGTCATTCATCTGAAATTTTCATGCAGTCAGATTCTTTGTTTTCAAATGTTCTTCCTCGATAAAAATAGCACTTGATCCTTCATCATTATCTCGGTTTTAGCTTATGTCAATTTGCTTTGTTTCAGATCATCTACGCCTTTTGAATCTGAGGCTACACATCAGGAAGCACATGGTGGTCCCCAAATTGAAGGCAAATTTAGTCTTTAAATCATGCTTGAAGATCCTTTTTGAAATCTTTCACATCTGCAGATCTTCATGCAATATGACAACAAGGACACCGGTGACAACAATCTTTATTGCCACTGTCTGTGAAGGTCACAAAAGAGAATGAACACCACAGCCTCTACATGGACAACTACCATTGGGAAATTTGTTATTTGCAGTGGGTAAATATTTGCTGTTTATGGAATGTTAAATTGGTAAAGTTATTGTTACGTAAATATGGTGATCTTATAAACTGAAGTTTATCAGTCATGTCAGTACATTGTCATGCAATGCCAATGAAATACCAAATCATCAAATTCCATTTGTAAAATTTTGATACTTTTTTTTTTTTTTGGGGGGGGGGGGGGGTTCAGTGGTACAGGTCCAGTAAGAGCGATCAACGCACTTCAAAACATCGGTGTATCGGTGTTTCATTTGCAAACATATTTCACTATGCAGTCCCTGTACTTGATGCCATGTGTGAACCATGTTTGGAAAGTGCATCAGGATAGCCTTATCCAAGAGAGACGAGGAGAGTGCCTGACTCTGGCAGGAGATGCAAGATGTTATTCTCAGGGACACACTGCCAATATGGGAGTTGCAGTCTTTTGGATGTAAATGGGTCTAGAAAAGCTCAAATTCTGGATGTATCTTTAGTACAGGCTCAGTACTTAAAAAAAAAAAAACCACGGACATGATGAAAGAGGCCACATTATTTTATGTTTAGAGTAAGAGCTAACAGTCATTCCAAGCCAATGCAATTACAATGGCTGCCTAAACTACTAATTGTCACCAATTAGTAGTAATTATTTTGTTGTTACTGAGAGACTGTAGACACCTTATGTCCAGGTGCAAAAATTGGTGGGCAATTTAAATACATGTAGAACAAACACATCACCTGGCTTTGTAGGAGATTATAAAACTTTTCTTTTTCAAATGGACAAAACATATATGCTACCCAATTCCATGTAGACATGACAGAATAACTGTTTGTCAGTATTATTATTTGTCATGTCACCTTGGAATTAGGCAGCATGAGCATGTATGTTTTGTCCACTTGAAACAACCAGACAAAGGTGTAAGAAGGTGAGGATTCTGCTACTGTTAGCAAAATACATGCCTGAGACAAATGTGTGAAAAAACCTGCCACAAATTAAAATTAACAGCAAAATACTTCCTTGCATGTAGAATCCAAATGTGTACTTGCATCCAAATCCGATAAATCTTCTTCACTCAATGTGAAGTCACTTTAGTATAGCTCGCTTGCCATGGTGAAGAATATAAACAACAGCTCTTACATCATCAGTTGCCCTAACAGTGGAAAATGTAACTATGACATTGAAAAGTTTGTCTGCTACCAGGCACTTTTAAGATCATGCTATTTGCATAAAATCAAGACTATAAAATCCTAGAAAGGTGCATTTTAGTGTTCTAACTTCTTCTAAGTTACATTTCTACATGGAATAAAAAATAAAGAAATGCAAACCTTCTCAGTTGACCTTTAAGAAGAATGTAATGGAAGTTACTGTTAATCCATTATGCCACTGGCAGTAGCCCTGATGCTAAAAGACTCCCCAATCGTTTGCTGGTGTGCTTTCTTGGGAGATGATAGTAAAAATGAGCTCGATGAAATACAGCTACTTGAATTTTAGGAAGCCTAAGCCTAGCTGTCCCACAAAAAAGGACCTGCCTTCACCCTCTCCTAAAACTGTATGAACTTCATGGTGTGGTTCTCTTCATGTGCTGTTTGAGATTGTTCAGACTTGACATGTGCCCCTTAGAACAGACTTAGGTAGGCACACCTTGCAGCTGAAAATCAATTTCTCTTCCTTTAGCTAAGAAAGCAGTCCTCCAAATAGGTTTCAAACCTCTTGTTGATGAGGTTGAGTAACACTTACATTTTCAATGGATTCATCTTCTTGAGATAACATAATGAATGTCAGACTATGGGCAATGTAATATATATACAATGCAACAATGTTTCAAGGCCCACAGTTACAAAGCACAACTTGGCCACTGGGTTCAGAACAGAAGGTAGTTTTGTACGAGAGCAAGGCCCAATCAGATTTTATCTTACATAAAAAATTTTGCCTTACGATGTCTTAACTTTTAACCCATGCAGTCCGACAGACCTTAAACAGGACTGTGTCGCAAAAGTCCGACAGTCCTTAAATGGGACAGCTAATTTGAGTGCTAATAAAAACCGTGCTAGCATTGGTATTGCTGCCATATTTGGTCATGAGGTAGGCCTATGGTAGCACTGTTGACCGGCAACAAGCAGACTGGTCCTCGGCTCCAGCCAGCCAGTGTTCCGCCAACTTCCATGAGATGTATTTACCTAGTTGTAATATACGGGAGGGGAGCTATGCTCGTGGTGACCCGTCTTTGTATCTCTCCGCATCAAGTTTTATCTTAAAATCTTGTATAGTGTTAGCACATACTGTTTTGTTGTCTAATTTGTTCCATATATTTATCGCTCTGTGTGGGAAACTGTTCCTTTTCAAGTGTGTGTCAAGTGTTGCGGCGAGAATTATTTAAGTACTATACAGTATTTACTTATTTGTGTAACTATTATTTACAACTATGGGTCCTGGTGCTAAGAAGAAGCTAAAGTTTAGTGATAAATGTGATAGCCAAGGTGGGACGAGACACACAGTGCACAGGTTAGATGTAGACCCTGACCCCACTATTGTGACTACATCGTCACCCACGCCTTGTACATTATCCAGGCGTGGTGCAACCACTGCTGCAGCATCTGGTGGTGACTGGAAACGTGCCAGGGTGTCAAAAACGGCACCAACAACCCCTGTTGTTAGTGCACATGGCCGGCCAAAGCGGGGTTCCGTGACACAAAGCCTCTCCACCCACACGCGACCACCACCACCTCCACCACCACCCAGTCTACATCTGCAGCTGCTTCTGTGCCCTCTGACCCTTCTACTGTTACTATGGGAGTTCCTATGCCTCATTCTATCTATATGCTGCACCCGTGCCAGAGAGGCGGAGAGTTGCCGCTACCACAATTTTCTCCAACTATCAGTTATTTATCTGAGACAACCATGGTGAGTAGAGCAATAAAAACTTGTAGGATGATGCATTGTCATGTCTACTAACAGTAGAATTTTTTCCAGAGTAATTTGTAAGAGTTGATTTTTTTATGATAAATGCGGTACTAGGGGGTTGTGAATTTTGAGGCCTTCGGCCCAGGCAGGTTAACCAATCACAAGAGGCAATACTGTTTAAGGCTGACTTTTCCCTGTATCTGCAACAGCACCTAGTGAACTAAATATCACCTGAGTCTTGATATTCGTTGGATTTCTAAGTAGGCCTGATTATATGACTGAAAAGTTTATTTTTCTACTGCACATAGACACATTATTTCCCCCTAGTTTTGACATTGGTCAGGGTCTTAACACTCGTCTGCTCTTAAAAGTCACCACCAAAATCAAAACTTTTAACACTTGATTTCATTTGATTTGCTAGGGGTGCACTGATTTTTTCTTTGTATTTTTCAACAACCATGTATTCTAAATTGGGTACATTCTCTGTTTTACACAGTAAAATCTACAAAATTTGCATAAAAAAATTCTTAAGACACTGTAGATGTTATCTAACCTAAGTAATAATAACTAGTTGTTGGATTTTTGTACCTGTGATATGTCATGTTAACATGTGAATCTGTGCACAAAGAATAAGGAGTCTATAATTTTTTTAAGATTTTTTTTTATTGTTTTATATAGCATTTTTCATGCTGATTATGGAAATAACTTTCATTTTTATCTATTACCAATATTTTATTTGAAAATCTATTTTCAATATACCATTTATGGCAAAAATGAGACAACTGCTTCCCTTTTTTGTCTTTTTTCCAACTTTAGAATCAAAAGTTGAGAAATTACACATTTATTTAACTCTTTTTTTTATATCTTATTTTACTATTGATAACCTGGAATTTCCACTGAATGGGAAGCATGGTGGTGGAAGTATGTTTTGTTCCGACACATCATGTCGACACCAATGTTGTAAATCATCCCGTTCCTCCTCACTTGAGAGAGAATAGCCTTTGTCAGATGAACTTGCACTCTAATCTGATGTATCTGAGCTTCTTATTGAAGCTTCATATTCATTCTCATCTTCTGAGCTCGACATCTGGACATACATATACATATACCAAAGGCTTTTTCACCCTTACACAGGGGGTAGCCAAAAAGAAAAAGGCATAGAAACCACTCCCACCCATTCCATCCCCTACATATTCCACTCCCCTCCACCCTCCCTCTCATCTTGGCACCTCCTGGATGATGGGTCATCCCTGCATCCTGTCCACTGCCCTGGGTCAGAAGCTGTGTCACAAGACACAGCACATCCAGAGCAGGGCCGCTTCATTAATTCGGCAACCCCCCCCCCCTCTCCGTCCCCTCATACAGAAAAGGAGAAGACGGGGAGAAATCCCCTCAGGCTGCATCAAATTTCTTATACATATTTCCTCACCCCCCATCCTCCACCCACTCCCCCTCATGCATCACAGGATATCTATACATATGGAAAACTGTATTTCTTCACATCCTTTTAATATGTGGTCTTAATTTAAATGACCTCTTAAAGCCCTCTCATCTTTAATCAGATCTCTTCTATCAATGCAATCTATCCCCTTTAGTGACCCACTGTAATCATGTCACTTTTTTCTCTTCAATCTTTCCAAGTTAGGAGACCCAGTATCTTTAGTTTTTCCTCATATGGTTTACCTGCCAGGCTGGGGACCAGTTTGGTTCCTGCCCTTTATATTCTCTTGATCTTGCTTATATCCTTCACTCTGTGTGGGGACCATACTACTGATGCATATTCCAGTCTTGGACATATTAGGATTTCAATGAGTTTTTCATCATCTCTTCATCCATATAATGGAACACCATTTTAATCATCTGCAGTAGTCTATGTCTCACCCACAATCCTGCTGATATGTCTGTCAGGTGACAGGTTATCTATTATCAACACTCCCAAGTCTATTCTTTTGCTTTTGTAATGTGTTTTCTTCCTAAGGAATAGTTTAAGGATGCCCTTTTGCTACTATTGCCCAATACTTTGCATTTTTTTTTATTATTCTTGGCTCCATGCAAAAATGTGATGCGACTGATGTCACATTAATTTATTTCATAATAGATTATAGTTCCTAACTATTTCAGACTATGTGCATATATGCATACTATATACCCCACATGGCATACATGCATAAACTTGCGAAATTCTTTTTAAAATGAACACCAACAAAAATATTTAAAAAAAATCACATTAAATGTAGAATAAAATAAAATTTAGTCAAGTAATCAGTTAAATAATCATATATATTAATTTGATAGTTGACAAAATAAAATCACTTGCCTGTAGTTTCAAAGTTTATTAGAGAGAAATAAAAAAGTACCTTTGTAATACACTTAGAAAGCAAAATAAAGAGCAGAGGGAAACTGTTTTATTGTGATTGTCCAATGAACAAATTATAATTCAGGCCAGTAAAAAATACGTTTTTGTACTGATCTAGCTTTAAGTATCTTGGATCAATTGTAACAGACGAAAACCTGATGGACACTGAAATAAAATAAAGAATTGCATCAGCCAATGTTATTACAGCCTCCAAAATACACTGGGAAGAAGGAGCATATCAACAAAGACCAAACTAAGAATATATGATACAATAATAAAACCCATTCTATTATATGGATGCAAAGCCTGGAGCCTAAGAAAATGGAAAAAAGTCTTTTTGTATTTGAGAACAGTGTACTAAGGAAAATTTTGGGCCCAGTATTTGATGAACTAGACCAAGAATGGAGAAGGTGGCATAATGAAGAGCTAAGGGAAACAGCAGGCCAAATAAATATCATGAATATCATAAAGTCAAGGCGACTGCAGTATGCTGGCCACATTGCTAGAATGGAACAAGAAAGAATACCAATGAGAGTAATGATGGATGAGATGGTAGGAGGAAGACGTTTCCCAGGAAGACAACGCAGTAGATGGATGGACAATGTGAAAGAGGACCTGGAAAGGGCTGGAGCAGATGTCCGGGATTGGATGACAGTGGCACAGGACCGTAGAGTCTATAGGCATTTGGTGCTAGCAGTGAGGGGTCAGCAAGTGGCCCGACCACCACTGGAGTGAGTGAGTGTACTGATCTAGCAACTGGCTCTCTAGCCATCTCCCCTCCCCATTCCCACCACACTATGGAATAAAGATGTATAAATACCATACAAAAAAACCCAAGTGACAGAGAAGTTCATGGACCCAACAAAACACCCACCTTCACAAATAGTCATATCACCATCATCTGTTCACTTACAAGGAAAATAAAATATCCCCAATATTTAGGGGATAATTTTTTAAACACATGTAAAAATAATTCTTACTATACTATATATATATTATATGCCTAGCACATTTTGACAAATGAAAAGAAAAATATTTGTTTGCAACTTTCATGGTACTTATCATAATCATCAATCATCATCACATAATACATATTGTGACTGTATTATGACAGACCAAGTTAAATTGCCTTCCAAGCCAAACACGCCCTTAGGTAAATCAAATGTCTCGGACTTGTTTAAAATAAAGAGGTGTTTTGTTTACTTTTATGCATGACCACAGGAATCACACAAACTGTCAAAATCAGAGAAATTCAAATTGATGTTTTATTTCTTACTTCCAAACTGCTACATAAATGACAAAGAAAAGGAGAAGGCATACAAGAAAAAGCTGAGAGAGGAGTGGGAGGGAATGAAGGATAGATTAGAACTAGGACTGGAGGAGGAATGGAGATGGTTCAAGGAGGGAGTCACAAGGTGTGCAAAGATGGCGTGTGGAACAAGGAGGATGGGAGGAAATAGAAGGAAGGATAGTGAATGGTGGAGTCAGGAACCAAAGAAGGTTGTAGAATAGAAGAAGCAAACATTCACAGATTGGTTACAAAATAGGACAAGATAATCATATGAGAGGTACAAAGAAAAGAGAAGAGAAATAAAGCATAAGATAAAGGAGGCAAAAAGGAGAGACATGAAATGGTGTATGAGTATGATAGAATTTTTTGAAATTAATAAAAAGATGTTTTGGAAAGAAATTAAGAGAGGAAGAGGAGGTGAATCAAGTTGAGAAGAAAAGGTAAAAGGTGCAGATGGAGAGATGATAATGGAAGAGATGGCAGTAAGAGTAAGATGGGCAGAGTATTTTAGGGAGTTGCTAAATGTGAAGGAGGATAGGGAGGGAAAGGTAGCTGGAGTAGGAAAACGCTAAGAAAATGACAGTGATGAGTGAGGAAAATGGAGGAGAAATAAGGAAAGATGAAGTGAAAGCAGTTGTTAAGATGATGAGAGCAGGTAAGGCACCTGGGTTGGAAGGGTGTCATGTGGAGTGTATAAAAAAGGGAGTTATAGTGGTGGACTGGCTAGTGAGGTTGTTTAATGTTTGTCTAATATAGGGTAAAGTGCAGGAGAACTGGAGGAGTGTCTGTATAGTTCCACTTTAAAAGGGAAATGGGGACAAGTGTGAATGTAGTTGTTTCAGATGATCAGTTTGTTGAGTGTTGTAGGGAAGGCTTATGGAAGGGTTTTGATTGAGAGGATTAGGAGAGGAAGAGAGGGAGTAACTGGTGAGGAACAGTGTGGGTTTAGGAGAGGTAGGGGTTGCATTGATCAGATTTTTATGGTAAGTTTGTGAGAAAGTTTTAGGAAAAGATAAGGATGTTTTTGGGCCTTTATGGATTTGGAAAAGGCTTATGACAAAGCAGACAGGAAGGCAATGTGGGAGGTATTGCATATACTGTATTTTCCGGCGTATAGTGCGCGACTTTTTTCCGTTGGAAGGGCCTAAAAATGGGGGGTGCGCGTTATCCGGTGGTGCGCATTATCTAAGGCCTACGATAAAAATTCTGTGGCTGTGTAATTTTTTTTCATAACAATGTGACGATGTTGGCCGTCACAAAGTCGGGAGGCACATTTCTCCGTGACATTCCGTGAGAACAAGAAGAACAGCCATGGTGACATGAAAGAATACGCCAGCATGTGCTACCATATATAAATATTTTATGTAGGTATCTAGCGAATCTTATTTTTCATGTTTAAATAGGCCTAAACACCATGAAACATGATCAATATTCATGATATTTGCCCATGTTCACAGCATCTTAGTTTGAATTTTTATGTTGGCTTTGTTGCTTCACTTCAGGTATGGTACAAATTCCGTTGTGGCCGTTCATAAACTTGTGTCAAACACCTGACTACAACACCCTCTCTCGGGAGTTATATTTACTAAACGTCACCTCGATGAGAGACTGTCCTATTTCACCACTGTCATTGCAGGTTCAAAGCTAAAACGAAAGTCTGTAGTTTGTTTCATTATTAAAAAAAATAAATAAATAAAAAAATAAAAAAAATGGTAAAGACGAATTATTTCCTCCAGATATAAAATGAAAATTTTCTGTAAAAATCCCGAAATTTTTCTGTATATTTTACTTTCAATAAACTTTTTTAGATCATATTTCCAACAAACTATTTAAGCTACAAAGTAATAAGGGACCAACGCACAACACGAGTCATATACAATGATTTCTTAGGGTTTGGTAAGTACGAAAGAAAGAACTTAAGTAGATTATTAGAGATAGAGAGAGAGATGAGCAAAAATAGGACTCGGTGGGAAAATGAAATCATGGACTTAAGAAAAGAGGTCATTGGTTTAATTGATTGTTTATCTAAGACTAACCATGAAATTTCTGAACTGAGAAAAGCTAACTTGGATCTTACAAACGAAATTAAAGAAATGAAAAGAGACATAAATGAACTGAAGAATGATAATGAAAAGAAGAAAACTAATGATAATAACAATAGCGAAAATCTAAAGCAGGAAGTGAACAACAAATTACAAGAATTGACACAAAAGATCGAAGAAAACTTAGGTGGGGACAGTAACCAGGAAATTAAGAAGTGGAAAGAAAATATTGAAAATAAAGAAATTGCTTTCAAAGAAATAGTCAAGCAGCAAATGCAAGATAATGCAAAAGACACAATCATTCAAGTGATTAACGAAAAAGCAAATTGGGTCAGGGACACAGTAGATAGGAAGAAATGTATTGTGGTTTATGGGCTTAAAGAAAAACAAGGATTGGCGAGGTACATGAGAGAAAAAGAAGAAAAAGAGACAGCAGTAGAAATCCTTAATGAAATTCAGGGGGGAGACAGTGATTCAGGCACAGACTTAGAAGAGACTTACAGAATTGGTCGCTATACTAAGGATAGGAATCGACCTCTAAAGATAAAACTAAGGTCACAAGTGGTAGTAGAAGACATATTTGAAAAAGTAGGTAACTTGGCAAAGAGTGAAAAATACAATAAGATATGGATAAAAAGAGAAATGAGTACTGAGGAATTAGAAAAAGAAAGGGCACTAAGAGAAGAAGCAAAGGAAAAAAACTTGAAAAGATCGGAGACAGAATGCAAAGAATTCCAGTGGAGAGTAATAGACTTGAGATTAAGACAATGGCGCTTCAAAACGAACAAAACAAGGGAAGAAGAAACCAGGGAGAAGGAAGAAAATTAAAAGTGGCCTATACCAACATTGACGGACTAATTTCGGGACTGAACGAACTCAATGATTATCTGTTAGAAGCAAAACCAGACATAATGGGAATTGTAGAGACCAAACTAAGAGGTGAAATACCATCCACTGTTATCGGACAAGGTTTATACAACTACTGGATAAAAAACAGGGACAAGAAACAGGGAGGGGGAATCATGTTCTTGGCCAAGAAAGACCTAAAGGTGACAAAAATTGCAGAGGGCAAAGGTAATGCTGAATTGATCATGATAAAAGTCGAAGGCAAGAATATGAAAAGTAGAAAGTTTGTGGTGACTTATGTGCCTCCAAAAACAAGCGCTTGGAAAGAAATCGAACATAAAAAAATGCTAGATGACACAAGAAAATCACTCAATGAGATACTAATGGGTAAGGGTAATCTGGTAGTTATGGGGGACTTCAATTGCAAAGAAATTTGTTGGGACAGCATGACAGTGCAAGGAGGAGATGACTCGTGGGGCAATGTACTGCTAGATATGACCATGGAGTACACAATGACCCAATGGGTCCGTGAAAACACAAGGTACAGAAATAATGAAGAGCCATCGAAACTAGATCTAATATTTACAACAGAGCCTGAAATAGTGCATAAAGTCCAGTATGAGACACCAATTGGAAAGAGTGACCATGTACTCATCGAAACTATACTAAAGGAAGAAATAGACATAGAGAGGAACGAAAAGCATAGGAAAGGAAGACTGAGGTACAACAAAACAGACTTTACAAAACTAAAGACATTCTTCCGGAATGCAAACTGGGAAATATTTTACAGGGAAGAAACAACAGTGGAAGAGAAATGGAATATATTGATGGAAAACTACAATGAAGGGGTAAACAGGCATGTACCAAGACAAAAGCGAGAGAGAGAGTACATTAAATGTTGGTTCAACAAAAGATGCAGTGAGGCAAAAGACAGAAGGGACAAAGCTTGGAAAAAGTGGAGAAAAGACAAAAAACAAAGCAAATGGCAAATTTATGTTAACTATAGAAATGAGTATGTTAATGTGAGAAGAGAGGAGAAAAGGAACCATGAGAAGGATATTATAGACAAATGCAAAGAGCAACCCAAACTATTCTATCGGTATGTGAATGGTAAACTTAAAAACAAACAGGAATTGGTGAAACTATGCCAAGGAAACATAGAATACACAGAAGATTTAGAGATGGCCGAAGTCATGAACAATCACTTTAAATCTGTTTTCACCAGAGAGAAAATACCAAATTGTGACATAGACAAAAACAAGAAATCTCCCCTCATGAATGAGTTTACAGCATCACTAAAGGAAATATCAGAACATTTATCAAGGCTGGATGTCAGAAAATCACATGGCCCGGACGGTATTGCAAATTGGATTCTAAAGGAGTGCAAAGAAGAACTAACAGACAAAATACACATCTTAATAAACAGCTCACTCAAAGAAGGAAAGATACCCGAGGACTGGAAAAACGCTAACATTGTACCAATACACAAAGGAGGAAACAAAGAAGAACCCACCAACTATAGGCCAGTATCACTAACAAGCACCATAGCCAAAATTTGTGAGAAAATAATCAAGAATAGATGGGTAAAACATCTGGAAGACAATGACATATTAAACCCAAGACAATTCGGATTCAGACAAGGAAGATCATGCTCCACAAACTTAATATGCTTTTACTCAAGACTAATAGACATAGTGCAAGAAAGAAATGGATGGGCTGATTGTGCATTCCTAGACTTGCAAAAAGCCTTTGACAAAGTACCACACAGAAAACTACTTAAAAAACTGGAACACATAGGAGGAATACAGGGAAACCTACTAAAATGGATAGAGGACTTTCTGACTGGTAGAAAGATGAGAGTAGTGCTCAGAGAAAAATATTCAGACTGGAAAGAGGTGATCAGTGGAGTACCGCAAGGATCTGTGCTGGCACCAATAATGTTTGCTATCTATATGAATGACATGGATGAGGACGTGAACTGCTACATGAGCTTCTTTGCCGATGACGCCAAACTGCTAAGGAAAATAGAAACTGATGAGGACTGTGAAGCACTGCAAGAAGACCTAAATAGGGTATGGAACTGGAGTCAGAAATGGGAAGTGGACTTTAATACTAAGAAGTGTAGCATAATGGAGTTTGGAAAAAGCAAAAACAGAATATCAGGAAAATATACAATTGGAACCAAAGAAGTAAAGAAAGTAGGATCCGAAAAAGATTTGGGAGTAATTATCACGAACGACTTGTCCTATGATATACAGATTAACAAAATTGTCGGGGAGACTTACAACTTGCTAAGATCAATAAAAGTGGCGTTTACATACTTGGACGAAGACATGATGAAAAAAATATTGGTTACATTGATAAGGCCTAGATTAGAGTATGCAGCGACATTGTGGTCCCCCAGTACCAAAAAGAATATAAAGAAAATAGAAAGAATCCAAAGAGCAGCTACAAAAATGGCACCTGCACTTGCAAACCTATCATACGAAGAGAGATTGGCTAAACTGGAGTCACCGACACTGGAGCAAAGAAGAGAGAGAGGTGACCTATTGACCATCTACAGAATCATGAAAGGCACAGAGGTACTCGATAGTGAGAGCTTACTTAACTGGGACAAAAGAAACACAAGAGGACATGGAAAGAAAATAAAAAAACATAGCTATAGAAGAGAACTGAAGAAAAACAGTTTTCCTCATAGAGTTTTGGACACTTGGAACAAACTGGACAATGGAATAGTATGCGCAAAAACCATTCATGAGTTTAAAAACAAACTAGACACTGCAAGATACAAAGGCGGGACATCACGAGCATAGCTCCCCTTCCCGCAAAATACAACTAGGTAAATACAACTAGGTAAATACCGGTACATGTAGTTCCGACTTTTTCTTAGTTGTGTCCTGATTGATGCCTAAACTGACACTTAATTTAGTGACAAATCAACAGATTTCCCAGCGGTGGCTCTAGCCAATGAAAAATACTTCTCCATGTAACCTCATTCACATGATATTAATACCGAGGTAAAACTGCGTTATAGACAAATGCGATCAGGCATGCGCGTTATACGTCGGTGCGCGCTATCTGTGTACTGAGATAACGAAGTGCATGGGTGCGCATTATAACCCGATGCGCATTTTAAGCCGGAAAATACGGTATATGGGATAGGAGGAAAGCTGTTAAAACAGTCAAGAGTTTCTAAGAGAGTAGTAGAGCCTGTGTTAGAATCAGAAATGGAGAGAGTGAGTGGTTTAAGGTAAAGGTGGGACTTCATCAAGGAGGTGTTATGTTGCCTTGGCTGTTCAATTTATACATGGATGGGATGGTGCAAGAGGTAAATGCAAGGGTATGGGGCCATGGATTACAGGTGGTTAAAGAAATGGAGAAAAGTGGGAGATAGGCCAGTTGTTTTCTGATGACACTGTGCTTGTAACAGGATCAGAAGAGGATTAAAGAAGTTAGTGATAGAGTTTGGGAAGGTGTACGAAAGGAAATTGAAGATAAATGTAGGTAAAAATAAGGTGATGGGATGTACAAGGGGAGAAAGTGGCAGCAAATTGGACATATTAAGGGAGAGCAGCTGGAGGAAGTGGACAGCTTTAGAAACTTGGGGGTGAATGTGGCAGGAAATTGAGAGAAGCAAGTAAATGCCTTGGGGGATTAAAAAGTGTAATGAGAAATAGACATTTGGGAATGGATGCTAAGATATTGTATGAAGGAGTGATTGTGCTGACTGCACTGTATGGAGCAGAAACATGGAACATAAGAAAGGAAGAGAGGAGTTTGAATGTGTTTGAGATGTGGTGCCTGAGAAGTATGATAGGGGTTACTAGGCTGGATAGAGTGAGAAATGTGGTGATGAGGAGAACGGGGGTGGAAAGGGAGTTGGGAGATAGGGTTGATGACAGAGTATTGGGATAGTTTGGATAAATGGAAAGAATGAGTGAAGAAAGATTAGTTAAAGAGGTGTGGAAGGCAGCAGTGGAAGGAGTGAACGTGAGGGGCCAACCAAGGATGAGATGGATGGATGGGGTAAAAAAGGCATTGGGAAAGAGGGGAATGTCTGTTGAGGAAGGGAGAAGACTGAAGATATGGGTGAATAGAGAATGGTTATGTATGGATGATGCTGTGATGCATGGAAGAGAGTGGGTAGGTGATGGAATATGTGTGAATGATAACATGATGCAACCCAAAGGGATTTCTCCCCGTCTTCTTTTTTTCTGCATGAGGGGACAGGGAGGGGGGGTTGCCTTGAAGCTACCTTGCTGTAGATGTGCTGTGTCTTGCTACACTGCTTTTGACCCAGGGCAGTGGGTGATATGCATGGATGACCCATCATCCAGGAACCAAGATAAGAAGGAGGGAGGGAGGGAGGGGGGTGAATGGGAGTGGAGTATGTGGGGAGGGAATGGGTGGGAGTAGATTTTATGCTTTTGTTTTTGGGCTACCTCCCTTCTAAGGGGGAATAGCCATTGGTATATATATGTACTTCCAAACAACCAAATTATTTATTGAAAATACACACCCATACTCAGGGGGTTCTCTCTCTCTCTCTTTTTTTTTCCCCTGCAGTCTAACCGTTAATCTGTCATCATAATATTTTGTCTATTATTCCAATTATTTGCTCACCAAGCACATGCACATACCTACCACCCACCTCCCTCATAATAATTAACATACAACATGCACATGTGGTGGCCTGGAAGCATAAGTCGTAATGTAAACCTAAGTGATATCAAAAGCAGTTTGAGCACACACTCAATCAAGCACATGTAATCCTATTTTGTAGGTTTACATGGTGACAATAAGAGTTACATTTTAGGCAATTTCTACAATGGCAACACACACATACATGTACGTACACATAATCATGTTGATTATGTTATGTACATCACATCATATTATACATGCACATTAGTTCACACTCACCTGCTGCATACATTAAAAATTACTGAACAGGAATATATTTGGCTGCTTGCTAGCTGCAATTAAATAGTGGTCTGTTCTGGATCCCAGCCTTGCAGCTGTGGCTGTCGCATGCTCTGCTCAGTACATGTTCAAAGAAGGTGAGAGTGAGGCATAATTCATGTTCAAATCAATTTCATCTGAGCATATTTTTGAGTTATTTCATATTTTCACATTGAAAATGGAAAAATACGAAATATTCCACAAAATTTGTCATTTTTCATATGATACTAAAGCAATATTTTAGCTAGCCACATGGACTAGTAACTCCGAATTTAGCCCATTTTTGGTTAGTGGGCTACCATCAATTTTGAACTCTGATATACATACATACACACACACATACATAAGTAGATTATTAGAGATAGAGAGAGATATGAGCAAAAATAGGATTTGGTGGGAGAATGAAATTATGGACTTAAGAAAAGAGGTTATTGGATTAATAGATTGCTTAGCTCAGGCGAACCACGAAATTTCGGACCTAAGAAAAAGCAACTTGGATCTTACAAACGAGATTAAAGAAATGAAAAGGGATATAAATGAACTGAAGAATGATAATGAAAAGAAGAAAACTAATGATAATAACAATAGCAAAAATCTAAAGCAGGATAAGAATTAACACAAAAGATCGAAGAGAACCTAGGTGGGGATAGTATCCAGGAAATTAAGAAGTGGAAGGAAAACATTGAAAATAAGGAAATTGCTTTCAAAGAAATAGTCAAGCAGCAAATGCAGGATAATGCAAAAGACACAATCATACAAGTGATTAACGAAAAAGCAAATTGGGTCAGGGATACAGTAGATAGAAAAAATGTATTGTGGTATATGGACTAAAGGAAAAACAAGGATTGGCGAGGTACATGAGGGAAAAAGAAGAAAAAGAGACAGCAGTAGAAATCCTAAATGAAATTCAGGGGGGAGACAGAGATTCAGGCATAGACCTGGAAGAGACTTATAGAATCGGTCGCTATACTAAGGATAGGAATCGACCTCTAAAGATAAAACTAAGGTCACAAATGGTAGTAGAAGACATATTTGAAAAAGTAGGCAACTTGGCAAAGAGTGAAAAGTACAATAAGATATGGATAAAAAGAGAAATGAGTACTGAGGAATTAGAAAAAGAAAGGGCACTAAGAGAAGAAGCAAAGGAAAAAAACTTGATGAGAACGGAGACAGAATGCAAAGAATTCCAGTGGAGAGTAATAGACTTGAGATTAAGACAATGGTGCATCAAAACGAAAAAACCAAGGACAGAAGAAACCAGGGAGAAGGAAGAAAATTAAAAGTGGCCTATACCAACATTGACGGACTAATTTCAGGACTGAACGAACTCAATGATTATCTGTTAGAAGCAAAACCAGACATAATGGGAATTGTAGAGACTAAACTAAGAGGTGAAATACCATCCATCGTTATTGGACAAGGTCTATACAATTACTGGATAAAAAACAGGGACAAGAAACAGGGAGGGGGAATCATGTTCTTGGCCAAGAAAGACCTAAAGGTGACAAAAATTGCAGAGGGCAAAGGTAATGTTGAACTGATCATGATAAAAGTCGAAGGCAAGAATATGAAAAGCAGAAAGTTTGTGGTGACCTATGTGCCTCTAAAAATGAATGCTTGGAAAGAAAACGAACATACAAAAATGCTAGAAAGATATAAGAAAATCACTAAAGGAGATACTAATGGGTATCTGGTAATTATGGGGGACTTCAATTGCAAAGAAATTTGTTGGGACAGCATGACAGTGCAAGGAGATGACTCGTGGGGCAATGTACTGCTAGACATGACCATGGAGTACACAATGACCCAATGGGTCCGTGAAAACACAAGGTACAGAAACAATGAAGAGCCATTGAAACTAGATCTAATATTTACAACAGAACCTGAAATAGTGGATAAAGTCCAGTACGAGACACCAATTGGAAAGAGTGACCATGTACTCATCGAAACTGTACTAAAGGAAGAAATAGACATGGAGAGGAACGAAAAGCATAGGAAAGGAAGATTGATGTACAACAAAACAGACTTTGCAAAACTAAAGACATTCT
Organism: Oratosquilla oratoria; assembly: GCF_046742065.1. Lineage (NCBI taxonomy): Eukaryota > Metazoa > Arthropoda > Malacostraca > Stomatopoda > Squillidae > Oratosquilla > Oratosquilla oratoria. Next base: position 37,466,055 of record NC_134809.1, on the reverse strand, counting down.
TCTGGAATGCAAACTGGGAAAATTTTATAGGGAAGAGACAACAGTGGAAGAGAAATGGAATATATTGATGGATAATTACAATGAAGGGGTAAACAGGCATGTACCAAGACAAAAGCGAGAGAGTGAGTACATTAAATGTTGGTTCAACAAAAGATGCAGTGAGGCAAAAGACAGAAGGGACAAAGCTTGGAAAAAGTGGAGAAAAGACAAAAAACAAAGCAAATGGCAAATTTATATAAACTGTAGAAATGAGTATATTAATGTGAGAAAAGAGGAAAAAAGGAACCATGAGAAGGACATTATAGACAAAAGCAAAGATCAACCCAAGCTATTCTATCGGTATGTGAATGGTAAACTTAAAACCAAACAGGAAATGGTGAAACTATGCCAAGGAAATATAGAATACCCAGAAGATTTAGAGATGGCCGAAGTCATGAACAATCACTTTAAATCTGACTTCACCAGAGAGAAAATACAAAATTGGGACATAGATAATAACAAGCAATCTCCCCACATGAGTGAGTTTACAACATCACTAAAAGAAATATCAGAACATCTATCAAGACTGGACGTCAGAAAATCACATGGCCCGGATGGTATTGCAAATTGGATTCTAAAGGAGTGCAAAGAAGAACTAACAGACAAAATACACATCTTAATAAACAGCTCACTCAAAGAAGGAAAGATACCCAAGGACTGGAAAAATGCTAACATTGTACCAATATATAAAGGAGGAAACAAGGAAGAACCCACCAACTATAGGCCAGTATCACTAACAAGCACTATAGCCAAAATTTGTGAGAAAATAATCAAGAATAGATGGGTAAAACATCTGGAAGACAACATATTAAACCCAAGACAATTCGGGTTCAGACAAGGAAGATCATGCACCACAAACTTAATATGCTTTTACTCAAGACTAATAGACATAGTGCAAGAAAGAAATGGATGGGCTGATTGTGCATTGACAAAGTACCACACAGAAAATTACTTGAAAAACTGGAACACATAGGAGGAATACAAGGAAACCTACTAAAATGGATGGAGGACTTTCTGACTGGTAGAAAGATGAGAGTAGTGCTCAGAGAAAAATATTCAGATTGGAAAGAGGTGATCAGTGGAGTACTGCAAGGATCTGTACTGGCACCAATAATGTTTGCTATCTATATGAATGACATGGACGAGGACGTGAACTGCTACATGAGCTTCTTTGCTGATGACGCCAAACTGTTAAGGAAAGTAGAAACTGATGACTGATGAGGACTGTGAAGCACTGCAAGAAGACCTAAATAGGGTATGGAACTGGAGTCAGAAATGGGAAGTGGACTTTAATACTAAGAAGTGTAGCATAATGGAGTTTGGAAAAAGCAAAAACAGAATATCAGGAAAATATACAATTGGAACCAAGGAAGTAAAGAAAGTAGGATCCGAAAAAGATTTGGGTGTAATTATCACGAACGACTTGTCCTATGATATACAGATTAACAAAATTGTCGGGGAGACTTACAACTTGCTAAGATCAATAAAAGTGGCATTTACATACTTGGACGAAGACATGATAAAAAAAATATTGGTTACATTGATAAGGCCTAGATTAGAGTATGCGGCGACATTGTGGTCCCCCAGTACCAAAAAGAATATAAAGAAAATAGAAAGAATCCAAAGAGCAGCTACAAAAATGGCACCTGCACTTGCAAACCTATCATACGAGGAGAGATTGGCTAAACTGGAGTTACCGACACTGGAGCAAAGAAGAGAGGTGACCTATTGACCATCTACAGAATCATGAAAGGCACAGAGATACTTGATAGAGAGAACTTACTTAACTGGGACAAAAGAAACACAAGAGGACATGGAAAGAAAATAAAAAAACATAGCTATAGAAGAGAACTGAAGAAAAACAGTTTTCCACATAGAGTTTTGGACACTTGGAACAAACTGGATAATGAAATAGTATGCGCAAAAACCATTCATGAGTTTAAAAACAAACTAGACACTGCGAGATACAATGGCGGGACATCACGAGCATAGCTCCCCTTCCCGCAAAATACAACTAGGTAAATATGATGATGATGATGATTTAACGTCACAAACTCCTCTCTATAGAGAGGCTAGGACAGTGCCCCTTTATTAAAGAGGACTTTGTAGCTTAGAATTTAATGAACTATGTCCTTAGTTCAACTCTCCCCAAGTAGGGTTCAAATTGTCATCATCTCAACCCTCAGCAAAAGTAATGATGCCCTAACCCACTATGCCAGTAAGCATATATATTATATTGATATATTATTATATATATGTATTATCATGTCTATTGTATATATATATATATATATATATATAGTAATATATACATTATAGATATCTTATATATAGGGTATTCGTGATAAATTTGATCATTTTTTTTATCTTCTGTCATTTCAGAACCATTTGAAGGATTTAATGGCAGTAAAATGCAACAGATAGCTGATTCTGTGTATTGTTGGTGGATGTGAGACCTAGAGAGTAAGGACAACTGGAAAGCACCAGAATATTGGAAGAGAATGACCTACATCATGATTTACACCAGATTAAAAAATTCAGAAACATTAGCTGCAGCTCAGTGCTCCTGGAATAATGTGAAGGCCATGAGATATGAGCTGGAGAATTGTGATGGAGATGTGTAAGCAGTGGCTAGCAGGAAGGATCATAGCATGTGTTTTGACTTTGTCTGCACAACAAAATTCAATGAGAAGCTGCAAAAAAAGGTGTGGGAAGATCCAGGCAAGGCAATGCAGACCTTGGCGAAAGAGATAGGCATCAGAGTGGCGACTATGAAGAAAGCACTGAATAAGGATCTTTGCCACTCCCCATACAAGAGGTGCTCTGTGTCACACCTCCAGGAAAACCCAGAAGTGGCTGTCTGAGAGCTTCTAGGACTTCACCAGTCCCAACACCTGGCACCCCAACTAGCCTGATTGCAACCCCATGGACTATTATGTGTGGGGAGCAGTTGAAAAAGGCACCAACTGTACCACCTGCAACACCAAGAATGAGCCAATTGCCAGGATCAAATTGGTGTTCAGGTGTCTCTTGAAGGACACCATGAAGGCCATGTGCTGCAGGATCAGGTCCTGCCTGGAGGCCATGGTGGAGGCTCAGGGCAGCTTCTTTGAGCTATATTTACAAAAGGTCCTCTAAGAGATGCACTTTGAATTTTGAGAATACGTTAATTTTTGGCCAAGATATAATGTTTTTCTTTCCTTTCTGAGTGTCAAATTTATCCCAAACACCCTGTATATATGTATATATATATATATATGTATATATATATATATATATATATATATATTATATATATATATATATATGCACTGTCAGATGGGGCTAAAGTAGCCTAGAAATGCTTGATTTCTATACTTAGCGTATAATAAAATTTAAATGTAAGGCAGTTCTTATAATTCCATTACAAAATACAGGGTTTACATAAAACATGGTCAAATACATGTGTTACAAAAAGAAAAAAATAGTAGGTGGGTGCCTGCACATGATGCTAAAAAAAAAAAAAATAATAAATAAAATAAATGCTGGGGCAAAAGTGGCCATGTGAAAATGGGGGAAAATTGACCAACATACACACACTTCTAGCTCTACCTAACATACACAAACCCTCAAATGTGTTTTCAGCATTATTCTTCCTTTGTAGGTGCCTGCCAGAGTTAACTTTCTCACAATCTGGTCTTTTAAGACCTGTCAGGTCAATCATTTGAGATTTTTTAAAACAATTGGTTATGAACCTTATATTTTTCATTCTCAGCCCTTCTAAATATGTCCACTGTAACAGTGGACTCCTATACATTTTTTACTTGGCCAACAAAATGAGGTACCTTTCTTGCCTTAAACCTAACAAGAACATAACAGTTGAGCATCAAATTGTCCGGTGACCCATCCTCTTCTGCTGTCTCTTCTGACTTTTCATCTTGATTCAATGGTTTGTCTTGCTCTTCATCTTCACTCAGCTTCTCTAGCTTTTGTTCTTCTTCAAATACCAGTTTGATTTTACGTGGACGGGCTGAGGCTGGAGTCCCAGATGAGGAAGCAGCTTCAAGGTCTGCAAGACTGATGCTTTTACCTGGCTGAGGCTAGAGTCCCAGATGAGGAAGCAGCTTCAAGGTCTGCAAGGCTGATGCTTTTACCTGGAAGGATGTTCAGAGCCTTCCTTCTGGGTTTCTGATGACGCACACTTTTCTCATTATTCCTTAAGGTAGGAGAGCGTGTTCAGCCTGAGGAAATCTCACTGGAAGTACTGGTTGACCTCTTCCTTAGTGACAATAGCTCATTTTCAGGATATGTTTTGGCACTGCCACTGTGACAAGAGATCCTGATGTCACTTGAGGAAGCCATAAGCCCGATCCATGCCTGGCATGTTGTTAATGAATTGAGGGATTTGTATTCATATCCTTGTCAAGTGATAGCAAAGTGTCACGATGTGTCCAAATCGAAGGCAAAGCTGAAATCCCCTAATGCACCTATATTCTGGATAAGGACTAGCTCTTCTCCTGATGGCAGTGCAGTGTTCCTTCTGGATTGGAAAGGACTTTCAACCTTTCTTTTGAATCTGTTTTGGAGGGTTGCCCTCTGAATGACATATTTAGCACTGACTTCATGGTCAATACAACCTTCTTCAAGCTCTACGAGGGGTGATCAAAAAGTAATGACAGTGATACCATATATTTTCACGGTACAGAGGTAAATCCAAATAGTGGCCTACATTCCTTCAAAGTACTCCCCTCCTGCCTCTATGCAACGTTCCATCCTCTTTTGCCACTTCATGAAGCACTCACGGTACTCAGAAGCCGATATACCTCGTAGCTCTGAATTGACTGCTCGCGCCAGATCTTGGATGCAATGAAACAGCTTCCCTGCGATCGCACCCTTGATCTTTGGAAACAGCCAAAATTCACAGGGAGCAAGGTCAGGCGAGTAGGGTGGGTGGGGGAGAAGTGTGATCCCCTGCTGCTCCAGGAACTGCACAGTGAGGCGAGCTTTGTGGGGGGGCAGCATTGTCATGGTGCAGCAAAAGGCGCGATCGGCGACGGGTTGGTGCAGTTTTGGCCTGATATTCCAGGACTCGAGGAAGGATGTGATCAGTGTAGTACTGGGCTGTGATAGTACACTGTTGAGGCATTACATCCACACACATTGGTCCTTGTGAATTGAAGATGGTGAAAAGGTGCTTCCTGCTGCGAAATCCTTCCTTCAGAATCTGAGGTCGAGGTTCTTCATCACTCAACCACACCATGTTAGACTGCTTGTCTCTGGTGGTGAAGAAAGAAATCCAACATTCATCTCCGGTAGCTACATCCGAGAACCGTTTCGGACCATTTGGCTCGAATTCACCAAGCCATAGACGACAAATCCGCACCCGTTCGATCTTTACAAAGACAAAGGATTACAAAGGCGGAGCATGCTGACAGGAGACCTTTTGATCCATACCTAGGTCGGATGCAAAAAAAAAAAAAAAAAAAAAAAAAAAAAAATAATAATAAAATAATAAAAACTATAATAATGTAAATAAATAAAATACATAAATAAATGCATAGGTATAGTTAAAATAATAAACAGGTAAATAGTAAATAATAATAAATTGACATATAACTAATAATAAATGAAAATCACAGACAAATTATAACAAAACAAAAACAAATAATATAACATAAATTATAATCATTACAGCATCTTACTTAGGTATTTATCTAAATGATTCTTAAAGCTTCGAACTGAACTCCATTGCACTACCTGTGCAGGAAGTTTATTCCATTCATTAACTACACAGTTGGCAAAGTTGTTTCTACCTACTTCCAAATTGAATCTATTTCCGGACAGTTTGAGACCATTGTTTCTTGTCTGATTCTCATTCAATGTGAAAATTTGGTCACTTTTGATTTTGTCAATTCCCTTTCAAATCTTAAAGACCAGTATCAAGTCACTTCTGAGGTATCCATCGATCACACTTCTTCCTCAGCCCTAAGTGTTCATGCACGATGTCATGTGCGCTCCCATAACTGACACCGAGCACCAAGGATAAGAATCGAAGACTAACAGTTGGATCTTCGTCAATGATGGCCCGCGCACGGACCGTCATTGCTTTGGTCACGGATGTCCGAGGGCGGCCAGGACGATGATCATCTTCTAGCTGCAATTTTCCGGCTGCGAAAGCTCGAATCCAGCGGGAAACAGTTTCCAGTGATGGAGTAGACTCGGGAAAAACTTGCAACAATTCCTCTCTGATCTCCGTTGCTTTTTTCCCGAGTTTCCACCTTGTGAAGGTGTAGAATCTGCAGCCTTCTTTCGAAAAATCCATGTTTCCGGTTAGAGAGGCAAACCAACAATGACGCAATCGCACAGCACAACGATAAAATGTAAGCTAGACAAACAGCGACAAGCTCAAACATGTAACAACAGGCAACACTTGCTGCCCCTTGCTCCCCGCCCCCCCAACACTTATAGTCTCTCAGCTACGAGTCCGACTGTCATTACTTTCTGATCACCCCTCATACTAATGCAACCACTACTGCATCTTGGGTGTACTGGAGGCTGTTAGTCCCAGATTTATTTTTGTATTTGCAGATCATTCTGGAAACAAGAGAAAAATTATATTAGAACAAAGATTTTTATTATAAATAATAATAAAAATATTGGCCATTTTGGCTCATATATTTCACTACTTTTGCTCCATGGCAGTTTATTTATGACCAATTTTTACACACTTAAAGTAGACCTCTAACATTTGTTATGTACATACCTGATTAACTGTCCATTAATGGTTTGAAAGCTGTAGTATTCCTGTAACCGCAATTTACTAATTAGTTAATCTCTGAAAAGCATAAATGGTAATTATTAGTCAAACATTTTCAATTAACATTAGTGGTATAGGCAAGGAATATTTTTTTTAGATAGACAAGGTAATAAAACCACCAACTACTATGAGTTTTGTATAATTCCTCCCTTTATTTTGACAAACATAATTATGTAACAAAGACAATGGCCAGTTTTACCTCATGTGGCTACTTTTGCCCCTTCCAATGGTATATATAAATAGAAATACACACACACACACATGTATATATATATATATATTTACACACACACACACACACACCTAGGAGTAATCATCTCAAGTGACTTGACACCTGACAAACATGTAACTAAGTTATTTGGAGAGAGACCTACAATTTATTAAGATCAATGAAAGTGGCCTTTGACTACATGGATGAGATGGTTAAGAAAATAATAATTACATTGATAAGACCAAAACTAGAATATGCTATATCAATGTGGGCACCTAGCACGACGAAAAACACATGAAAATTAGAAAGAATCCAAAGATCAGCGACAAAAATGGCACCCACACTATCAAATATGACATATGAACAAAGATTAGAGAAATTACAGTTGTCAACATTGGAGCAGAGAAGGGAAAGAGGCAATTTGTTGACCATTTTCAGAATTATGAAAGGGATGGAGGTTCTCGATAGAGATGACCTATCAAAATGGGACAAGAGAGAAACAAGAGGACACGAAAAGAAACTAAAGAAAGACAGTTACAGAAGAGACCTGAAAAAGAATAGTTCCCACATGGAGTGATTGATGTCTGGAACAAATTGAACAGTGAAACAGTGAATGCCAGAACTATACGCGATTTCAAGAATAAACTGGATGTGGAGAGATACAAAAATGGGTCACAACGAGCTTAGCTCCCATCCCGTAAAATACAACTAGGTAAAATACACACAATGGTCGAAGTGACAGCGAAGTTTGAAACTCCGGGAAAACTTCAAATTTCATGGATCTCAATGATGATGGAGTACCTTTGTTGTATTAGTAGGGAAGGGGGAAAGCTTGTGGTGTAGTGGGAAGGGGAAAGCTCATGGTGTAGTGGGAAGGTGAAGAAAAAGGAGAAAGGGAGGGATTACTGAGGAAAATGGAAGAAAATAAGGAGACAAATGGGCTCCCCCGGACTTCAGAAGGAATGTCAACAAAAGGGCTGCAGACGACACAGGTGAAGTTGAAAATATCAGTAAAGGCACTAAGATTAGAAATATAGATAAGAACAACACAATAGAAACTGGAGATAATAATTTCCATGGATTTAATGAGGGAGGGGATGCCAACCTCCTCCAATTAGCAAGTCCAGAGGAAAAACTAGAGAAAATGAACAAACAGTGGGAGGCTAGGTTCAGCCAACTTACACGGATTACACAAAGAGTTGATAAATTGGAAGAACTAAAGGAGAACCAAAACCTAAATAAATAGAAGAATTAAAAAGACAGTTAAAAGAAGTAAAAGATGAGAATGAGGAATTGAATAAAAATAATAAAGAGAATAAAGAGTCCATAGCAAAGGAAGTAGAGGGTTGGAGAAAAGTCCAATAGAACAACAAAATTGAATTTAGAAATATGGTGACACAACACATGAAAGAACAAACTAAGGACACAGTTATTAAAGTGATGAGAGAAAAGGAGAATATAGTAAGACACTTAGCGGACAAAAAGAAATGTATAATTATATAGGGATGGAAGAGAAACATAATCTAAATAGGACTACAAGAGTAAAAGAGAAGGAAAAGACAATGAACAAGAAACAGGGAAAGAAATTGAAGAAATATATGGAATAGGGAAATACAATACAGATAAGACCAGACCAATTAAGGTTAAATTCAGGTCACAAACGACAGTAGAGAATATCTTAGCAAAAACAGGGAAACTAGCTGAAAGTGATCAGTATAAACAGATATGGATAAAAAGAGAAATGAATAAAGAGGAGAGGATGAGAAAACAAAGAGACAAGAAGCTAAGGGAGAAAAAAAAACAGTGAGAAAAAGAGAAATACTATTGGAGAGTAGTGGATATGAAAGTGAGGAAATGGTTCATAGCAGAGAAAAATGGATGGGAAACAGAAAACACAATGGAAGTAGCAGAAAAATAAAAGTGTCTTCCACAAATATAGATGGCTTATTACCAGGCTTGAATGAACTGAATGATTACCTGAAGGAAAAAGAACCAGACATAATGGGAATTGTAGGGACAAAATTGAATGGTCCACTACCACCCAGCAGTGTAGGAAATGGTGCATATAATTATTGGATTAGAAACAGAGGTAAAACAAGGGGGTGGAGTTATGTTCCTGACTAAGAAGGATATAAATTTAAGGAATGTCATTTATGGAAAGGATAGAGACGATTATGATGGAAGTGGAGGACAGGGATGGGAAGAGAGACAACACAAAAATATATTAGAAGACACAAGGATAACACTAAATAAGATAATGGAAGATGGAGGGAGAATAGTAATAATGGGTGACTTTAATTGTAAAGAAATCTGCTGGGAAGAGATGACAGTGAAGGGTGGAGACAACCTATGAGGAAATGTACTACTTGATATGATTGTAGAACATACAATGATGCAATGGATACAAGAGAATACTAGGTATAGAAATTAGGAAAAACCATCGAGATTGGACCTGATAATTACATTAGAACCTGAAATAGTGGACAAGATTGAATATAAGACGCCAATAAGTAAAAGTGACCACATATTAGTTGAATGCGGAAAAATACATGAAAAAAAAATGAACAATATAGAAAGGGAAGATTGATGTATGGAAAAATAAATTTTGATAAAATGAGAGAATTCTTTCAAAAAGCAGACTGGGAAAGGATACACAAGAAGGAAACAACAGTAGAAGAGAAACGGAATATTTTGACAAAAATTTATAAAGGAGTGGAAAAGTATGTTCCAAGACAAAAACAAGAAAAAGGATATGTAAAGTGTTGGTACAACAAAAGATGTAGGGAGTTAAAAGAAAAAGGGATAAAGTTTGGATAAAATGGAAAAAGACGAAAGACCTGAAAATGGAAAATATATACTAATTATAGAAATCAATATGTACAAGTGTGCAGAGAAGAAAAGAGAAAATATGAAAAAGGTGTCATAGAAAAATTTAAAGATCAACCAAAACTATTTATTTAACAGATTTGTAAACAACAAACTGAAAAACAAACAAGATTTAGAGAAACTACGACAAGGAAGAACTGAATACACAGAGGAAATAGAAATGGCAGAAATTATGAACAAGCATTTTAAATCAGTGTTTACGAGGGAGAACATACAACTTAAGAGATATCGAGTGGGAGGAGAAAGTCCACCCTATGAAAGAGATAGAAGTACCAAGGAATGACATAATGAATCACTTGAGAAATCTTGATATCAGAAAATCGCATGGATCAGATGAAATAGCAAACTGGATTTTGAGAGAATGCAGGAATGAACAGACAAAATACATAGTCTAATAAGCAGTTCATTGAAAGAAGGAAAAGTTCCAGAAGATTGGAAAAGAGCAAATATAGTACCAATATATAAAGGGGGAAACAAGGAAGACCCTACTATCAACCGGTCTCTCTTATAAGTATGATAGCTAAAATTTGACAGAATTATCAAAATTAGATGGGTAAATCATTTGGAAAAAAACATACTAAATCCAAGGCAACTTGGATTTAGACAAGGACAATCATGCATCACAAACTTAATGTGTTTCTATTCAAGGCTAATAGATGTAATACAAGAAAGAGATGGATGGGCTGATTGAGTATTTCTAGACCTGAAAAAAGCCTTTGATAAGGTGCCACATAAGAAATTGCTAAAGATATTAGAAACTGCAGGAGGAATACTGGGCAAACTGCTGAAGTGGATGGAAGACTTCTTGCATGAAAGAAAAATGAGAGCAGTGATAAGATGAAGTGATTAGTTGAGTTCCACAAGGAACAGTACTGGCCCAAATAATGTTTGCTATATATATTAATATGGATGAAGGAATTGAAAGTTATACGAGCTTCTTTGCGGATGATGCAAAATTGTTGAAAAAGTGAACACTGTAGATTGTGAGTCACTGCAGAGTGATCTCAATAAAGTATGGGAATGCAGTAGGAAGTGGGAGATGGAATTCAATATTAAGAAGTGTAGTATAATAGAATTTGGAAGAATCAAAAAAAGAATAGCTAGATCATATAAATTGGGAGAAGAAAAAAAAGAAAAAGAAAAAAAAACAGAAAATGAGAAGGATCTGGGAGTCATTATTATGAATATGTCCCCTGAGAAACATATAAACAAGATTTTTGGAGAAACTTATAATTTAATAAGAACAATCAAAGTGGCATTTATATACCTGGATGAAGAAATGGTGAAGAAAATACTAGTCACTTTGATAAGACCAAGATTGGAGTATTGAGCAACAACGTGGTCACCAAGTACACAAAAATATATAACATAACTTGAAAGAATACAAAGAGCAATTATGAAATTGGCACCAACACTCTCAGAACTATCATATGAGGAGAGACCAGCAAAACTTGATCTACATACATTATAGCAAATAAGAGAGAGAGGAGACTTGATAACTATAGAATCATGAAAGGCATAGAAACTATTGATAGAGAGGATCTAATAAAATGGGATAGTAGAGATACAAGAGGACACAGAAAGAAAATCAAGAAAGACAGTTATAGGAGAGACCTGAAAAAAGAACAGCTTCCCCCACAGGGTAATAGACGTTTGGAACAAGTTAGATGAAAATGTGGTGTGTGCAAAAATGATACATAAATTTAATATCAGTCTAAATAAAACGATATGAAGACGGGACACCACAAGCATAGCTCCCCTTCCCGTAAAATACAACTAGGTAAATACATATATATATATATGACACACACACACACTTTGATAATGTTTGCCATATATATAAATGACATGGATGAAGGTGTGGAATGTTATATGAACTTCTTTGCAGATGATGCAAAACTACTAAAGAAAGTAAGTACAGAGGAAGACTGTGAATCACTACAGAAAGACCTGGATAAAGTCTGGGAATGGAGTCAAAAGTGGGAAATGAACTTCAACATCAACAAATGTAGTACTGTGTAATGGAGTTTGGAAAAAGTAAAAATACAATATCAGGGCAATATAAAATTAGTACAAAGGAAGTAAAAAAAAATTAGCTCGGAAAGGGACCTAGGAGTAATTATCAGCAAAGATATGTCACTAGACAAGCATAAAAACAAAATAGTTGAAGACACCTATAATCTACTAAGGTCAATGAAAGTGCCACTTGACTACTTGGATGAGGAAATGGTAAAGAAAATATTAGTCATGCTGATAAGACCATGATTGGAGTACGCTGTGACACTATGGCTACTCAGTACTAAAAAGAATATAAAGAAATTAGAAAGAATTCAAAGACCAACAACAAAGATGGCACCAACACTCTCTAAATTGACATATGAACAAATATTGTCCAAACTGGAACTACCAACCCTGGAACAAAGAAGAGAAAGAGGAGATCTACTGGCCTTTTACAGAATTATAAAAGGGGATGGAAGTCCTAGAAAGAGATGATTTATTAAAGTGGGATAAGGAAAAAACAAGAGGATATGAAAAGAAATTCAAAAAGGATAGTTCTAGAAGAGATCTGAAAAGGAATAGTTTCCCACACATAGTGGTAGATACCTGGAACAATGTGTGCAAAAACTATACAAGAATTTAAGAACAAACTAGATGCTGAAAGAAATAAAGACAGGTCACTACGAGCATAGCTCTCTTCCCATATAATACAACTAGGTAAATACACTCACGATCGAAACACTGACTGGAATGGACATCTAAAGTGAGCTCTGAAACTCAAGAGCTTTTTCGATAAATTTGAGGAAACACCCACCTAGCTTTGCTTATGTGATACGGGGCTATGTTCAGAGGGTGGCCAAATTATTAGCACCATTTGCTACAAGTATAAAAACTTATATATACACTCCACCCTCCATTTCATAGACTAAATAAGGGAGTTCCAAGTCTGGGAATAGTAAATGTCTGGCAACTGCAAATACACATATTTATGTAACCATACAGACTTTAAGCACACATACAGACTCAAAAGTGGGAAGTGAACTTCAGTATCAAGAAGTGTAGTATAATGGAGTTTGGAAAAAAGTAAAAATAGAAATTATAAAATTGGTGAAGAAGTAAAAAAGTGAACTCAGAAAGAGACCTTGGAGTAATAATCAGCAAAGACAATAGTCAGAGAAACCTTCAACCTATTAACCCCTTCCATACGGTGCCGCACACGTAGGCGTCATGAGGAGCAAGTGGATTCGCGACGCTGCCATATCGGCGTCTTGATTATATTTATTGTAGTCGCCCCTGTGTTTTTACATTCTCCCAAATGCGCCCTTAATCCCATTCTCTGTGGTTTTCAAAATTCGCGGGTGAAAGAGAGAACGATCGATATAAGCGGCGACTATATTTTATGATGCGAATATTATTTCGTTTCGTCATACGGCTGGCATTGGCTGCTGCCCGCGAGATTTAAGTCCCGTATTGAAGTGGTTAAGGTCAATGAAAGTGGCAGTTGACTACTTGGATGAGGAAATTATTTAAACAATATTAATTACACTAATACGACCAAAACTGGAGTACACAGCAACACTATGGACACCCAGTACTAAAAAGAATATAAAGAAATTAGAAAGAATACAAAGAGCAACAACAAAGTTGGCACCAACTCTCTCCAAATTAACATACGAACAAAGATTGTCCAAACTGGAATTACCAACTCTGGAACAAAGAGAAAGAGGAGATCTGCTGACTATTTATAGAATCATGATCATGAAAGGAATGGAAATCCTAGATAGGAATGATTTACTAAAATGGGACAATGGAAAAACAAGAGGACACATATAGAAAATCAAAAAGGATACCTATAGAAGAGATCTGAAAAAAAAAAAAAAAAAAATCCCACATAGAGTACTGGATACCTGAAATAATTTAGATAAAGAAACAATGTGTGCAAATACTATTCAAGATTTTAAGAAAAAATTTGATGCTGAAAGATACAAAGAGGGTCACCACGAGCATAGCTCCCTTCCCATATAATACTAGATAAATATACCTCAATGTGAATGGAATGTAAACACAGCAAATGTTTAAATGGTTATTCACTCCATACATTAACTTTTATCTACATCTCATCAAAATATCACTCCGTTCAATTTGTACATCTAAGATACGGTCAGTTGGCATGCTGTTGTTGCTACGGCATGGCATCAAGAAAATTTTATACAATGGAGCTCACTGTAATTGCCCTTCTTTTAGATGAAGAGGAGAGTAGAGTTAAAGCTACAAAGAAAAGATTGTGGGTGTACAACTGCCAAAGGAAAAGAAACTCAGAGGGTGAGTTCTGGACTTTCTACAAACTCCTCACTCATGTTCTTCATTGCTTATGACTATTTCTTTATTGTGCAAAGCCAAAAGTTTCCACAGACTAAAGATAATTCACGTCCTCTCCCATGTTACTGCCACACAACTGATACATAACGATGTTGTTATTGTCATCGTTCCCTTGACTGTCTGAGCAGTTCCGTCTCCCCAAGGTATGCCAAGGCCAGAACAGGGTTTTCCCACAAATCCTTTATGGAGTGTGTGTTGTGTTGTTTGCATGTGTTATTGTGTATAATGCAGTCCTCCATTATGTGTTGAATAGTATGGGGTGAAGTGTTATATCCTGGGTAGTTGTCCACAATGTGGTCACATCCAGTCTCTTCTGGTAGCTTAGAAGGGCTGGGTGGTGGCCGCATCACTGTCTGGCCAGGTGGACTCTGTCCTTTCATGGGAGAGAGGATTCAAAGGGAAGGATATCAGAGGGTCTGGCATGCAGCAATATATTGTCTCTTAGTGTGTTAATGGAGAGTGAGTGATGTGATTATATGTTTCCAGAGGCTGGTATTTGGTGGTTTTTAGAGGAAGAGAAGAGAGTATTTGTGTGTGATATAGTTTTTTTTTTCTTGGTGTGTGTGGGTGTTTTGCTATGTAGCACAGTAGGTGTGTTGTGTTTGTGGAGGCTGTAGCAAGTGTTTGTGCACCTTTCGTGTCAAGGTGATCCTTGACTTTGCAGACTTTCATTTCATGGTGTACATGGTCTGTAGGTGTTGTATTTGTGCAGCCTTTAATTGTTTTTAAGGCTTTGTTTTGTATGGTCTGAAGGGTGTTGAGGTTTGTCTCACTGAGATCAGGTGCTCATCCTGGACTCATATAATTCATCACATAATGATGTTCACACTTATGGTTGGGATGTGGAATGTTTCCATTATGTATGTGTTTCGTCTATCAGAGATTTCTTCCAAACATATCCAGTACATATGACACAAGACAAATGATAAATAGAATGTACAGTGTGAATAACTTCATTGATTTCAATGTAAAAATATTGTACACATGAAACCTGATTGTATCTGAACTGTATCTGAGCAGTATAATGTGAACTGGCCCTATGATAATGAGACTAATTCAGTGCTCACACTGCCACCTCCTCACAAAAACACAGGCTTGGACTGATAGTGATCATTCTAAAATACTGGAAGACACAAAGAATGCA
This sequence comes from Oratosquilla oratoria, assembly GCF_046742065.1. Lineage (NCBI taxonomy): Eukaryota > Metazoa > Arthropoda > Malacostraca > Stomatopoda > Squillidae > Oratosquilla > Oratosquilla oratoria. The sequence goes on along the minus strand of NC_134809.1, from coordinate 37,450,602 downwards.
TTAATTGAATAATTGAAAGGAGGAAACATAGTAATTATGGGGGACATTAACTCAAAAGAAATATGTTGGGAAGAAATGACAGTAAAAGGTGGAGAGGAACTTAGGGGAAATATCCTACTGGATATGACCATTAAATACACACTGACTCAATGGGTGAAGCAAAATACAAGATATAGAAACAATGAAGAACCATTGAGACTAGATTTAATATTCACATTAGAGCCTGAAATCATGGATAAAATGGAATACAAGACACCAATTAGGAAGTGACCACATACAGAGTTTGAACTAAAAGAACAAATTGATGTGAGAAAAAATGAGAAACATAGAAAAGGAAGATTAATGTACAACAAAACAGATTTTGAAAAACTTAAGACAATTTTTTCAAAATGCTAACTGGGAAAATTTTTTAAATGAAGAAACAAAGTTGGAAGAGAAATGGAACATATTAACAACACAAGTCATATTCCCGATTTTTGCCAAGTCATTGCTGGACATTTTGCTTTCCTGTGACCACATTTTTTTTTGTCTAGACTAAAAATCTTTTTTTACAGCTTAAACACAAAATTATTATGCACCCCCGATTTAATTTTCATATAAATTTATATATTACTTTTTTCATAAAAAAAAATCTAAGATTTTTACCTTAGCCTAAAATATTATATGTTCATAGAAAACTATTCAAAGGAAAAGAATCTCCTTTGTATGAGAGTTAAAAAACACTAAAAGGAACACTACTGCATATTCTCATTTGTATATCACAAATAGTATGTTCACACACTAAAAGGAATCAAAGAATTTTTTTTGTAAAAAATATCAATAAAAATCACAGATCACACAAGATTCAGAAAAAAAAATTGAATTTGCATTTTTGAAGAGATTTCGTTTCTGGTTTTTATGCCACAAGAATTTTTAAAATCGGAGCAATAGAAGTTGAGATATAAAAAAATTAACATTTGAATTTTAGTTTTGAGAAAAACGTATTTTCATGTTCAGTAATACTTATTTTTTTAAGCAATAGTAGTATGATTTGTTCCTTACCTTACACCTAATAATGTTCAAGAGGTCAGATTTTCAAGGAAGGTCATTCAGGTCACCTCAGGTCACTTTTATGGGGAAGGTGTGTGAGGTCATCCATGTTGATATAGGCACCTGGTCCCCTTTTGTCTTTAATATTACATAAATAAATGCAGATGTATTCTAAAAGACAAAATACTAATCCCTCAAAGGGGAGGGTATCATTGGGCACCACCCAACTCCTTATTGACAGGACAGTCCTAATGTACCTATGTATCAAAAGCCCCCAGGCTGATAATCTGCAGACTCAGTTTTTCTTGCATTTTTCTTCAGTTTGACTTGGCGTGGAGATATTTCGGCCGTGTCCATGATTTTCCTTGTCTTTACTGCCGCAGATGTTGAAGGGAATCTGTTCCATACATGAGATACCAGAAGTACTGAGTTGAGGTGCCGATTCATCACTTTGTTCCTTCTTTACTCTATCCCAACATAATTTAATTCTTTTCTTGGCAGACTGACTTCATGCCATAGTCTTATTTTTATGTTTTCCCATTGTTTATGTAACAAGAAAAATGCACTAGATAACAACAGAGCACGATTTTTTTTTTTTTTTTTTTTTTTTTGTATATTTTTGTTTGTGTGAGTGTAAGTGGTGTTGGTGGAAAACATATCATACACTACCATATGTACATATATCCATGAAAAAAAAATTGAATAAAAATTATGCAGAAGATATACAAAGATAAGTCAACAGTATAAATGAAAACAGAGTCAAATCCCCACCACGTGGGGTAATAGACATTTAAACTTTTAAATGCCAAAACAATTTTCTGGTATCTGGCAGAGTGGTGCATGACGTCCCCACATCCCACATGATGTCACATGCTGTTTTTTTTTTTTTTCAATCGAAAAAACAATTTTCGTCATTAAAAGAAAAATACAAGGAGGGAACAGATTAAAAAAAAAAAAAAAAAAAAAAAAAGTGTTGGTATAATGAAAAAGGGTAGTGAAGCTAAAGATAGAAGAAACAAAGCCTGGAAAAGATGAAAGAAAAACAAAAAAATTACCAAATGGCAAATATACATCAAACTAAAAGATGAATATGTAAAAATATGCAGGGAAGAAAAAAGAAACTACAAAAAGACATAATAGAAAAATGCAAGGACCAACTTAAACTATTCTACGGGTATGTAAATGCCAACCTAAAAGACAAACACAAAATAGTGGTGCTCCATGAAGGAAATAATGAATATATAGATCATGCAGAAATGGCTGAAATTATGATCAAACATTTTTTGTATTCACAATTGAAAGTTCACAAAATTGGGAGGAAGGGCAGAAAGATCCTCACCAATGAAAGAAATAACGGTGACACAGAGAGAAATAAGGGACCAAATAAAAAGCTTTGATGTCAGAAAGTCACACGGTCTGGATGGAATTACAAAGTGGATATTGAAAGAATGTATAGATGAACTAATGGACAAAATACACAAGATAATTGATTTCTCACTCAAAGAAGGAAAAGAACCACAAGATTGGAAAAATGCAAATGTTGTACCAATATACAAAGGAGGGAACAAAGAAAATCCAACCAACTATAGACTGGTCTCCTTCATAAGTACAATAGCAAAAATATGCAAAAAATACTAAATCCAAAACAACTTGGATTTAGATGCAGAAGATAACGTGCCACAAACTTGATATGCTTTTACTTGAGGCTAATAGATATAATACAAGAGAGGGACGGATGGGCAGACTGTGCTTTCTTCAATTTACAAAAAGCATTTGACAAAATGCCACACAAAAAGCTATTAAGAAAAATTGAAACAATAGGTGGAGTACAAGGAAAATTATTGGAATGGATGAAAAATTTCTTGAACGGGAGAAAAATGAGGGTGGTACTTAGAGACAAGAACTCAAATTGGGAAGAAATGATAAGTTAAGTCCCACAAGGCCCTGTATTGGCTCCGATAATGTTTGCCATATATATGACATGGATGAAGGTTGTGGAATGTTATATGAACTTCTTTGCAGATGATGCAAAACCACTAAAGAGAGTAAGTACAGACGAAGATTGCAAATCACTACAAGAAGATCTGGACAAAGTCTGGAAATGGAGTCAGAAGTGTAAAGTGAATTTCAACATCAAGAAATATACACTCAGACCTCTCATTAACGGACGTTAATTAGCTGTGTTTGCGGTGTTTTCGCTGTGTTTTCAGTGTTTTGGAGTGGTTTTTGGGTGGCATAGTGATTGCACACACTAAACAACAGCACCAAAAACACCGAAAACACAGCGAAAACACCACAAACACGGCTAATTAACGTCCGTTAATGAGAGGTCTCACTGTAGTATAATGGAATTTGAAAAAAGCAAAAATAGAATATTGTGACAACATAAAATTGGTACAAAGGAAGTTAAAAAAGTCAACTCGGAAAGGGACCTAAGAGTAACTCTCACGAACGACAGGGCATCAGACAAATATATCAACAAAATAGTCGGAGAAACTTTCAATTTATTAAGAACAAAGAAAGTGGCCTTTGAGTACATAAATGAAGAAATGGTAAAGAAAATATTAGTTACATTGATAAGACCAAAACTGGAGTACACTGACACTATGGACACCTAGAACTAAAAATAACAAAGAATTCAAAGAGCAATGACAAAGATGGCACCAACGCTCTCCAAATTGAAATACAAAGATAGTCCAAACTCGAACTACCAACCCTGGAACAAAGAAGAGAAGGAGGAAATCAACTGACAATCTACAGAATTATGAAAGGGATGAAAGTCCTTGATAGAGATGATTTACTAAAGTGGGATGAGAGAAAAACAAGAGGACACAAAAAGAAACTTAAAAAGGATAGTTACAAAAGAGATCTGAAAAAGAATAGCTTCCCACACAGAATGATAGATATCTGGAACAAACTAAATGAAGAAAGTCACCTGGGATAGATGGGTGTCATGTGGAGTGCCTGAAGAAGGGAGGTACATTAACAGTGGCCTAGCTAGTGAAGTTGTTGTTTAATGCATGTCTAAGGGAGAGTGGAGGACTGGAGGACTGCCTGTATACTTCTGCTTTACAAGGGAAAAGGGGACTAATGTGAGCGTGGTAGTTTCAGAGTGATCAGTTTGTTGAATGTAGCTGTGAAGGCTTATGGGAAGGTTTTGAGAGGATTAAGAGAGGAAAAGAGGGAGTAATTGGTGAGGAACAGTGTGTTATGTCACCATGGCTGTTCAATGTCTACATGGATGGGGTGGTGCGGGAAGTAAAGATGAGGGTAATGGGTAAGGGACTGGAGACAGTTAAAGAATAAGGAGAAAAGTGGGAGGTGAACCAGTTGTTGTTTGTAGATGACACTGCACTTGTGGCAGGGTTAGAGGAGGGATTAAGGGTGTGAGTGACAGAGTTTGGGAAGGTATGCGACAGGAGAAAGTTGAAGGTAAATGTGGGTAAAAGTAAGGTAATGAGATGTATAAAGGGAGAGGTTGGCAGTGAGTTGGAAGTAAGTCTTAAAGGAGATAGGCTGGAGGAAGTGGATAGCTTTAGGTATTTGGGGTCACATGTGGCAGGAAAGGAGGGAGTAGTGGAGGTAAACTGTAGACTGAGGGAAGTAAATGACTTGGGGGATTAAAAAGTGTTATGAGAAATAGGCATTTGGGAATGGATGCAAAGAGGAGATTGTATGAAGGGGTGATTTTGCTGACAGCGTTGTATGGGGCAGAAACTTGGAATTTAAGAGGCAGAGTGGAAAAGCTTGAACATGTTTGAGATGAAATGTCTGAGAAGTATGGTAGGGGTTACTAGGTTGGATAGAGTGAGTAATGAGGTGAGGAGGAGAGTGGGAGTTGAAAAGGAGATGGCAGATAGGGCTGATGAAAAAGTATTGAGATGATTTGGTCACATGGAAAGAATGAAAGATTATTAAGAGGCGTGGAAGGCAGAGGTGGAGGGAGTGAATTTGTGGGAATGACCAAGGATAAGATGGATGGATGAGGTGAAGGGGGTATTGAGAAAGGGGAATGTCTGTTGAGCATGGGAGGGAGTAGGCAGGAGATAGAGATGAGTGGAGAGTGACTATGTACAGATGATACAGTTATGCGAGGAGGGGAGGAGCAGGGGATGGTGGGGCAGGAAGTGCTCATGTGTGAATGTTATTTTGACACAGACCGAAGGGATACCTCCCCGTCTTCTCTTTTCCTGCATAAGGGGATGGAGAGGGGTGGAGTGTCATCAATTAACCCCTTGCCTGGCAAGAACAAATAAACTCATCTTCACCCAATTTTTCTATTTCGGAGTGCGACAAATAAACTCGTCCAAACATAATGTTTAAAAAACACAGACAAGTATAATCGTTGAATTAGGGCCATTCTCAGCTGTCAACGAGTATACTCTGTGAATCCTATGTCTGGTAGCTGTCACTTCTGCCTTGGGATGAATTTGTTAGTGATAAGGTATCAGTCAAATGAAGCAGACTCATTGCTTTTGAGCACATACACCAATTTTTTTTATTATTATGCCCAGATGTCAAGCTCAGAAGATGAGAATGACTATGAAGCTTCAATTAGAAGCTTGGATACATCAGAGAGTGCAAGTTCATCTAACAAAGGTTATTTTCTCTGAAGTGAAGATGTGGAGGAGGAGGATTTACAACACTGGTGTCATGTGTCGGAACAAAACATGCTTCCTCCACCACCACGCTTCCTATTCACTGGAAATCCTGGATCATCAATTGTAAAATAAGATATAAAAAAGTAAATACGTGTGTAATTTCCCTTTACTTTTGATTCTAATTTTGGGAAAAAGAAAAAAGAAGGAAAAGAAAAAAAAAAAAGGAAGATGAGTTATCTCATTTTTGTCAGAAATAGTATCTTTAAATAAATTTTCAAGTAAAATATTGGTAATAGATAAAAAATAAAATTTATTTCCATAACCACCATAAAAAAAGTCTTAAATTTGTTTTAAAATTAAATGTTTCTTAAAAAAAAAAAAAAAAAAAAAACATATATATATATATATATATATATATATATATATAACGGGTAAGGGTTAAATGAAGCAGCCTTGATGTGGATATACTATATACTGTATATATGTGTATCATACTAACACATAACAAAAATAAATAGAATAAAAATAATTCTTTCCTTAAAGGGAGAGCAATTCCCCATAAGCTTTGCATCACGCTCTCCCTTTTCAACAAGCAATTTTGTAAAAAAAAAATTGTATATATGTATATATAAATTGTATTTTATTTTGTTGAATAAACCTTAACTAACTGTGTCTCACTATATTGCTTCTAACCCAGGGCATTGGACGTGATGCAGGGATGACCTGTCATCCATGAGGAGCCAAGATGAGGGGGGGGGTGACCACCCCCCCACCTCATGGATAGGAATGGAATGTGTATTTACATTGTTGTATCTTATGGGAAGGGGAGCTACGCTTGTGGTGTCCCACCTTTGTATCTTGCAGTGTCTAGTGTGCTCCTTAATTCATGTATAATTTTTGCTCACACTATTGTTTTGTCCAGTTTGTTCCAAGGGTCCACCTCTCTATGTGGAAAACGTTTTTTTTTCGTTTTTTTTTTTTCAGATCTCTTCTATAACTATCCTTTATGAGTTTCTTTCTATGTCCTCTTGTGTTTCTCTTGTCCCAATTTAGTAAGTCCTCTCTATCAAATATTTCCGTGCCTTTCATGATTCTATAGATGGTCAGTAGGTCACCTCTCTCTATTCTTTGTTCCAAAGTCGGTAACTTCAATTTAGCCAGTCTCTCTTCATATGACAAGTTTGAAAGTGCTGGGGCCATTTTCGTGGCTGCTCTCTGGATTCTGGGTGAGAGTAAGTACATACTTTTAACTTGATTACCTCCCTTGAATGCTTTTCTCGGCCAATAGCACTACCACCTAAGCTCGGTAGTCCTTCTACGAGTTTGTGTTGAAATGCTTATATTTTCCAGTTTGATTTCCTTTGCAATATGTTCAATTGTAGTCTTTCTGTTGTTCAGTAACTCCTTTTCAAAATTTCTGCCATTTCTGTGTGTAGTTTTCCTTTTTGGACCACATTTACTATATCTTGAAATTCAAATCTGGCATTTTGTCACATTTTCCAACAAAACTTGCTCTTGACACAGTCTTTTTGGATATTTCTCTGTAAAAATAGTTTCTTTCAATATGGTAATAATATTTTTTGCCCATTTTCATGTATTTTTTTCACTACTGAATAACAAAGACATACCTGACAATTACACCATTTGCATCCAATAACTGTAGAATGCATAATTTTTCACTAATACATAAAAGTTCTGTGAAAGTTGAATAATGTAAGAAACACCATGTTACTGAAGCTCATATTTCTCCTGTCGGTATTTACCTAATTGTATTTTGCAGGAAGGGGAGCTACGCTCATGGTGTCCCGCCTTTGTATTTCGCAGTGTCTAGTTTGCTCTTAAACTCATGAATGGTTTTTGTGCACACTATTTCATTGTCCAGTTTGTTCCAAGTGTCCACCATTCTATGTGGAAAACGGTTTTTCTTCAAATCTCTTCTGTAACTATGTTTTTTTATTTTCTTTCCATGTCCTCTCTATCGAGTATTTCTGTGCCTTTCATGATTCTGTAGATGGTCAGTAGGTCACCTCTCTCTCTTCTTTGCTCCAGAATTGGTAACTCCAGTTTAGCCAATCTCTCCTCAAATGACAAGTTTGCAAGTGGGGGTACCATTTTTGTTGCTGCTCTCTGGATTCTTTCTATTTTCTTTATATTCTTTTTGGTACTGGGTGACCACAATGTCACTGCATATTCTAGTCTAGGCCTTATCAGTGTGACCAATATTTTTTTAATAATTTCTTCATCCAAATATGTAAATGCCACTTTTATTGATCTTAGCAAGTTGTAAGATTATCTGACAATTTTGTTTATCTGTTTGTCATAGGACAAGTTGTTTGAGATAAATACACCCAAATCTTTTTCGGATCTCTCCTTCTTTACCTCTTTGGTTCCAATTTTATACTGTCCTGATATTCTGTTTTTACTTTTTCCAAACTCCATTATGCTACACTTGTTACTACTGAAGTCCACTTCCCATTTCTGACTCCAGTTCCATACCTTATGGTCTTCCTGCAGTGATTCGCAATCCTTTTCAGTTTTTACTTTCCTTAACAGTTTGGCATCATCTGCAAAGAAGCTCATGTAACATTTCACATCATCATCCATGTCATTCACATAAATAGCAAACATTATTGGAGCCAATACAGATCCTTGCGGTACTCCACTGATCACCTCTTTCCAGTCTGAATATTTTTCTATGAGCACTACTCTCATCCTTCTACCAATCAGGAAGTCCTCCATTTTAGAAGGTTCCCTTGTATCCCTCCTATGTTCCAGTTTTTTTTTTTTTTTTTTTAATAATTTTTTGTGTGGTACTTTGTCAAAAGCTTTTTGTAAGTCAAGGAAGGCAGTATCAGCCCATCCATTCCTTTCTTGTACTATGTCTATTAATCTTGAGTAGAAACATATTAAGTTTGTGATGCATGATCTTCCTTGTCTGAACCCAAATTGTCTTGGGTTTATTACATTGTTGTCTTCCAGGTGTTTTACCATCTATTCTTGATGATTTTCTCACAAATTTTGGCTATAGTGCTTGTTAGTGAGACTGGCCTATAGTTAGTTGGTTCTTCCTTGTTTCCTCCTTTATATATTGGTACAATGTTAGCATTTTTCCATTCTTTTGATATTTTTCCTTCTTTGAGTAAGCAATTTATTATGTTATGTATTTTGTCCATTAGTTCTTCTTTGCATTCTTTTAGAATCCAATTTGCAATTCCATCCGGGCCATGTGATTTCCTGACGTCAAGGTTTGATAGGTGTTCTAATTTTTCTTTTTGTGTTATTGTTATCTCACTCATGGGGGGAGATCGCCTTTCATTACCTTCATCCCAATATTGTACTTTCTAGTGAAGACAGATATGAAGTGATTACTCATGACTTCGGCCATTTCTAATTCTTCTGTGTATTCAATACTCCCTTGGCATAGTTTCACCATTTTTTGCTTGTTTATAAGTTTGCCATTCACGTATCAATAGAATAGTTTGGGTTGCTTTTTGCATTTATCTATAATATCCTTTTCAAGGTTCCTTTTTTCCTGTCTTCTCACTTTAACATACTCATTTCTATAGTTTATTTAGACTAGCCATTTTCCAGGTTTTTTATATTTTCTCCATCTCTTCCAAGCTCTGTCCCTTCTGTCTTCTGCCTAACTGCATCTTTTGTTGAATCAGCATTTAATGTACACTCTCTCACTTCTGTCTTGGTACATGCCTATTCACCCATTCATTGTAGTTATCCATCAAGATATTCCATTTCTCTTCCACTTTTGTCTCTTCCATGTAAATTTTTCCCAGTTTGCATTCTGGAAGAATTTCTTTAGTTTTGCAAAGTATATTTTGTTGTACATCAATCTTCCTTTCCTATGCTTTTCATTTCTCTCCATGTATATTTCTTCCTTTAGTTCAGTTTCATAGAGTATATGGTCACTCTTTCCAACTGATGTCATGTAATGGATTTTATCCACAATTTCAGGTTCTGTTGTAAATATTAATTTTAGTTTTGACGCCTCCTCATTATTTTTGTATGTGGTGTTTTCACTGACACACTGAGTCATTGTGTATTCCATGGTCATATCCAGTAGTACATTATCCCACAAATCGTCTCCTCCTCACAGTGTCATGTTTTCCTAACAAATTTCTTTGCAATCGAAGTCCCCCATAATTACCAGATTACCCCCACCCATTAGTATCTCATTTAACCACTTCCATACGGTGACGCCTACGTAGGCGTCATAAGGAGCAAGTGGGTACGTGATGATGACGACGTCGGCGTCTTGATTATATTTATTGTAGTCATACCTGTGTGACCCTCATTCTCTCTAAACTGACTTCATCATATTTTCTATGGTTATCAAAATTCACGGGTGAAAGAGAACGAGCCATTGAGCAGTGACTTTTTTTATAATGCGATTATTATGACACAACATCGCTCCACATCTGGCACTACAAGAGTTGTTCAGTTGACAGCTGGGCATACAACAGCTTTCTCCCTTGCTCCCAGCAATACTAGCACTCCTGCGCTCACACACCCAAGTTCAGTGTTAGCACCTTGCTCATCAGTACAGCATAGTTCCTCTGACTCCTTTTGTGTCTCATATCTAACAAAAAAAAATTTGTCTCACATCTAAAAAAAAAAAATTCACCCCTCCCACACAAGATATTTATCATGAGGAAATTCTATGTCAACTCCTCAACCTCCCAAAAGGGAAAGAAAGGCCATCAATCTTTAACACAAAAATCATGGTGATTAAACAGTATGAAGGAGGAAAGACAGTCAATGGTATTTTAAGTTATCACATTCTACTGTCTAAAATTCAGGAAAAAAAAAAAAAAAAAAAAAAAAAAAAAAAGGAATTTCTGAAGCTGTGAAAGGTTCTGCACCCATGCAATGAAAAGTTATAACAAAGAAACAGATCAGGCCCATCCATGAAATGGATAAATTGCTGAACATTTGGAATGAAGGTCAGATTAAGAAACAAACACCGTGATTCCTTTACACTTTCAGCACTTTTTTGACAGTAACAAAGAAATGCCTAAGTTGTGTTTATGAAAGTGAAGTTGCATTTTTCAGGTGACCAAAGTATCCAGTTTGATATAGTGTATTAACACACAAAATGGAGGAAGGAAAGGGAAAAATGAATCAACAAAGAGAGGATTGGATATGAGCGGAGTCGAGTCACCACATACTCCACTCCCATTTACCAACCAACCCTTCTTCTTTTCTTGGCTTCTCCTGGATAATGGGTTATCCCTGCATCTTGCCCACCACCCTGGGTCTGATGCAATGCAGCAAGACAGAGTACATCCACAGCAAGGCCGTTTCATTTAATCAGCGACCACCCCTCTCTGTCCCCTCAAGCAGAAAGAGATGAGGAGAAATCCCTTTGGGCTGTATCAAAATATTCACACATACTACCTCACCCCCATCCCCCACCCACTCCCCTCCATGAATCACAGCATCATCCCTACACAATCATTCTCCACTCATCCCTATCTTTGGTCTTCTCCCTTCTTCCTTAACTGACATTCCCCTCTTTCCCAATGCCCCATTTACCCCATCCATCTATCTCATTCACTCTTTCCACCTCTGCCTTCCACATCTCTTTTACTAGTCTTTCTTCACACATTTTTTCCATGTGTCCAAACCATCCCAATACTCTTTCATCCACCCTATCTCCCAACTCCCTTTTCACCCCTGTTCTCCTCCTCACCACCTCTTTTCTCACTCTATCCAACCTAGTAACCTATCATACTTCTCAGGCATTTTATCTCAAACACATTTAAACTCTTCCTCTCTTATGTTCCATGTTTTTGCCCCATACAGTGCTGTCGGCACAATCCCTCCTGTATACAATCTCCTCTTAGTACCCATTCCCATATGTCTATTTCTCATTACACCTTTTAATCCCATGAGACATTTACTTGCTTCTCTCAATTTACATTCTACCTCCACTCCTCCCTTTCCTGACACATTTGCCCCCAAATATCTAAAGCTATTCACTTCCTCCAGTCTCTCTCTCTCTTAATACTTGCTTCCAATTTACTGCCATCCTCTCCCCTTACTTTTACCCACATTTATCCTGCTACACACTGCTACAAGTGCAGTGTCGTCAGCAAACAACAGCTGGCTTATCTCCCACTTCTCTCCATTTTCTTTAACCATCTCCAATCCCGACCCATTACCTTTGCATTTACCTCTTGCACCACCCCATCCATGTATAAATTGAACAGCCATGGCAACATGACATATCCCTGGCAAAGACCCACCTTTACTTCACACCACTCACTCTCTCCATTTCTAATTCTAATACAGGCTCTACTATTCTTGTAAAAATGACTGCTCTTAACAGCTCTCCTCCTATCCCATATATCTGCAATACCTCCCACAGTGTCTTCCTTTCATAAGTCTTTTCCATATCCATAAATGCCCAAAAAACATTCTTACCTTTTCCTAAAGGTTTCTCACATATCTGTCTTACCACAAAAATTTGATCCACACAACCCCTACCTGTCCTAAACTCACACTGTTCCTCACCAATTAATCCCCTGTTCCTCTCCTAATCCTCTCAATCAAAACCTTCCCATAAGCCTTCCCAACTACACTCAACAAACTGATTCCTCTGAAAATACTACAATCACACTTGTCTCATTTTCCCTTCCAAAGTAGAACTACACAGGCTCTTCTCCAGTCCTCTGGCACTCTACCCTCTTTTAGACAAACATTAAACAACCTCACCAGCCAGTTCACCATCACTGTACCTCCCTTTTTTAGACACTCCACATGACACCCATCCAAATCATGTGCCTTGTTGTGATAACCGTGCATGCTTGTGGCACTGTACAATTTGTCATGCACTGTACGTGTAAGTAGATTGTGAAATACATGCTTTCCCCTTTTGTATATAAGTACTATGAAATTGGTTTATATCAATCTATTGAAATTATTGTATTGATTGCATTTCCATGTGCCCATTTTGTGAAGGATTTATGCAGTCGTGTATGCTTCCTGCCAACTCAGACTGCATACAGAAACATCACTATTTCTAGTTTGCCTTTGAAATGTACATGTATTTTGTTGTAGTGCTTTAAATAATAAAATTAATACATTATTTTCCCTTGTTAATATACTTTTATTAGCCACCTGCATACAGCCTTACCTGCTCTCATCATTCTAATAACTGCTTTCACCTTATATTTTCTTATTCTTCTCCATTTTCCTCATTCATCACGGTCATTTTCTTAGTGCTTCCCACTGCAACTACCTTTCCCTCCCTACCCTCCTTCACATTTAGCAACTCCCTAAAACACTCTGCCCCTCTTCCTCTTACTGCCGTCTCTTCTATTATCATCTCTTCATCTGCACCTTTTACCTTTCCTTCTCTATTTGATTTGCCTCCCCTTCCTCTCTTAATTTCCCTCCAAAACATCTTATTACTTTCAAAATTTTGTCATACTCTTACCCCACTTCACATCTGCTCTCCTTCTTACCTCCTTTATCTTATGCTTTACTTCTTTTTTCTTTGTACTTCTCATATGATTCTCTCATCCTATTTTGCAACCAATCTGTGAATGCTTGTTTCTTCTCTCCTACAACCTTCTTTGCTTCATCTTCCCACCACTCACTACCTTTCCTTCTATTTCCTCCCATCCCCCTTGTTCCACACATCATCTTTGTACACCTTGTGACTCCCTCCTTGAAATATCCTCATTCCTCCTCCACTCCTTGTTCTACTTTGTCCTTTACTCCCTCCAATTTTCTCTAAACTTCTTCTTGTACTTTTCCTTTTCTTCCTCATTTAACCAGTTTACTCTAAGCACCTCCCCACCTTCTGTCCTTTTCCTCTTTCTCTATCCTCCACTCTCAATTTACCTTCCATCACCCCTACCCAGTTTTTAGTTCCTCCTTGATGACAGGATATATATATGTGAGCTAATTTTAGATAAGGCCGAGTTATGACCATATAGACTTACAACCAGTTGGTTGGAACCAACTGCGGTCATACTAATTCCCAACAACTCCAATAATATTTTTAATTAATACATACAAAGGGGGTAGCCAAAAAGAAAAAGGCATAGAAATCACTCCCACCCATTTCATTTCCCATATATTCCACTCCCCTTCACCCTCCTCCCCCCCTCCTATCTTGGCACCTCCTGGATGACGGGTCATCCCTGCATCCTGTCCACTGCCCTGGGTCAGAAGCAGTGTCGCAAGACAGCACATCCACAGCAAGGCCGCTTCATAAATTCGGCGACCCCCCCTCTCCGTCTTCTCATGCAGGAAAGGAGAAGACGGGGGAGAAATCCCTTTGGGCTGCATCAAATTTTTTCTCATACATACTTCCTCACCCCCCATCCCCCACCAACTCCCCCTCGTGCATCACAGTCTCATCTATACACAACCCTTCTCCATTCACCCCTATCTTCTGTCCTCTCCCATCCTTCCTCTACAGACATTCCTCTCTTTTGTAAAGCCCCTTTCACCCCATCCATCCATCTCATCCTAGGACGCCCCCTCATATTCACTCCTTCCACCTCCGCCTTCCACACTTCTTTTACTAATCTTTCTTCACTCATTCTTTCCATGTGTCCAAACCAACCATTTAAATTAATATTGGCATAAATAAATTATTTGTGCTATATTCAACTGTCTCTATAATTTTTAAAGCTTTTGGCCACATCTATATTGAGATAACCAAGATGTGATACACTTACCTGTGTGAACCCAGACTCTTCAGGCCTCTACAACTTTAGCAATGTGAATAAACATGTATCAGCAACAGATGGGCAAGCACCCTACTTGGCACACTGAGCAGTGTAATACTGCAGTAGTTGTTGCAGTCCTGCTGGTCCATTTTCCCTTTCCAGTTAGAGATGCCCAGACCCTTTTTCCAATCAGGGAGAATTATACTAGACTGCCAGACAGCAGACAGTACTGCATGCAACCTGCATGCAGATCATATCCTCACCTCCAGCTTTCAGCAACCCCCACTGATGTTGCAGATGCCAGCTGCCTTACCAGCCTTCAATTTACAGCCTCTCTAACCTCTGTTAGATGATTCTTTTAGACATTCATCCCACAGAACCATCATTGGCAGGTGTTTATCATTGGTCTTACTTCAACTAAACCTTTCCAAATGTAATTTTCTACTTACTTGTTCCTTATTCCAAATACTCCTTTTGTCTGCCATTTCTTCTCCACTAACTGGTCTTCTCAAGGGATACTGCAGCAGAGAACATAAAATATTTTACAATTACTAACAGAGCATAGTGTATGACTTTTTATGAAGATAAAATATACACAATAATTCAGCTTAACATAAAATATACTGAAGCTACCTTCACACTCTATTAACTGAGGGGTGGTCAGTTCCAAGATTTTTTTTTTTAATTACAGCCATAGTATGCCTTTCATAACCAAGACTTTGTGATATACTAGTCAAATCCACTACAGAAATGGAATCTGCATTTTTCCCACAATTTTGAATTTTTACATATCAATTTTTAAATTTCTATCTCCTGTAATAATTGTTCAAAACTTCATCACATTTAAATTTCTCTCTTCTGCCTATTTAAATTCCAAGTCTGCTCAATTTAAAGTCAGACACAATCATCACTTCATATAATCTTCTCTTTTATTACATCCCTTGATATCTATTTCTTATGAAACTTTTCAATCACCCACAACATTTACTTGCTTTCCTCACTCTATAATTAACCAACACTCCTTCATTCCTCACTACACATGACTCTAAACACTTTAATTTATCCACTTCCTCTAAACTCCCCCCTTTAAGATCTACCTCCAACTTACTGCCATCTTCACCCCTTGTGCATCTCAACACGTTTTACCCAAATTTATGCTGAACTTCCTCCTGTCACATATTTTCTCAAAATTTGTCACTAAATGCCATAGACTCTCCTCTAAGCAAGCCACAGGCACAGAAAGAGAAGACACAAAGAGACAAAGCTAAGGGGAAAAAAAAAAAATTGAAAAGAATGGAGGCTAAAAGAAAGAAGTTCTATTGGAGAGTCTTAGACACAAAGCTGAGAAAATGGTATGCACAGGTAAGCGAAACGAAAGAAACAGAAAACGAGATGGAGATGGAAAAAAATAAAAGTGGCTTATACTAACATAGATTGATCTCAGGATTAAATTAACTAAATGATTACCAGTCAGATGAAAAACAGATATACTGGGAATTGCAGGGACAAAATTAAGGGGTCCATTACCACCAAATAGTGTTGGACATGGATTATATAATCATTGGATTAAAAATAGAGACAAGAAATTGGGCAGAGGAGTCATGTTGTTGGCCAAGAAATACTTAAATGTGATGAAGGTTACAGAGGGTATAAACAGTGCAGAAACGATCAAGATAAAAACTGAAGAGAGCGACATGAAAAGTAGAAAGTTTGTAGTGATTTAAGTGCCTCCAAAAACAGGCTCTTGGAAAGAGGGCGAGCATTCAAAAATGTTAGAAGATACAAGGCATTTATTAAATGAGATGCTGAAGGGTGGAGGTAACCTGGTACTTATGGGAGATTTTAACTACTATGTTGGGAAGAGATGACAGTGAACGGTGAAGATCTATGGGGAAATGTATTACTTGAGATGACTATAGAACATACATTGATACAATGGGTAAAAGAAAATACCAGATATAGAAGTAATGGAGAACAGTCTAGACTTAATATTTACAACAGAACCTGAAAGTGTGGATAAAATTAAATACAAAACACCATTTGGGAAGAGTGATCACTTATTAATAGAATTTGAAATAAAGGAGAAATTATAGAGAGAAATGAGAAATACAGAAAAGGAAGACTGATGTACAACAAAATGGGCTTTGGGAAACTTAAGAAATTCTTTCAAAATCCAAATTAGGAAAAATTCTACATTAAAGAGACACAAGTGCAAGAGAAATGGATGACTTTGATGGAAACTTATGATGAAGGAGTGGATAAATATGTACCAAGACAGAAACAGGAAAAGGTGTATAATAAGTGCTGGTTCAACAGAAGATGCAGTGCGGCAAAAGATAGAGGAAATAAAGCTTGGAAAAGATGGAAAAAAAAATGGAAAGTGACAAAAAAATGAATATGTACAAGTATGAGGAAAAAAGAAACCACAAAAAAGACACCATAGATGAAAGTAAATATCAACCTAAGCTATTCTATAGATATGCAAATGGTAAACTTAAAAATAAACAGGAAATGGTGAAACTACGTTAAGGAAATAAAAGTACACAGAAGAATTAGAAATGGCTGAAGTCATGAACAATCACTTCAAATCAGTTTTCACTTCAGAAAAAGTACAGCATTGGGATGATGGGAACAAAGTTCAATCTCCCCATGAGGGAAATAAAAATAACACAAAAAGAAATAATGAATCAATTAACAAACCCTGATGTTAGGAAATCACATGGTCCAGATGGAATAGCAAACTGGATACTAAAAGAATGTAAAGAAGAATGAATAGAAAAAATATATAACATAATAAGTTCCTCACTCAAAGATGGAAAAATACCAAATGACTAGGAAAATGCCAATATTGTTCCTATATATATAGGAGGAAACAAAGATCCAACAAATTACAGACCAATTTCCCTTCCAAGCACTGTAGCCAAAATTTGTGAAAAGGTTATTAAGAATAGATGGATAAAGCATCTGGAATAAAACAATATAATAAATCCAAGACAATTTGTATTCAGATAGGGAAGATCGTGTGTCACAAATTTAATCTGTTTCTACTCAAGACTAATAGATATAATATAAGGGATGAATGGGCTGATTGTGCTTTCCTAGACTTACAAAAAACCTTCAACAAAGTGCCACATAAAAAATTATTTAAAAAAATGGAAAACATAGGGACACAAGGATGGAGGACTTCTTGCATGGAAGGAAAATGCGGGTAGTGCTAAGAGAAAAGAGTTCAGCTTGGAAGGTGATTAGTGGTGTTCCACAAGGATCAGTATTACCTCCAATAATGTTTCCTATTCATGTGAATGACATGGATGAAGATGTGGAATGTTACATGAGCTTCTTTGCAGACAACACTTAATGCTGAGGAAAATGAATACTGAAACTGATTGTGAATCACTGCAGAGATCTGAACAAGGTTTGGAAATGGAGTTAGAAGTGGGAAGTAGTAGACTTCAACATCAAGAAAAGCATAATGGAATTTGGAGAAAGTAAAAAAAGAATATCATGACAATATAAAATCGCAACAAAGGAAGTAAAGAAAATGGAATCTAAAAAAGACCTGGGAGTAATCATCACAAATGTTATATCTCCTGATAAACAGATCAACAAAATTGTCGGAGAATCCTACGACTTGCTAAGATCAATAAAGGTGGCTTTTACATACTTAGACAAAGAAATGGTGAAGAAAATACTAGTCACACTGATAAGGCCTAGACTGGGGTATGCTCTGATACTATGGCCACCCTGTACCAAAAAGAATATAAAGAAAAATTAAAGAATCCAGAGAGCAACTATGAAGATGGCCCCATCACTTTCAAACCTGTCATACGAAGAGATCATCAAAACTGAATTTACTGACTCTGAAACAAAGAAGAGAAAGAGGTGACCTGCTGGCCATTTACAGAATCATGAAAGGCACAGAAGTCCTTGATAGAGAGGACTTACTAAATTGGGATAAGAGAAATACATGGGGACATGAAAAGAAACTCAAAAAGGACAGCTATAGAGGAGACCTGGAAAAAATAAAAATTAATACAGAGTGGTGGATCTCTGGAACATATTGGATGACACAATAGTGTGTGCAAAAACTATACACGAATTTAAGAGCAAACTGGACACCGCGAGATACAAAGACAGGACACCACAAGCATAGCTCCCTTTCCTGTAAGATACAACTAGGTAAATACACAACTGGCTCACCTCCCACTTACTTCAAGTCTCTCTAATCATCTCCAATCTTCTGCCTATGATCCTCACATTTCCTCCCACACCACCCCATCCATGTAAACACTGAACACTCATGGTGACACAACACGATGCAACCCTAACTTTTCAAACCACACACTCTCACCATTCCCAACCCTAACAAAAGCTCTACCATTCATGTAAAAACTTGTATATAAAAAAAAAAAAAAAAAAAAAAAAAAAAAAAAAAAAAAAAAAAAAAAAAAAAATACAAATATCTTTCCCAAACTCATACTATTCCTCCCCAATTATTCTGTTTCTTTCCTAATCCTCTCAATTGTCCCTAGACAACAATAAAATCTATCTTCTAAGTGACTTATGCTCCTGACTACAGGCTGTTGCCAATTTCCTGGAGGGTGTGGATCTTCTACAAGAGGGACCAGGGGACACAGATTAATCCTCTCAATTAACACTCTCCCTTAAGTCTTTCCAACTACATTAAACAAATTAATCTCTTTGAAACTACTACATTCACATTGCCCCACTTTTCCTTTGTAAAGTAGAACTATGTAAGCACTCCTGTTCTTTAGCACATCATCCTTAGTCACACATTAACATCATTAGTCAGATAATTGTTCCTCTCTTTGTCAGACACTCCATATGACACCCATCCAACCAAGGAAGAAACAATTTGCAATTACTTTTTCAAGAATCTTTGACAGAAACATCAGATCAGATACTGGTCTAAAGAACTTTAAACACTGGGAATCTTGTTTACCCTTAACAAATTTCACACTTGCCCTTTTTTCACTCTTAGGAAAAATATTCTAATGAATGCTTGCATTAACCATATCAGTCAAAGTCTTTAATAAATCACTAAAATTCTCACTTCTCTTGATATCACTCATGGGTAATGGGTCATTAGCACAATATGTGAATTTCACTCTGTGATATATTTTACTATATTCACATCTACTTGCTGGAAACATAACTTGATTTCAGGAACTGCATACTACACAACAGGCCCGACTCTCACCGACATTAAAATTCCTGATCACATCTTCAGTTTTCTTTTCAAAGAAATCAAGAAACATATTTGCCAATTCAGCATCAGCAAATCCATCAGACAACCTCGTAACCTTTTTATTTCCAGTCAGTATACAGTTTGTTAATGTTTAATCCTGTCTCCAACACCTTATTTCTATAGTATTCCCTTTTTCTTTTCATCACCAGACTGTTTTCTATGTTCTTTGCTACTTGATATGCTCTCCTCGCCTCCTCATTTTGACATCTACACCATTTTTTTCTTTTTTTGTCCCAAGTATTTCAGCATTAAACCAAAGTGCATGATCCTTTACCACTATTTCCTTCTTAACTAAAGTGCACATGCTATTATACTCTTCTCCTGTAATCTTGTTATATGACAAAACATAACATGTTACACATTGTCCAGATTCCACTAACCGGTCACATATTTTACCTTTTTCTTCAGAAATTTTCTGTGTGACAGAATTCACTAATAGTTTTGGTTGAAAATTCCTCTTCAGTCAAAACGTAATCCTTTCCTTAGATACTGGCTTTCAAATGTGTAATTTCAAAAGTTATAAGTTTATGCACAAGCATGAACACACACTTCTGAACAAGATTATAATTACAGCCACTAAAAACAAGATCTAATATGTGATCACCTTCAGAAGTCACCTCATTCACTTTGTTGTTAAGGATAAACAAGGACATCATCTCTGTAAATGCTGTGATGAAGAATTTTCAACATCTTCAAAACATATATTAATAATAATAATAATAATAACAATATTAATCTATTTTGTATTGAATCAATATTAAATATACATGAAGTGCAGATAAAGAAGAGAACATATAATGATAGTTAAAAATAACAATTACAAATGCCGAGGATAACACAAAAAGCATGTAAGCTTATTTCTATTGTGGTCTTCAATAGACTGATTTTCTACACTAAGTTACACAGACAACATATGATTATGTAGGGGTTAAGGGGACCAGATAGTCATAAGTGATACCAATCAGTACACATATCATATGACACATACATACATATATCAAGGCTTTTTCCCCCTTACAAGGGGGGTAGCCAAAAAGAAAAAGGCACAAAATCATTCCCATCCTTTCCATCCCATATGACACATAAACATTATTATAGATTTGTTAATACTATTCAATGTTTGTAACATATAGGATATTAAAGTCTCTGCAGATAAACACCAGTGATATATGTATATATGTACACATCTATAAATTGAATTTTTTATAAACTATAAAGTCAACACATAGTCTAGATGATAGTAACATATATAGTTATCAATGAGAAACAACAATAAGAGTATACAATCCATAATATATAACATGATAATTAGTTAAACTGGGTCCCCCACAGTCTATAAAGTACCAGGTATATTGGGTTTTACCATATACCACCACACAGAGTGAAAGATATATCATATAAGCAAGATTGAGAGAATACAAAGGGCAACAGCCTAACTGGTCTCCAGCCTGGCAGAAAAAACATACGAGGAAAGACTATTTACTATACTATTAGCACTTGGTCTGCAAACTTAGAAAGATCATAGGTGATATGATTACAGTATTCAGGTCACTAATGGGGATAGATTGCACTGACAGTAGAGGTATCTTCATAAGGATGAGAGCTTTCAGAGATCATAGGAACAAACTAACTACTAAGAGAGACCGTATGGCATATGTCATATGACGATGTCTAATCATGTGAAAAGTAGTTTCATGGCATATTTATATACTTAGTACTAATATAGATCATTAGATGCATAAACACTTAGAATGAATTAGGTGATATAGCTTAAGCTCGAACAATACATGAATTCACTTCTAAATATAATTGGAAATCAAAGGTATATATTAAGTTGGAACTGTACATAAACACGGAGTTCGAACCTTTTAATTCAGAAAATGATCGAAGACTCAAGATTTCGGATTTAACAATTCGGGTGCTGAATAACGCCCCCCTACGAGCATTAATCTTTTATGACAGTAAACAATCAATATAAGTTGATGTCTTACTAACCTTTTATTCAAATTTGACACGTGTGTAATTACAATTTGTTTAAACTATCAGTACGTAATTTTGTAATACTTTAGTCTCAGACAGAACCAATCACTCGTAAAGTGACAACATGGTAGAGACTTCTGGAGGACTTTTTATATTACTGATTTGGAGGTCATTTCAAATATTATAGAAAAGGAGGAGCAAATATAATTTTATATCAAAATTATATTTTCAATGTAAAGTTTAATATACTTAAAGAACCGTGGTTGCGTATCAATAAAATTCATAAAATTCTCAGAACTATTCTAATGGTACAACGGTTACATCCATGGCCGGCCGTACTTTAGCAGGGGAAGTGGAAGGTAAATTAAATAAGTTGTTTTAAGGTGATTCCAAAGATTTTATATTCTAGGCGATAACTGTAACAATGATACACATGAATCTGCTGATCATACACGCTTTCTTTTTATTGTGAAAAATTGCACGTAATAAAAATAGAGATTCAACAGTGGACGCGGCGTCTTGTTGGGAAGGGAAGGCCACGGCGCCAAGGTTCAATAGGGCACGGACCACGCGGATTTCTCATGGGTGCAAATTATGTAGACCGGGAAAACAACAAAACGAGTTGTAAGAGACCATAAATTGACACTGGTAAAAAGTGTGTCAAACTGATGGACATGCAGGTTAACATAAGGTAATGGGTTTGTCACATATTTCCAGTCAAAAATTGGGTGTACTTGTATTGACTTTAGTAACAATACATTTGATGCCAGGTATTCTTCAAACTTATACTTTTGGTAATTTGTACTCTCATTGAAAAATGGAAGTACCCTGAACTGTCAGGCCTCGTTTATTTAATTACAAGTTTCCATATCGATGTCTCATAGTTATATTCATGTTAGTATCTGTGAGTAATACACAATTATTGGAAATATTTTAGTCCTTCAAATTACATGCAATCTTGGATTATATTTCCAATAAACTGTGAGCATGAAAACAGTCTTGGATACAGTACCCAGTATCTTATTGTAAGTAGAAAATGGTAGCAAATAAATTAGAAGAACCTCAGTTTTATGGCAAAGTAAACAAATTGCTATAAACTAATAAAGGGTGGAGTAAATGTATTCAAAGGGCACCAGGCACAAGATGTCATTTACCAGAATATCAGAGACAGCTTGCCAAAAATATAAAAGTATTTTTTCAGTTGGGCTCAGGAATCCTGGAGGTTTCATCCAGATTAATTTCTGCCCCCGCATCTCTGGGGGCCAGCACTTTGTTGAAACCAACCAAACAGGAGTGAAATCTGCTGAAAATAAGCAAAACCAGCTAATATATAACCATGAAATATGTTTAGCTCTTAATATAAATTTTACTAAGGTTTTTTAAGCCTAATTTTCTTGGTTTATGAGGTATTGACCAGTTCTGTGATACCCACCAAACTGGATAAAACCCACAGTCTTGAAAAACTCTCAATATAATATATTGAAAATGGTTATATTATAGATTGATAAAATGTCTAAACCTGACCTAATCTATTTCTTTTCTACATACAAAGGACTTTTTCCTCCTTACCAGAGAGGTAGCTAAATTTAAAAGGCATATACCCACCCCCATCTATTCTACATCAATCCACCACCCTTTCCTCCCTCTCAGCTCCTCATGGATGACTGATCATCCCTGTATCCCATCCACTGCCGAGGTCAGACACAGTGTAGCAAAACACCTAACCTAACAAAGAAAACTTCATGGTCATGAGATTTGCAACCAATACTAATGGAATATTACAGAATGCCATTATATCACAAAAAATCATCAGATGAGTAATATCTGGTTTCAACATTAGAATGAACAGGTCAAAATATACAAAGTTTCAGCAAGGTATGACATAAGTGGTAAAATTTTAAAGTGCACACTTATGCAATATAGCAATAGAAAATTAAATAATTTGGTAAGTTATAATACATCAACACGTTATTCATGACAGAAGTCAATAATAGAAAAAGTCGCTAAAAGCTATAAATAAACAAACATAGGCACTTTGACTACTTGAGAGGCAGAGATGGACGAAATTTAAAGTATGATAAATTTGTCTATTCTAACCTAACCTGCATATAGTTATGCGGTACATGTAATTCTAGAGGTCATCAGGTCATCGTTGTCTCAGACCTCCAAATCTAATCAAAGGTGGCATCTAAAGGAGTTGACACAACTTTGTTTCTGCATAGTTTTCAGCAATGTTTTCCTATATTGATTTTCACCAAGAAAAATATCGGTATTTTAGTTGTGCACACCTATGCAATATAGCAGTAGAAAATTAAATATTAATTTTGTAAATTGTAATACAATAATTTGCTTGGTGGAAATAATAAACAAAGAACCTTTGCTACAAGCAAATATACTAACAAACAAAGCCGCTAGGATACAATCCGGATGCCATGCAAGTCCAGTCACTCTCAAATGATAGTTTTCATGTTGTGGACCGGGTATTCTCCTACTCCATGGGACGTTAATAAGCGCTTTTACAAAGACAATAGGGGTTCCTTGGACTTTATGAGAGAACAAGGGTGTTCTGCTGTCATCTGTTAATTGCCTGAGGTACAATAATAATCACGGCGTCAACATCTGGGACGATGATGACGAGCAGGATGATTTTTAGAAGTTGAGTTAGCGAATTACAAATGGTATTATTTTAATTATACATACCTGCGTTATATAGCATTAGAAAATTAAATATTAGTTTTATAAATTGAAATACATGAATGTAATATGCAATTTTCTTGGCAGAAAAAAAAATTGCTACAAGCAAATTTACTAACGAATGAAGCCACTAGGATACAGTTTGGATGCCATATCAGTCCAGTCACTATCAGATGACTACTTTCACGTTGTGAACTGGATGTTCTCCAACTCCAGGTGATGTTAATAAGAACTGTTACAAAGACAATAGGGCTTCCTTGGACTTTATGAGAGAGCACGGGGTTCTGCTGTCGTTTGTTAATTGCCCGAGGTATAATAATAATCAGACAACCAGTATGCATGACGACGATGATCCAGATGATCTTTAGAATTTGAGGTACCGAATTACAAATATAGATTAGGTTAGAATAGACTAATTTATCATTCTTTCATTTCTTCGACCTCGGTGTCTATCAAAACAAAAATGGCATATCATTTAGCCACCACAACCTCATTCATTAGTAAATAGGTTTTGGCAACTTTTTTGCCATTGATTTCTACCAAGAGAATCACATATTATGTTGATCTATTATAATTTACAAAATAATTTTCTATTGCTATATTGTGTAGATGTGCACAACTAAAATGTTACCTTACAAATATAGGTTAGGTTACGTAGGTTAGAATAGACTTGTTTAACCTTTCATTTCTTTGACATTGGCATCTATTTAAACAAACATGGCATATCATTCAGCTGCTGCAACTTCATTCATTAGTAAATAGGTTTTAGCAACTATTTTGTTATTGATTTCTGCCAAGAAAATCGCATATTACGTTGATCTATTATAATTTACAAAATTTGCAGATGATGCAAAACTACTAAAGAGAGTAAGTACAGAGGAAGGCTACAAATCACTTTAAGAACACCTGGACAAAGTCTGGAAATGGAGTCAAGTGTAAAGTGAACTTCAGCATTAAGAAATGTAGTATAATGGAATTTGGAAAAAGCATAAATAAAATATTGGGTCAATATAAGAATGGTACAAAGGAAGTTAAAAAAGTCAACTCTGAAAGGGACCTAGGAATAACTATCTCTAATGACATGACACCAGACAAACATGTCAACAAATTAGTCGGAGAAACTTTTAACTGAAAGTAGTCTTTGACTACATGGATGAAGAAATAGTAAAGAAAATGTTAGTTATACTGATAAGACCAATATTGGAATATACTGTGACACTATACTCCTAGTTCTAAAAAAAAAAAAAAAAAAGCAGCGACAAAAATGGCACCAACACTCTAATTTGACATACAAACAAAGATTGAATAAACTCAATCTACCAATCCTGGAACAAAGAAGAGAAAGAGGTGATTTGCTAACCATCTACAGAATTATGAAAGGGATGGAAATTCTTGATATAGACAACTTGTTAAGTGGGACAGAAGAAAAGCGAGGACACAAGAAGAAACTTAAGAAGGGCAGTTACAGAGGTGATCTGAAAAAGAATAGCTTCCCACACAGAGTGATAGATATCTGGAAGACGGAATGAGGAGGAAAGAGTGAGTGCTAAAACTATAGAAGATTTGAAGAACAAACTGGATATGGAAAGATACAAAAGCGGGTCACTACGAGCATAGCTCACTTCCCGTAAAATACAATTAAGCAAATACATACACACACACACACATATATATATTAACCTAGATGTATTTTACGGAAATGGGAGCTACGCTCATGGTGTCCCGCCTTTGTATCTCGCAGTGTCTGGTTTGCCCTTAAATTCATGAATGGTTTTTGCACTTGCTATTTTTTTGTCCATGTGGAAAACTGT
The DNA here is from genome assembly GCF_046742065.1 of Oratosquilla oratoria. Classification (NCBI taxonomy): domain Eukaryota; kingdom Metazoa; phylum Arthropoda; class Malacostraca; order Stomatopoda; family Squillidae; genus Oratosquilla; species Oratosquilla oratoria. Next base: position 37,424,516 of record NC_134809.1, on the reverse strand, counting down.
TTTTCTTCAGATCTTTTCTATAACTATATATTTTTTTATTTTCTTTCCATATCCTCTTGTGATTCTCTTGTCCCAGTTTAACAAGTCCTCTCTATCGAGTATTTCTGTGTCCTTCATGATTCTGTAGATGATCAGTAGGTCGTCTCTCTTTTTTGCTCCAGAGTTGGTAACTCCACTTTAGCCAATCTCTCATATGATAAGTTTGCAAGTGCAGGGACCATTTTTGTGGCTGCTCTCTTTCTATTTTCTTTATATTCTTTTTGGTACTGGGTGACCACAATGTTGCTGCATAATCTAGTCTAGGCCTTATCAGTGTGACCAATATTTTTTTAATCATTTCTTCATCCAAATATGTAAATGCCACTTTTATTGATCTTAGCAAGTTGTAGGATTCTCCGACAATTTTGTTTATCTGTTTGTCATAGGACAAGTTGTTTGAGATAATTACACCCAAATCTTTTTCAGATCCCACTTTCTTTACCTCCTTAGTTCCAATTTTATATTGTCCTGATATTCTATTTTTACTTTTTCCAAACTCCATTATGCTACACTTCTTAATGTTGAAGTCCACTTCCCATTTCTGACTCCAGTTCCATACCTTATTCAGGTCTTCCTGCAGTGATTCACAATTTTCAGTTTTTACTTTCCTTAACAATTTAGTGTCGTCTGCAAAGAAGCTCATGTAACATTGCACACCATCATCCATGTCATTCATATAAATAGCAAACATTATTGAAGCCAGTACAGATCCTTGCAGAACTCCACTGATCACCTCTTTCCAACCTGAATATTTTTCTCTGAGTACTACTCTCATCTTTCTACCAATCAGGAAGTCCTCCATCCATTTTAGTAGGTTCCCTTGTTTCCCTCCTATATGCTCCTTTTTAAAGTTTTTCAAGTCTAGCAATGCACAATCAGCCCATCCATTCCTCTCTTGCAGTATGTCTATTAGTCTTGAGTAAAAACATTACGTTTGTGGTACATGATCTTCCTTGTCTGAACCCATATTGTCTTGGGTTTATTATATTATTTTCTTCCAGGTGTTTTACCCATCTGTTCTTGATAATTTTCTCAAATTTTGGCTATAGTGCTTGTTAGTGAGACTAGCGTATAGTTAGTTGGTTCTTCCTTGTTTCCTCCTTTCTTTATTGGTACACTTTTAGCATTTTTCCAGTCTTGGTATTTTTTCTTCTTTAATTGAGCAACTTATGTATTTTGTCCATTAGTTCTTCTTTGCATTCTTTTAGAATCCAATTTGCAATTCCGTCCAGCCTATGCAATTTCCTGACATCAAAGTTTGATAGGTGTTAATTATTTCTTTTTGTGTTATTATCTCGCTCATGGGGGGAGATCGTACTTCACTTCCTTTGTCCCAATATTGTGCCTTCTCTCTAGTGAAAACAGACTTGAAGTGATTAATCATGACTTCAGCCATTTCTAAATCTTCTGTGTATTCTATATTTCCTTGGCGTACTTTCACAATTTCCTGTTTATTTTTAAGTTTACCGTTCCCATATTGCTACAATAGCTTGGGTTGCTCTTTGCATTTATCTGTAATGTCTTTTTCATAGTTTCTTTTTTCCTCTCTTCACACTTTTACATACTCGTTTCTATAGTTTATATACCTACCATTTTGTATTTTTTTTTTTTTTTTTTTTTTTTTTCTCCATCTTTTCCAAGCTCTGTCCCTTCAGTCTTTTGTCTCACTGCAAAAGTGTGTGCATATATATATATATATATATATATATATATATCACACGAGGTGTGTTTTTAAGTACCATTTTGAAATAAAAATGAAACGAGTAGACTTTTCGTAACAATTTTATTTTTACATGAAAGCCTGTACTGTAATCTACGTTTCAACATAATTATGGAATAATCTGACTGTGTTTTAAGTTTGTATTTGAAATACTGCCAACTGAAATACGTGCTGTGATTCGTTTTCTTACTGCTAAAGATGTGAAAGTTGCTGAAATTCATCGTCAGATCAGTGAAATGCATGGAGAAAACATTACAAGTGATGGGATGGTGCAGAAATGGCTGAGAGCTTTTAAAGATGACTGTACAGATGTGCATGATGAGGAACGAAGTGGACGACCTTCACTCATTCCTCATCATGTACATTTGTATGGCCATCTTTAAAAGCTCTTACCCATTTCTGTACCATCACACACACACACACACACATTAGAGTGCGTTTATGTATGTAGTGTCACTACGGACACCCAGTACAAAAAAAAACTAAAAGAAACTAGAAAGAATTCAAAGAGCACTAACAAAGATGGCACCGACACTCAGCATGTTGATATACGAACAAAGACTGGACAAACTAAACTTATTAACTCTGGAACAAAGAAGTGAAAGAGGCGATTTCATAACCATCTATAGAATTATGAAAGGGATGGAAATCCTTGAGAGGGAAGATCTACATAAATGGGACAGAAGAAGTACAAGGGGACACAAGAAGAAACCTAAGAAGAACAGTTGCAGAAGAGATCTGAAAAAGAATAGCTTTCCACATAGAGTAATAGATACATGTAATAAATTGAAAGAGAAAACAGTGAATGCTAAAACTATATATGACTTTAAGAAAGAACTGGATGCGGAAAGATACAACTGCAGGTCCCTACAAGCATAGCTCTTCTCTCGCAAAATACAACCAGGTAAATACACACACTCACACACACACAGTGGTGGATGTCTGGAACAAATTGGACAAAACAATATTGTGTGCAAACACCATACAATAATTTAAGAACAAAATGTTGCAAGATACAAAGTCGGGTCACTACAAAGATAGCTCCCCTTCCCATATAATACATACATATACCAAAGGCTTTTTTCCTCCTTGCACAGGGGGTAGCCAAAAAGAAAAAGGCATAGAAACCACTCCCACCCATTCCATCCCCTACATATTCCACTCTCCTCCCTCTCATCTTGGCACCTCCTGGATGACAGGTCATCCCTGCAGCTTGTTCACTGCCCTGGGTAAGAAGCAGTATCGCAAGACAGCACATCCACAGCAAGGCAGTTTCATTAAATCGGCGACCCCCCTCTCTCTGTCCCCCTCGTGCAGAAAAGGTAAAGATGGGGATCCCTTCGGGCTGCGTCAAATTATTTCTCATACATACTTCCTCACCCCCCATCCCCCACCACTCTCCCTTATGCATCACAGTATCATCCATACACAACCCTTCTCCATTCACCCCTATCTTCTGTCCTCTCCCATCCTTCCTCAACAGACATTCCTCTCTTTTGTAATGCCTCTTTCAACCCATCCATCCATCTCATCCTAGGACACCCCCTTATATTCACTCCTTCCACATCTGCCTTCCACACCTCTTTAACTAATCTTTCTTCACTCATTCTTTCCATGTGTCCAAACCATACTAATACTCTTTCATCAACCCTATCTCCCAACTCCCTTTCCACCCCTGTTCTCCTCACCTCCTCATTTCTCACTCTATCCAGCCTAGTAACCCCTATCATACTTCAGACATTTCATCTCAAACACATTCAAACTACTCTCTTCCTCTCTCATGTTCCATGTTTCTGCCCTGTACGGTACTGTCGGCACAATCACTCCTTTATGTATTCTCTTAGCATCCATTCCCAGATGTCTATTTCTCATTACACTTTTTAATCCACCAAGGCATTTACTCGCTTCTCTCAATCTACATTCTACCTCCACCCCCACTCCTCCCTTTCCTTCCACATTCGCACTCAAGTATCTAAAACTATCCACTTCCTCCAGTCTCTCTCCCTTAATGCTCACTTCCAGCCCACTGTCACTCTCTCCCCTTGTACATCTCATCACCTTATTTTTGCCCACATTTATCTTCCTTCTTTCACACGCATCTCAAACTCTGTCACTAACTTTCTCAATCCCTACTCTGATCCTACTACAAGCACAGTGTTGTCAGCAAACAACAACTGGCTTATTTCCCCACTTTTCTCCATTTTCTTTAACCATCTCCAACCCCTGACCCATTACCCATGCATTCACTTCTCGCACCACCCTATCCATGTATAGATTGAACAGCCAGGGTGACATAACACATCCCTGACAAAGTCCCACCTTTACCTTGAACCCCTCACTCTCTCCATTTCTAATCCTAACACAAGCTCTACTACTCCCGTAAAAACTCTTGACTGCTCTTAACAGCTTACCTTCTATCCCATATATCTGTAATACTTCCCACAGTGCCTTCCTGTCTACCCTGTCATAAGCCTTTTCCAAATCCATAAAAGCCCAAAAAACATCCTTACCTTTTCCTAAAGCTTTCTCACATATCTGTCTTACCACAAAAAACTGATCCACACAACCCCTACCTGTCCTAAATCCACACAGTTCCTCACCAATTACTCCCTCTGTTCATCTCCCAATCCTCTCAATCAAATCCCTCCCATAAGCCTTCCCAACTACACTCAACAAAATGATCCCTCTGAAACTACTACACTCACACTTGTCCCCTTTTCCCTTGTAAAAAGGAACTATACAGGCACTCCTCCAGTCCTCTGGCACTCTGTCCTCTCTTAAACATTAAATAACCTCACCAGCCAGTCCATCACAACTGTACCTCCTTTCTTCAGACATTCTGCATGGCATCCATCCAACCCAGGTGCCTTACATGCTCTCATCACCTTAACAGCTGCTTTCACTCCATCTTTCCTTATTTCTCCTCCATTTTCCTCACTCATCACTCATTTTCTTAGCACTTCCCACTGCAACTATTTTACCCTCTGTCATGCCCTTCGCCACGATAAAGAAGATATACAAAATCACTTAGGAATTTACTAGCACAAAATAATGAGTGTCTCTTACAAAGTATCGGTGAGTGCAGAGGGTGGATGCGGGGAGAAGCTATGGGTGCCCGCATCCCCTTTTTATACACCAGCCGCACAACACAAGTGCCACAGCACAGGTGCCAACATATTGCAACTTATATATTCTTATCCCTATATACCCAACTTCACACATCTCACTATTGGTTTCGTATCCCTCCGCCGCCGGCCCACGGGCACTTTCGCGCACGTTCTAGGCCATATGGTCCTAGCGGACAAGGAGTCATTGTTCCACTGGGCCCCTTCGATACAGGCCCATGAGTACATTCGCACACATCTATCACCATGCACAAAGGGTCCGTTGTTCACTCACCCTCCATAGGGCTAGGGCAATTGAGAGAAGGGACGCCGTCCTTCCACTTGACGGACCTACACCACTCCATATAGGTCCGCATTATAGGTCACAACAAGGGGTCGCACAACACACGTAGTCATGCTCAAGGAATGAATATGGCACAGCACCGTTATGCTCACTGTGTGACGTGACACCCTCCCTATCCTCCTTCACATTTAGCAACTCCCTAAAATACTCTGCCCACCTTCCTCTCACTGCCTTCTCTTCCATAATCATCTCTCCATCTGCACCTTTTACCTTTTCTTCTCTACTTGATTCGCCTCCTCTTTCTCTTTTAATTTCCTTCCAAAACATCTTTTTATTGTTTTCAAAATTTTCTGTCATACTCTTACCCCATTTCACATCTGCTCTCCTCTTTGCTTCCTTTATCTTATGCTTAACTTACCTTCTCTTTACTTTGTACCTCTCATACAATTCCCTCATCCTAATTTGTAGCCAATCTTTGAATGCCTGTTTTTTCTCTTCTACACCCTTCTTTGCTTCCTCATCCCACCACTCACTACCCTTCCTTCTATTTCCTCCCACCCTCCTTGTTCCACACACCGTCTTTGCACACCTTATGACTCCCTCCTTGAACCATCCCCATTCCTCCACTCCTAGTTCTACTCTATCTTTCAATCCCTCCCACCCCTCTCTCAGACTCTTCTTATACTCTGTCATAGGCTGAGGTTCCACTTGAGTTGATATATTAAACTCACTGTAATCGAACAGAGTGTTTATGTAGTTCCTACAATATGATACCTCAGATTACGATCACCTCTTTAAGGATACATCTACTGCACCAGGATAAAATAAGAAATTGCACACGTCTACATAAGAATATTTACTAATGTGGATATGAATGGGTTCTTACTTACAAAGTAATGGACAGAGGAGCGGCTGCGGGGAATCTGGCGTGGATGCCTGCACCCCCGACTTTATACCTCAGCCGCACAACACCGGTGCCACAGCCCGAGTGCCAAATTAACTATTGTACATTGCCCTATCTCTATTTGCACAACTCCACACACCACTCTTATCCTTTATTCATGCGTGGAGAGGGCTCACAATAAATTCCCTAACTAACATCTTAACCTACGAGACAATGAGGTAGCGAAAAATGGGAAAGCACTACTTCGCCATCTTCTTGATTAATGTTACCCCCTTAACCTCGGCTGGAGGACTGCGTCCCTTCTGTAGTCCTCCGCCGCTTGTCCGCGAGGAGTTTCGCGCGCGTTCTAGGTCAACGGTCTCGGAGTACAAGGAACCATTTTACTAGCGGCCCCGCCTCGATACAGGTCCAACGCCTTTCGCGGGCATTCATCACCGCGAAGCATAGCCACACACAAGAGGTCCATTGTTCGTTCACACACACCCATAGGGCTATGGGCTAGAGAGGGCCAGGAGAAGGAGGGGGGGAGGTGCCGTCAACTTGGCGCCACTCCATAGTTAGACTCGCACTGTAGGACTCACCGAGGGTTGCATACTATAATATAATTAAGCACAAAATCACTAAGGGATACATACTATAACATGGGTAAGCATAATGAACAGCTATGTCACATCACAATGTGAGTACGTGACATATACCCCCCGTAACCGGGAAAAAATGTTCAAACCTGCGAAGCGAGGGTTGGACATTTTGCATCTGGACGCGACAGGGCATCAGCAATCACGTTATCCTTCCCTGAAATGTGTCTTAAGCTTATATCATGGCCTTGGAGAGCCAGGGCCCATCGGGCCAACCTATCACTTTTGGTTTTTCCATCTACAATATATTTCAAAGGGTTATGATCACTAAGGACTACTACCTTACCATCTAAAAATACTTGAAACTTCTTTAGTGCTAACACGAGGCTGAGAGCCTCCTTCTCGATCGTGGAGTACCTGGTTTGATAGTCCTTGAGGACTTGAGACATAAATGATACGGGGCGCATGGAGCCATCCCTTTCCTGGGCTAGCATGGCGCCAACAGCCACTTGGCTCGCATCGCACAGGATGTAAAATGTCTTACCATGGTCAGGAGCTACCAAGACAGGGTGACTTGAGAGAAGCCTTTTGCAGCCATCGATAGCGGCGTCTGCGCCCTCATCCCACCTGAAAGGCTTGCGAGAGAGCATGCGGGTCAAGGGAGCAGCTACATCAGCGAGATTTGGGCAATACCGCCGATAATAATTGACAACGCCCATGAACCGGCGGATCCCCTTCTTTGTCCTCGGTATCCGGAATTCCGCGATGTCCTTCACCTTGGCTTCCAGCGGAGAGATACACCCCTGGCCAACTTGATGGCCTAGGTATGGTATCGTGCTCCTGCCAAAGGAGCTCTTCTTGAGATTTACAGTGAGCCTAGCCTGGGCTAGCCTCCTGAGCAACTCCCTCAGACTATGGAGGTGGTCTTCCCAACTGTCGGAGAAAACGACTATGTCATCTGAGTACGCCCTGACACCGGGCAACCCCTCAACTATCCAGTTAACCAAACGTTGAAAGGACGCTCCACTATTCCTCATCCCAAAGGGGGTTACCCTATACTGAAAGTGCCCATGAGGAGTCACGAAGGCGGATACCTCCGAAGCCCTGTCGGTGAGGGGAATCTGGTGATATCCCTTCATCAGGTCTAATTTGGACAAGTACTTAGCAGCTGCAACTTCCTCAATGAGATCATCAATCAGTGGGAGAGGGTAGGGGTCAGCTTTGGTTACAGCGTTCAAGGACCTATAGTCAACACACAACCTCCACTCACCTCCAGGCTTCGGTACTAACACTGCGGGGGAAGCCCACGGGCTCGTACTCGGTTCTACCAGTCCCTGCTCCATCAGTTGCTCAACCTCCTTCTCCATAATCCGCTTCTTCTGGGGCGATAGTCTGTACGGAGTGTGCCTCACAGGCTTCGCTCCCTCTTCGAGGACGACGTCGTGGTGGATTGCTTGGGTAACGGTGGGGGATGAGGAGAACACGTGGGCATGCTCGCTGAGGATTGCCTTGACCTTTTCCCGCATCTCTCCCTCAAGTGAGGAGAGGGATTCTTCCTCCGCCTCACTGTTACTCTCTCTGTGTAAATCATAAAATAGATTTAGATCATCGATGTCTGAATCTAGGCTCCCATCATCTCGCCCTGCCTCGATTACCCCAATTGCACTCTCCTCTACCGCTCCCCTAAATTCTTTAAGGAGGTTGATATGTACCTGTTGGACCCCAGATTTCCTCGTGGGATTTATCATGACATAATTATTACCCCCCTTTCGCTCAATTACCTTGAACGGTCCCTCATACTTTGGCTGTAGTGATGATCTTGGAGGGGATAATACAAGTACATAATCTCCTACCTTAAATTCCCTCTTCACAGACTTCCTATCATAGTATTCCTTATAGGTTCCCTGGGCATCTTCGAGGTTTCTCTTAGCCATCTGTCTTATTTTCTTCAACTTGTCGAAATCTGCACCCACCAACCTAGTGTACTTGGCATCCCCATCCGGTGCCTTAGACACAAATTGTTCATACAAAGCAGCGAGGGGCTCCCTTGGAGCCCAACCAAACATCAAGTAAAATGGGGAGAATCCTAGTCCCTCATGGATGGTTATTCTGGAAGCATATAACAGAAGGTCCAAGCCTTCATCCCAGTCCCTATTAAATTCCAAAATGAAAGCTCGGATCATGCGTTTCAAGGTTCCATGGAACCTCTCAAGGCTCCCCTGACTCTGGGGGTGGTACGCTGAAGCGACTACATGCTTTATACTGAGACTCTCTAATGCCCCCTTGAAAACTCCACTCAAAAAATTTGTACCTCTGTCACTTTGGACCTCCCGAGGCATGCCCATCTTACTGAAATATGACATCAGGGCCCTCGTTATTGTTTTGGCCCTGATGTTTGACAAGGGAATCGCTTCAGCATATCAAGTAGCCTTACACAATACCGTGAGTAAGTACGGTTTCCCCGACTTGGTCTTAGGAAGGGGACCAACACAGTCGACCACCACTCTTGAGAAAGGTTCCTCCACGACTGGCACTTGGCACATAGGGACCCGTTTAGGAGAGTCATTGGGCTTCCCTGTCACTTGGCATATGGAGCACTGGTTGACCAACCCTCTGACATCTTTGGATATCCGGGGCCAGAAGAAGTGTACTAGTATGGCTTGTTTGGTTTTTGAGATCCCAAGATGGGCGCACGTGAGTTCATGCGCGATTTTGATTATTCTTTCCCCTAATACCCTTGGTACTACAATTTGGGAGATGGTTTCCCCGCCTACCTTATCAGGAGTCTTGAATTTCCTCACAACCACGCCATCTTCATAGGTGAACTCCTCATTGTCCTTTTCTTCCCTTTCTCCGCGGCCCGACGTATCTCTTCCAATCCAGGGTCTTCTTGTTGGAGTCGGATGAGCTCCTCCTTGCCGATGGCTGCTGTGCTGTGGAAGGTTCCCTCAGCCAAAGGGTTCTCGCCTCGTCCTTGGTCTGCCTCACTTCCTCTCCTTCCCCCCGATGTTTTTCCTCCGACGGTGTGCTTCCACGGGCATGGGTGGCTGGGAAGCACCTGTCTCCTTCCTCGCTTCGCTTCACCTCTTGCGCCTTCTTAGATTGACTCCTGGTGACGAGGGCCACAGGGTCCGCTGCATCAGCTTCGTCACTTTGTGGGGGCGTCGTCTCGTGTAGGGGTTTGCCCACATCGTTGCCTAGAAGCACATCTATTCCCCTCACAGGAATCTCAGACACTCCCACCTCTACGTCTGTTGTCTGACCCTCTACTTCCAGTGACACCTTAACTAAGGGCGATGATCTCGTCACCCCCCCTGCTAATATCATGGAAAATTGGCCTGTGCTCTTCCCTTCTATATCCGGCACCAAACCAGGCCTAATGATGGTGCGGGCTGCCCCTGTATCCCGCAAAGCCTTTACAGAGATTCCTTTACTACTCCCATCTACTGCTATCTTAGCATCCTTCACATATAGTGACCATTCGGGGTTTATTTCTATTCTATCACCATCTTGCCCCGGCCCTACATCATGTATATTCTCACTGTCCTCACCTATGGGGGGGCTCTCCATCCCTTGATCCAACCCTCGTTCTTGGACACACATTACCCCCTGTTTGTGCTGTTTATCTCCCACTTCTTGTCTATTCATTTGTTCATTCATTCTAGCAAAACACTCTTGTAACCTATGCCCGTACCTCCCACACCTGGGGCATCTTTGAGCCTTTCTCCAACTATCTCCTGCCGGGGACCTAGCATATCTTTGATTGGAGCCGCAGCCGCGCCTCTATACTGGGGTGTCGAGTTTCTCCTCTGACCATGACTCTCGTTTACCCGTAACGTGAAGTTCTCAGCGAGTTTGGCCGCTTCCATTAGGGTATCACACTGATGCGTGGTGACGTGCAGTCTGGCTTCATCGCTCAACATGTTTATGAACTGTTCCTTGAGAAATATCTCGAGTACATCCTCAACACTGATTGCCTTCTCGGCGCGCATCCATTTTACAAGATCCCCCTTTAGTTTCCTAGCCATGGCAATGTGGCCCTTACTAAGATCCTTTTCATCTTCCCTGAACTTCTTCCTGAAGTATTCAGGGGTAACCTCATACACCTTGAGTATTTCATCCCTGATCTGTTTATAATTATAAACTCCCTCACCGTCAAACATATTATACACTGCTAGGGCCCTAGGGGGGAGACTTGCTCTTATCATGATTGGCCATATCTCTCTTCTCCATCCTAATTGCTTGGCCAGGCCTTCAAATGATGAAAAAAAAAGGTCGGGGTCTTCCTCGTTGAACTTAGCTATGATGTGAGAGGCCTTGAAGATATCGTCAATTTCGCTTCCTCCACTACAGCCCCCCGCTGGTTGGTGTGTATGGCATCCGGTTCCCCACCTGCTTGTGTCTCCTAGGGTCTCTGATCCTCTCCTAGGGTAGTGTTCATCACCTATCCTGAATCTACCTACGCCGTCTACCATATCATAGTAATTCCCCCTCTCCTGCGGGAAACACTCATAACTCATCCTCTCTGCTTCCCTGCTACACCTTCTTCCCACTCCTGGCGGAGTCCCAGCTTCCTCTCTACAGTATTGTCTGCCTATTTCTTGCGGTGTGTCTGGCCTATACCTGTATGTATACTCCCTGCCCATAGTGGTCGGCCTATCCCCTAGTCTTGTCTCACTCCTTCTATCATCAGTATCATAAATTCTGAGTTGGGGAATCTCCCCATAGTAATGTATCTCCGTTTCTTGCATCCTACGTACATTACCCTCGACTTCCCCTTCACTAAAACTACTCCTAGCGTTATAATAATATCGAATGCTGTCCGCTTCGTCCTCCCCTGAATCGAGATACCTTTCGTTCTTATTTCGTTCACGCTCTACGTCAGTATGGGGATTTTCTTTCCTACCTTCTACATCACTTTCCCTTACCTGCGGGAATCCCTCGAAACTTGGGCTGCTCCTAGAGCTTACGGGGGTATTTGGGTGAGACATTGTGGAGGAATAACAGCAACCTACAAAGCTTTGAATTACGCGTTGCAAGATGTAAACAATGAGGCCAGTCTGCTCGTTCGCACGATCGAACACGGCTTTAATCGCTTGGTGGCGATTTTTTGTTTTGTTTTTTCTAGAGAGACAATATCTTAGTGTACCTGCACACACTTCCTTCTCTATCTGGTGGTAGACTGGATCCCGGTCAGGCCCCCATTTATGTCATAGGCTGAGGTTCCACTTGAGTTGATATATTAAACTCACTGTAATCGAACAGAGTGTTTATATAGTTCCTACAATATGATACCTCAGATTACGATCACCTCTTTAACCCCTTCCATACGGTGCCGCACAAGTAGGCGTCATGGGGAGCGAGTGTATTCGCGAGGCTGCCATATCGGCGTCTTGATTATATTTATTGTAGTCTCCCCTCCATAATGACATTCTTTCTAATTCTTTTGTAATCGCATTTTCTATGGTTATCAAAATTCACGGGTGAAGAGAGAACGATCGATATAAGCGGTGACTATATTTTATGATGCGAGTATTATTACGACACGTCGTACGGCTGGCATTGGCTGCTGCCACCGAGATCTAAGTCCATGACGCCTACGTGTGCGGCACCGTATGGAAGGGGTTAAGGATACATCTACTGCACCAGGATAAAATAAGAAATTGCACACGTCTACATAAGAATATTTACTAATGTGGATATGAATGGGTTCTTACTTACAAAGTAATGGGCAGAGGAGCGGCTGCGGGGAATCTGGCGTGGGTGCCTGCACCCCCGACTTTATACCTCAGCCGCACAACACCGGTGCCACAGCCCGAGTGCCAAATTAACTATTGTACATTGCCCTATCTCTATTTGCACAACTCCACACACCACTCTTATCCTTTATTCATGCGTGGAGAGGGCTCACAATAAATTCCCTAACTAACATCTTAACCTACGAGACAATGAGGTAGCGAAAAAGGGGAAAGCACTACTTCGCCATCTTCTTCTTGATTAATGTTACCCCCTTAACCTCGGCTGGAGGACGGCGTCCCTTCTGTAGTCCTCCGCCGCTTGTCCGCGAGGAGTTTCGCGCGCGTTCTAGGTCAACGGTCTCGGAGTACAAGGAACCATTGTACTAACGGCCCCGCCTCGATACAGGTCCAACGCCTTTCGCGGGCATTCATCACCGCGAAGCATAGCCGCACACAAGAGGTCCATTGTTCGTTCACACACACCCATAGGGCTATGGGCTAGAGAGGGCCAGGAGAAGGAGGGGGGGAGGTACCGTCAACTTGGCGCCACTCCATAATTGGACTCGCACTGTAGGACTCACCGAGGGTTGCATACTATAATATAATTAAGCACAAAATCACTAAGGGTTACATACTATAACATGGGTAAGCATAATGAACAGCTATGTCACATCACAATGTGAGTACGTGACATACTCCTTCTCCTTTTCTTTCTCATTTAAGCAGTTTACTCTAAGTACCTCCCTACCTTCTACCCTTTTCTTCTTCCTCCACTCTCAATTTACCTTCCTGAAAATTATACGATATTCCCCCACTCTCTCCCCTTAGAACATGTACATCCTTAACTCTTCCTACCATACTATCATACCTATCAGTCCATTAACACTCTATCTGCCACCCTTCCATCCACCACCCTCTCCCATGTGTACTTATGCTTGACTTTCTTCCTAAATACTGTATTTGCTATCATCAATTCTCTTTCAAGACACATCTACCATCAACTCTCCACTATGATTTTTACCTGAAACTCCATATTTCCCAATCACTTCGTCTATTGGTTCATTTCCTACCCTAGCATTAAGGTCTCCCAATACAACTACATTGACATTTCTCCCTAATCCCTCTATGCACTCATTTAAATCTACCCAAAAAGCCTCCCTTTCCTCTATGCTCTTCTCACTACCAGGCCCATATGCATTTACAAAAACCCACATCTCCCTTGCCAACTTCACCTTCATCCACATCAACATTAAAGAAACCTCCTTCCACACTACACGCTTACCTATCTCTTCACTTGTATAGCCACCCCTTGTCTCCCTTGTTCCCTCTTCACTCCTGAGAGCCTCCCAACTACACTCCCAAACTCACACTCGTCCCTCCTTTTCATTTTAGTTTCACTCAAAGTCAGCACATCCATCTTCTCACAAACATACTGCCTATCTCTTCCCTTTTACACTCATCTGTACCACATCCACGCACATTGAAAGACCCAAACCTTGGGCATAATTCCACTCCCACCCATTTCATCCCCACCCAATCCACTCCCATTCACCATCCCTCCCTCTTTTCTTGGCTCCTGGATGATGGGTCATCCTTGCATCTTGCCCATTGTGTGTGTATTTATCAAGTTGTATCTTACGGGAAGGAGGGCTACACTTATGGTGTCCTGTCTCTATCTTCCCATATCTGATTGGCTCTTATATTCTTGTATTGTTTTTGCACACACTATTGATTCATCTGTTATGTTCCATTCTTCTTCTTTCTTCTTTCTTCTTCGGGTCTCTTCTATAATTGTCCTTTTTGAGTTTCCATGTCCTCTTGTGTTTCTCTTATACCAATTTAGTAAATCATCTCTGTCAAGGACTTCCATACCTCTAATAATTCTGTAGATGATCAACAAGTCACCTCTTTCTCTTCTTTGTTCTAGAGTTGGTAATTCTAGTTTTGACAATCTTTCTTCATACGACAGTTTTGATAGTATTGGGGCCATCTTCATGGTCACTGGATTCTCTCAATCTTCCTTGTATTCTTTTTAATACTAGGTGACCGTAGTGTCACTGTGTACTCCAATTTAGGCCTTATCAGTGTGAGTAGTATTTCCTTTACCATTTCTTCATCCAAGTAAGTAAAAACCACTTTCATTGGTCTGAGCAAGTTATAGGTTTTGCCAACAATTTTGTTTGTTTTTCTTGGCACCGTTGCAGTCCTGAGCATGCTGTTATAATGGGGTTCTACTGTAATTGTATCCTGTAAGAAGTTAAACCAATGCAGATATTTAGGTGAAGTATTTGTGGTGGTAGAAGATGAAGACGATCTTATAACACAAGGAAAAAGAACAATTGCCAGCATCAAAAACTACAACCTCAAATCAGCTATATTCAGTGTTGCAGCTGCATGGAAATCAGTCAAAATTAACATTAACCAATGCTTGGGAAAAAAATTCTTTATGATGCAAAGGTAGATTACGATTTTGAAAGATTTGAGGCCTGGGATTTTCATTGTATCCTTCAAAGGGCATGTGAAGATGTGTTTAAAGATGACATACCTGGTTAGAAGACACAGAGGGTGACCCTGAATGCCAAGTAATAACAGAAGAAGAAATAGCTGGTGACACTCTCGTCAGTGACAACATAGATGATAGTAACAAAGGTGAAGATGACGAACCATTGCTCAAGAAACCCAAACTCTCTCTTGTATGTGAATCACTTGATAATCTCGTCAGCTACATTGATTTATCTTCAGAAAGTGAGATCCAACAATATTATCAACATTTTAGAACCTTCAGGGAAATAATCATCCAGAAAAAATAACAGCCAGGAAAATTCAAACTCTATTTGTTCTTCAAGTCAGCTTGTCCCAGCCGTGCTGAAGCTAATGATGTCGATGACTCACTGCTGCTGAGTCAGTCAGTTCTTAGTCACCTCAGCCTTTTAGAAGTGGTTATCAACAACCAGCCTCTACTCAGTCAGTGGAATATTACAGTTCTATTGACTCAGAATAAGTTGTAATCTCCACCCACCCCCACCTCCATTAACTCAGGGCTCAGTTCTATCCCCCACATTATTTAATCTATACACTTGGCCAGACTGCGATGCGGTCACCACCCAGCACTTCTAAGCTACCAGAAGAGGCTGGACGACCGTGTTGTAAACAGCTGCCCAGGATGTAACACTTCACCCCATACCATACAACACATAATGGAAGACTGCATTATACACAATCATGCACGCAAACAACACAACATACACTCTATAAAGGATTTGTGGGAAAACCCAGTTTCGGCTGTGGCCTTCCTTGGGGAGACGGGACTGCTTGGACAGACAGTCTAGGGAACGACAACAACAACAACTCAAGCTTGTAAGTCATATATGAATCAGTCAATCAAATCAGCCATCCTGAGTCCACTGCTGAACAAAGGCGTCCTTCATAGCATTCCATGAATCACACGACTGTGCCCATCTACGAAAAGGTAAATGAAATTTTATATTAAGATATTTTCTTTAACCCCATGTATTGTCAACTGGTGTTGAATGGATACATTTTACGGAACTCTGGTGGTTTCTTCAAACTCACAGTACAGTTTCATTGGTTTTTATTCAAACCTTTCACTTGGTTCACAAATACACTACATAGGTTATATGTGTTTTGGATTCTATACTGTCAACTGTTTATAACACCTTTTGCACAACACCTGCTATCACACCAACTGCTGTCCTGCCCGGTGCGTCTAGGGTTTCATTCACCGGAAACGCTGAATAAGCAAAATTTCTAGGTCCCAGCAATTATATTTACATTGTTTTCAATGGGAGTATTTGGTCTCCCACAACCAGTATTCTTATACTAATTATTGATTACATCCCATTTATTTATTATATAATACTTCCAAGGGGGAAAAGCTCGTTGTTATTGTGTTCAACAATGTTGTGAGTTGGTGGTCGACTGCACTTATAAGTGTGCGTTCGTGTGTGTGTGTGTGTGTGTTGCCTGGTGGTCGCGCTGCTAAAGATTGATGGGTCAGCGATTTGTGTGTTGCATTGGACCTCGTGATGCTGAGTCGGCGTTTGATGCTTGTGGTGGACAGTGAGTGAGGAAGTGGGTTATATGACTGGGGTTATTACTCGTCTTGTATATGGGGCGTATACACCCACCAGTTAAATGTTTTACAGTATACATATAATTTAAATGTATATTCATACTGTATATGTTTTCTATATGATGTAACTGAGTATTATATATAGTGTATGGTTTAATATATACCATACAGTAGGTATCATATATGCCTATAAATAGGTTAAACAGGATGATCAGCTAAGACTGACACCCTTCCAACCCTATTAGTTCATTTAAAAGAGGATTGACTGTATCCAGTTTGAGATCCCATCAGTTCCTGAAGCATTGTGTTTCATCTAGTTACCCCAAAATATTAAGCGTTTCCTACACTTCAACATTTTTATTTTCAAAACCTGGATTTTAGCTCCCCATGCTTTCCTCCAAAAATTGCTTTCTTTTGGGAAGACTGACTGGAAACATTCATTCATTATTTCTGCCCAAACTGAGGCCTCATCAAAGTCCTCATTACCCACTGTTAACATGATGATTATTTCCTTGTGTCACAATTTACCATTTTTAAACCTGTTAGAGATTTGGTTCAACTTTTCATTTATCAACACCTCAAAATTTCTTCCTGCAAATTCTTGTATACTCACTTCTATCTTGTATGTATTTACCTAGTTGTATTTTACTTGTGTTCGTGTGTGTGTGTGTGTGTGTATATATATATATATATATATATATATATATATATATATTTTTTTGTTTTTTAATCAACCACAATACACTTTAATGATTGTTTAGAATTAAAGTGTATTGTGTTTGATAAAAATGTATCTCTGTTCAATGGGACCCATTCAGTGTTGTAAATATATATATATATATATATATTTGTTTATATAAGTGTGTATATGAATATATATGTGTATGCATATATGTATATGTATTTACCTAGTTGTATTTTGCAGGAGGAGAACTATGCTCGTAGTGACCCACAGTTGTATCTTTCTGCATCCAGTTTTCTTTTTTAAAATCATGTATAATTTTAGCACTCACTGTTTCCTCTTTCAGTTTGTTCCATGTATCTATTACTCTATGTTTGAGATGAAATGTCTGAGAAGTATGATAGGGGTTACTAGGCTAGATAAAGTGAGAAATGAGGTGGTGAGGAGGAGAACGGGTGGAAAGGGAGCTGGGAGATAGGATGGATGAAAGAGTATTAGAATGGTTTTGACACATGGAAAGAATGAGTGAAGAAAGATTAGTAAAAGAGGTGTGGAAGGAGTGAATATGAGGGGTCATCCTAGGATGAGATGGATGGATGAGGTAAAAGGGGCATTACAAAAGGGAGGAATGTCTGTTGAGGAAGGGTGGGGGAGGGCAGAAGATAGAGGTGAATGGAGAAGGGTTGTGTATAGATGATGCTGTGATGCATGAGGGGGAGTGGGTGGGGGGGTGAGGAAATATATATGAGAAATTTGACGCAGCTCGAGGGGGTTTCTCCCTGTCTTCTCCTTTTCTGCATGAGGGGACGGAAAGGGGGGGGTCGCCGAATTAATGAAGTGGCCTTACTGTGGATGTGCTGTGTCTTGCGACACTGCTTCTGACCCTGGGCAGTGGACAGGATGCAGGGATGACCTGTCATCCAGGAGGTGCCAAGATGAGAGGGAGGGAGGAGGATGAAGGGTAGTGGAATGGGTGGGAGTAGTTTCTATGCCTTTTTCTTTTTTGGCTAACCCCTATGTAAGGGGGGAAAAGCCTCTGGTATATTTGTTTTTTTTACTAGGTGTCCATAGAGATGCTTCGTATTCCAATTTTGGTCTTACCAGTGTAACTAATATCTTCTTTACCATTTCCTCATCCATGTAGGCAAAGGCCACTTTCATTGAGTTTCTCCAACTGTTAACATGTTTGTCTGGTGTCATGTTGTTTGAGATAATTACTCCAAGGTCTCTTTCTGAGTTTACTCTTATAACTTCCTTTGTACCAATTTTTTATTAACCCGATATTCTATTTTTACTTTTTCCAGACTCCATTATACTACATTTCTTAATATTGAAATGCACTTCGTTCTTTTACTCCATTTCCAGACTTTGTCTAGGTCATCTTGAAAAGATTTACAATCTTCTTCTGTACTTACTCTCTTCAATAGTTTCACATCATCTGCAAAGAAGTTCATATAACATTTCACACCTTCATCCATGTTGTTTATATACTCCTTTAGGGACTCTGCTCATCATATCTACCCAATTTGAGTTTTTTCCCTAAGTACCACCCTCATTTTTCTTCCGTTCAAGAAATCTTTCATCCATTCCAATAATTTTCCTTGTATTCCACCTATTGTTTCAATTTTTCTTAGTAGCTTTTTGTGTGGTACTTTGTCAAAAGCCTTTTGTAAGTCCAAGAAGGCACAGTCTGCCCAACCATCTCTTTCTTGTATTATTTCTATTAATCTTGAGTAAAAGCATATTAAGTTTGTAGTACATGATCTTCCACTTCTAAATCCAAATTGCTTGGGGTTTAGTATGTTGTTCTCTTCCAAGTGTTTAATCCATTTATTTTTAATAACTTTCGCATATTTTTGCAATTGTGCTTGTAAGGGATACCGGTCTATAGTTTGTTGGATTTTCTTTATCTCCTCCTTTGTATATTGGTACAATATTTGCATTTTTCCAATCTTGTGGTACTTTTCCTTCTTTGAGTGAGAAGTCAATTATCTTGTGTATTTTATCTGTAAGTTCATCTATACATTCTTTCAATATCCAGTTCGCTATTCCATCGGGCCCATATGACTTTCAGATGTCAAGGTTCATTATTTGGTCCCTTATTTCTTTGCGTTATCATTATTTCTTTCATTTTGGGTGGATCCTTCTTGCTGTCCTTCACCCCAAATTTGTGGGCTTTCAATTGTAAATGCAGACTTAAATGCTTGGTCATTACTTCAGCCATTTCTACATCTATATATTCTTTGTTTCCTTCGTACATTTTCACTGTTTCATGTTTGTCTTTTAGTTTATTGTTTACATATCTGTAAAATAGTTTAGGTTGATCTTTGCATTTGTCTATTATATCTTTTTCGTAGTTTTTTCCTTTATATCTACATATTCATTTCTCAGTCTGATGTATGTCTGCCTTTTTTTTCAGGCTTTGTCTCTTCTATCTTTAGTATCACTACACTTTATGTTAACCCTTTTTAGTTTCTGCTTAGGTGGAGGGAGTCGGAGGTTTTAGCTGGAGTCGGAGTCGGATTTCTATGAGTACTAGGAGTCGGAGTCGGATTTTTTTTATCCGACTCCGACTCCTTAAGTCCAATAATATTATTTTTTTTTAACATGGTTTCCCTGTTTGGTTTTACCAGTTGCACAATTTAACAGTTTTTGTATGGTTTTGCTTTTATTTTTGGAGGCAATAGTGAGTGTGTGCAGTGTATGTACACTAAGTGGTCTCTCCAGATGGAAACAAAAAACAATCTATCAATAATAAAAAAAAAAATACACAATACTGACAAGCTATCGTTGTCAGTCTGGGTAAAAGTGTTTGTGGTCATGTATTTGTAGTTGTTTCCTGTAAGGAGAGTGAAAAAAAAAATATATATATATATAATATTTTGTACTATACTTCAATGCTTTTACTTCAACATTAATAAACATCAATTCGTGCTGCCACCATGTGACGGCATTGTGTGCTACTAGTACTAACTAATGTAAACAAACAGCTGCAGACTCTGCCTGAAGCAGTGTCTCCCAGTGAATTTACTTTTCCTTCATTTTCGGTAGTTTTATCGCATTTTCCTTTAATAGAAATATGCTAGATTATGATAAAGCTACTTCAGAATATGAAAATCATACATTTATCAAAGAAATTAAGTGGTTTAAAATATACGAAAAAGAAACAGGCTACTGATCATGGTTACTAGTGAAAACAATAGGCCTACAAGTGAAGCAATGAAAGATAGAAATCAGAGTAAAGAAAATCACGAACCATTTTAATCTAATTCAAAACTGATTATGCTATAAAGATAATTGCAAATTAAGCCTAAGTGTATCAGATATTTATGCTTTAACTCAACCATAATTCTATCTATATACAAAAGGCTTTTTCCCCCTTATCAGGGAGGTAGCCAAGTCAAAAGGCATAAACCCACTCCCACCCATCATATATCCACTACGTATGCACTATGCACGTACGTCTTCATGTATGTAAAAGTCAACGGAAGTGCCCTGAGATAAACTTTGACCAGTCTCAGAGGCCAGATAGGAATGACAGAGCATATGTCACAGCATTTGATGATGACTGAAAAGGGGAGGAACAACAGCAGATATGAACAGTGTGCACAGGGGAAGGTTGTCTCTCTCTTTCCTGAACTGATTCCTGGTTTTTATGATAACATGGTGAAATTAATTCTGCAGTAGGTACTAAGTAGGGCATCCTCCATTAACCTTTCCTCATCATGATTTGTCACATTTTTTTCCTAATATTGTGATAGAGGGTTTATGAGATTGGACAAATGAAATAACAGATGATTTTTTTTTTGGGGGGAGGGGAGGGGCACAAAGGAAAAAGAAAATATCTAGCTTGAATTGGCAACTCTGCCATGACAGATCTGAAAGTGCTAATAAGCTGGTAGATGATCATGAGCATAAATAATACCATTATATATTTAATATATATGTTCATACGAATATACGTGCTTGTGTGCATATACATATATAAAGCTAGTTGAGTGTATGTGTGAGCATATTTATCATACAAGTGAATGTTTCACGTAAAAAATAATATACATGAAAAATATAAAATGCTTGCTGAATAGGTGTGGGAGGCTGGTATATAGATCTGCAGAATAGATTTCCACATAGGGTGGAAAAGGTGAAAAAAGCAACCAAATAACTACAGAAAGAATTATGGAAATTATCATCAGAGATGCTATCGAACATCATTTAGAAAGTAACTGATAAATAATAGCCACCATGGATTCAGACGGAAACATTCTTACATGACGAACTTACTCAAATTCTACAACACAGTCATCTCGAATTATGACAAAAGAAACAATATAGATTTAATATATCTAGACTTTGCAAAAGCTTTTTATACAGTACCCCATGAAAGACTACTTACTAAATTAGCTTCACATGGAATAAGTGGTAGCCTGTTTATTTGGACCAGCAATTGGTTGAACAATTGAAAACAGTTGTTCTAAATGGCAAAACTTTTAGATGGAAAAATGTTACGAGTGGTGTTACTCAGGGTTCTGTTCTTGGGCCACTTCTATTCATAGTATATATAAATGAGATAGACCATGGACTAAAGTCTATTGTCTCCAAATTTGCTGATGATGCAAAACTGTGTGCAATGGCAAATGATCACTTAAACCAATTAAATATTCAAGAAGATTTAGATGAACTACAGCAATGGTCTGAAAAGTGGCTAATGAAATTGAACACAAGTAAACGCAAGGTTATACACATAGATAAAAATAACAGTAAGTATGATTACAAATTATTTGGAAATTCGTTAACGAAAGTGGATAGTGAAAAGGATCTCGATGTAATTATCAGCAACAATCTCAAATCATCTAAGTAGCGTATTTCAGCTTCTGAGAAAGCAGATAAGATTCTAGGATTGATTGCATGATCTCTTGACTTTGAAAGTCAATCTCTCATTAACAAGCTATATAAATCGTTAGTTCATCCACATTTAGAATATGGTGTTTCCGTATGGTCACCAAATCTCATTAAAGGCATTGACAGATTGAAAAAAGTACAACGGCAAGCCACAAAACTGATTCCAAATATAAAAAATAAATTGTATGAAAATTGAGTAAAACATATGAATCTGGTTTTCCAAAAAAAAAAAAAAAAAAAAAAAAAGGCGTAGACTCAGAGGTTACATGATACTGGTCTTTAATATCCTAAAAGGAATTGACAACAACAAAAGTGACAGAATTTTCACACTGAGAATCTAACAAGAAATAATGGTCTCGAACTGTCGGGAAATAAATTCAATTTGGAAATGGGTAGAAAGAACTTTGCCAACCATGTAGTTAATGAATGGAATAAACTTCCTGCAGAGGCAGTGCAATGTAGTTCAATTCTAAGCTGTAAAATTCATTTAGATAAACACCAAAGCAAGATGGCGGTAATGCCTGCCATTTATTTTATATTATTTATTATTAGTTTGTTTATTATTGTTTCCTTGATTATCATTTATTATTATTTGTCATTTTATTATTTACTATTTACCTGTGTTTATTATTTAACTTTACTTATTTATTTTATTTATTACTATTTATATTACCATATTTTTTACTTGTTATAAAAAAAATTCGCATCCAACCTATTTATGAACCAAAAGGTCTCCTGTCAGCATGCTCTTCCTTCCTTTTTTATATATATATGTATATATATATATATCATTATTATTATTATTATGAAAACTGGGTGTGAGATCCTTCAGCAAGAAGATGCCCCTTGCCACACCTCAAGTGCAGCCAAAAAATGGCTGTGATAGTGAGGTCAGCTACATAGGATTGGCCTGGTCAATCACCTGATATTTCCTCCATAGAAAACTTACGGGGCATCATTAAGGTATGCCTTCGTCAGGAGGACATGTCTACAATTACCAAACTTGAGATGGCCATCCAAAAGGTGTGGGAGGAAATTCCTGCTTCACGCTGTCAGAATTTGGCCAATTCTGTTCCCAAGAGTCCATCAGGTCATCAAGGCCAAGGGCTTCCCCATCGGGAAGTGGCATTGATGGCGAAAGTTGTTATACAGATGCTCCTCAACTTACGTTTTAGTTACGTTCCGAACGGCCGAACGTAAGTTAAAAATGAACGTAAGTTGTTACTGTACTATACATCCATAAATTCTATTACCGTATCTTATAAAAAACCCTAAATCATTAATTATACACATAACATTGTAAAATAACATTAATTTCAAATAAATTAAATTCAAGCAACATAAATTGGGATGGTGGAGGAGGAGGAGGCAAGGGATGTTCAGTTTGTCGTTTGTGCAGTGTAAACAATGGATGCAACGGCATGCGCAAGTATCGTTTGAACTACGGAGAGCTCGCTAAACTAAAAAAAAATCACAAACATTTTTTTTTATAGTCAGTTCAAACGTAAAATAAAAAAAACATAAAACAAATGAACATAAGTAGAGGAGCGTCTGTATTTCGTAATTTTTAAAGCAATTTGATAGAAAAGTTTTGCATAAATTTCCCCAAAAAGTACAACGAATCTCAATTTAGCGGAAGCTCAAATTAGCGAACTGCAAATAGCAATAACAAAAATGCTCAACTTAGCGGAAATGGTCCGCTAAGTTGACCATTTTCCGCTAGCTGGCCAGACGCGCGTCTACGGAAATAGCTCAATTTAGCAGGAACTGTAAGCTAAGTTTAGCATTTTCCGTCAACTGGCCACATGTGTGTCTCAGAGTCCAATGTTACCAGATGTTACCAGATTGTGGTGGTGGAGTCAAGGAAAAATTTATAATTTAGTACTTTGGAGGTATATAAATATATATTCATATGTACGTACTATAATATATGTACAATAATATATAATTCAGTATATGTATAAAGTATAATTGTAGCAGAAATATATTCAAGTAGAAATAGACGGTATAATAGGAAAACAAAATAATGAAACAGTAAGTTGATGGGAAAATTCAAAATCAGTATGCGAGAGTAATCACCACAAAAAACACTTGTATAACAACGAACTATGTTTTCTGCAACAACACAACAATAACGCTCACTATCCAAAAACCAACTGCCCAGTCCTATTAATCGCTAGAATTATGTACATCGAACCAAACATGAAGCTATGACTAATATTCCGCAAAATTCACAGACAGCTCATATCATTGTTACACCACACACACACACACACACACACACACAACAGAGTAATAGACAGTTGGAACAAGTTAGATGAGAAAGTGGTGTGTGCAAAAACAATACATGAAATTAAAAAATAGTTTAGATAAAATGAGATATGAAGATGGGATATCATGAGCATAGCTCCCCTTCCCGTAAAATACAACTAGGTAAATACACACACACACACACACACACATACATGTTGCAACAAATTACTGCACATTGCTGTTCGTTTGCAATTCACGATTGTGCTGCCTATAATTCACTTAAAATAATATATGTACTGTATGTGTGTGTGTGTGTACACTATGGAATTTTTAGGTATGTATCATTTTTATAATCCGCTCTGGCAACACAGTTACACCAACGCTCAATTTAACGGAAAATTCAATTTAGCGGACTGGACCTTGGCTGAATTAGTTCGTTAAATTGGGCTTCTACTGTAATATGATCCGTGCTGACTGTACTTCTCCTCCCATCCCCCAACCACTCCCTTCCATGCATTACAGCATCATCCATACACAACCATTCTCCACTCACCCCTATCTTCTACATTCCTTCCTCAACAGACATTCCCCTCTTTCCCAGTGCCCCCTTTACCCCATCTATTTACCTCATCCTTGGTCATCCCCTCATGTTCACTCCTACCTCTGCCTTCCACATCTCTTTTACTAATCTTTCTTCACTCATTCTTTTCACGTATTCAAACCATCCCAATACTCTTTCATCAACCCCATTTTCCAACTCCCTTTTCACCCCCGTTCTCCTCCTCCCCTCCTTGTTTCTCACTTTATCCAGCTTAGTAACCTCTATCATACTTCTCAGGCATTTCATCTCAAACAAATTTAAACTCTTACTTTCTTATGTTCCATGTTTCTGTCTCATACAGTGCTGTCACTCCTATATACAATCTGTCTCATACAGTGCTGTCACTCCTATATACAATCTCGTCTTAGCATCCTTTCCCAAATGTCTATTTCGCATTACACTTTTTAATCCCCCAAGGTATTTACTTCCTTCTCTCAATCTACATTCTACCTCCACTCTTCCCTTCCCTACAGCATTTGTACCCAACTATCTAAAGCCATCCACTTTCTCCAGTCTCTCTCCCTTAATACTCACTTCCAATCTGCCACTATATTCTCCCCTTGTACATCTCATCACCTTACTTTTATCCATTTATCTTCAACTTCCTTCTTTTGCACACCTTCCCAAACTCCATCACTAACTTCCTCAACCATTCCTCTGATTCTGCTACAAGTGCACTGTCATTAGCAAACAACTGGTTTATCTTCCTTTCTTCTCCATTTTCTTTAACCATCTCCAATCCCCAGCCCATTACCCTTGCATTCACCTCTTGCACCATGTATAAATTGAACAGCCAAGGCAAGATAATCACTGGTGAGGTCCCACCTTTACTTCAAACCACTCACTCTCTAACACAGACTCTACTACTCTTATATAAACTCATGACTGCTCTTAACCACTTCAGTATGAGTCAAATTCTCACACACAGCATAAGCTGCTTTATGAACGATGCATCACACTTCTAATTGGAGCCTCATATTCATTCTCATGTTTTGAGCTTGAGGTCTTGGTATAATTTGTTTAAAAAAATGTATGTGCTCAAAAGCGATGAATCTGCTTCCTTTGACTGATACATTATCACTAACCAATGCATCTCGAAGCAGAAGAGACATACCAGATGTACAATTCACTGAGTATACTCATTGATGGCTGAGAAGGGCCCTAATTCAATGATTATACTCGTCTGTACCTGTATTTGAAACATGTTTGGATGAGTTTACTCGTTACTCTGAAAAGAAAAACTGGGTGAAGACAAATTTGCTTGTCCTTGCTGGGTAATGGGTTAATAAGTTTCCTAGACATACTTTAACAAAAGATCATAGAGACAGACATCTACAACAACAAAAAATGGCTAGGAAACTTCATAGCTGGTAGAGAGTGTTGGTTAACCTAAAACAACCAAATTTCTGGGACAAAAGTTGTACATTAGAGTCCATTGAGGAGTACTCTCATCTGCATTATTCAACCTCTTGAAGTAATCTCCCAATAGTTACCAGATTCAGAGGCAAAGCATTTACCTACACAAAATACCTGACAATAACAACCCAGCATAGCAGTTACAATATAGTTGCTAAGATTACAAGAACTTGGATAAACTAGAACAATGGGTAAGAAAAAATGAGACCTCCCTTCATAAATCAGCAACATGACTCCAGACAACCATGAATCAAAAAAACATCCAATAGAAAAAGTGAATGACAAAACCCTTCCTTGGGAAAAGAACTCAACAATTCAAGTCCTCATTTTTTATGCATGAAAGATCTGACTGTGAAAATCAACAAGGAAATAAGCATACAAAAGTCCATTATAAGCATGGGCTTTGGACAGCACATGTAAATTCTAATCACAGAGTACAAAGAATTCATGAAAACCACACTCAACTATGCTTCCACAACATTTCCAGACTGTACAAGCAATCAATCTATTGCCCTCGGTCTCTTTTGCAGAATATGCCACTTACCTGTAATGGCCTCAAGGGGAGTCCACAAGTCACTTGGGGAAGATGTATTGTGTTGTTGTCAGGGGATTGTTAGTGTGGGGCATTGTAGTATAAAGTGTTGTGTATCCTCTTTGTGGTGGTTGCATTTGCGGCTATTAGAATCAGTGCCCGGGCATAGACCTTACAGACAATACAAATCAAAGCATTAGAATAACAACAGATGCTTCAAGCCCACCCCAGTAGAACATCTAGTTACAAAATCAAATTTCTACCATTAGAACATCTCATGAAAATTAGATACATAGTTTGCAAGAGCCCTCAAACATACTCACCCAACTCTATACTCATACATCACAAACACAACCAGTTGAATGAAAAAGGCATGTTACTGTTTAAACATCTATAACAACTTTCCACCTGTGCTATACAATACTCAATGATTAACACCAATTGCCTTTTTCCTTTTCTTGCGACACTGCTTCTGACTCAGGGCGGTGGGCAGGGTGCAGGGATGACCCGTCATCCAGGAGGTGCTCAGATGAGAGGAAGGGTGGAAGGGGTGTGGAGTGTATTTAGGGATGAAATGGGTGGGAGTGTTTTTATGCCTTCCCCTTTTTGGCTACCTCCCTTGGAAGGGGGAAGAAGCCTTGGTATATGTATGTATGTATGCCTTTTTCCAAACCATTCCAGATGTTAGTTAAAAAATAATAATAGTAATGATAAATGAATAAGATGCTGTAATGATTATAATTTATTTTATATTGTTTGTTTTTGTTTTGTTATCATTTGTCTGTCTGATTTTCATTTATTATTAGTTATATGTAAATTTATTGTTATTTGCTATTTACCTGTTTGTTTGTTATTTAACTATACCTATGCATTTATTTATGTATTTTATTTGTTATTTACATTATTATAGTTTTTATTTATTATTTTATTATTATGATTTTTTTTTTTTTTTTTTTTTTTTTTCATCCAACCAAAAGGTCTCCTGTCGGCATGCTCCGCCTTTGTAATCCTTTGTAGATAAATACATAATTCCCAAGGGAAGCAAGAACCATACTAGCACAACTGCATTCAGGTTCCTCCAGCATTAAGACTATACCAAAACAGTGTCATGGTTCTGGCATGATTGAATCAGAAGTCCTAATTTGGCCATAAATAGGACCATTTCTATCAATACACATGCAGTGTGTATATTTTCCCCTTAACATGGGATTTCCTGTTCACGAGGGAAAAATAAAGGTGAGGAACAATATTATTTTATTTTACTTATACTGTGTATATGTATGTGGGGTGAGGATGAATGCACATGTGTATGAGAACAGCATGCAACCCTCTAATATAAGCATGTGCAGGTGCCACGCACACAAAAACCATATGACACTTCATAAAATTTAACTTATTCTGGGTTCTCCAATTTTGACTATCCTCACATTCAACTCATTTATTTTGTATGAGGAAGGCATACAAACAGTTATCAGCTACCTATCTGTTACCCACTCAGTTCTTCAGTTGTGATAATACTGGTGCTACTTCTGGGTGCCATCTTCATCTGCATGTCCTCAGATCTGGCTTTGGTGCAAAAATCCTGTGTCCTCTCACTTTGTATCCAAGGGTGACAGTACAGGATTCAAAGCCTTTGTCTTGGAACACATCTTTGACTGACAACCTTTTAGTGTATGAATTATTTCTTTTATCCTAGCTATTTTCATGTCATTCTTCTGACATATGCAGCGCTTGACAACTAGTCTTCATCATGTGCTTGCTTTTCTGCCATCACCTTTGTATCTTCATTTTGCTATTTGCTGGACCTCCTGTTCCTTCCCATCCTCCTCATCCCTTGCACTGTCTTTGCACTCTTGAGCACTTCTTCTCTAAATTACTGACTGTATGTCACCATGTAGAAAATATCTCGGTACAGATGAAATATTACAATTTGTGAAGATATTGTATTAAGATGACATATTGCAAATATGTGATATATTTACTGTTTTATAAACTTATTAAGAATATTATCCTGGGTCATTTTTTGTTTAGGAGCGTACATGCGTGTGTACAGAAATTTTGATTAGAAGCGAAATTTCATTGTATTGATGTGACAAATCCTCAAATGACTGAGCGAGACTAGTCTGAAATGTTTTATTTGGTATGCATATTTTAAGTGTTCGTACTCCTTTTTTATGAGGATTAGATTCTGAAGCTATTTTACCGGGAAAACCCGTGTGCTATAGTATTTCCCATTAATTACGAACTACAAAATATAACGCAAAACACACAGACAAGAAATGCTGTTCATAAAATGCTGGGTTTTTTTCTTTCATCATTCGAGCCTACTTTGTGATTACCACACAAATAATGAATTGCCGTCAAATACCCCCCACACACACACGAGCGTGACTATTCTATATATTATGTTTAAATATAGTAGGTAAACCCCTTCCCATTCCCGAATACTGTTTATGGCTACAAATTGGCTTTATCTCTGACGCATTGTAATTGGAGAGCAATAAATGAAGTCGGACATGTTAGCAGACTAATGTTTTTCCTCGGTTGTATACAAACTGACAGGCGTAGTAGGGAATTCATTTTAAATGTATGTGTGTTGAATGTTCCGCCACATGTGACGCATGCGCAGTGTTCTTCAGCAGTAGATGACGCCCCTGTAAAGGTTTACTGTAAGGCTCTTCGCTATTAGCCAGTCTTATGTGATGGCAGATGGAAGCTGCACGCTGATTGGTTTCTGGGTGCGCGGGAAGTCGCACCAGCCAATCACATACCATGTTTATCGTCTGCTAGTTTCAGTCTTGCAAATGGAGTTAGGATGAATGAGTGCGGAAGGAGTGGTGTGCGCCTGAAATACGCAGTAAAATGGGCGACAGTACGAAAAACCTCACCATTGATGGAGAACGACTGATTAAAGATCTTAAAGTGGCCGAGTTGAAGGCAGAATTAGAAAAGAGAAAACAGTCCAAGTCTGGCAGTAAGAAGGAACTAATCGAACGTTTACGAAGTGTAAGTAGGAGTAGTGGAGCAAGGTAGTAGGAAAGCCTGACGGCAAGTTCACCGACTACCCCTCCCCCCTCCCCACCTTACACCCCCCCTAAGATACAGAGCCATCTTTGTTGGCTTAGTTGAAGTTATCTTCGTCTATTTTCCATAGTTCCACGCGTTATCTGTGGCACAGAAAGTGGTAATGCCTTTTAGGTGGTGGGAAACTCTGTTGCCAAAGTGATATTGATCGAAATTCTACTTAGCGAATGCACACATGGGACAGCCAATCGAGTGCGAGAGGCCAGGCATGATTCGCGAATGTTGACAGGTGTAGCTTAATAAGATCTGTGCACATATCTAGAAGAAACTTTATGATTTTCATTGTTTGTTTGCACTCTAGATATTACATGATAATTACGATGCCAAATATGTTGTGTAGATTGCGAGGAACAATTTTGAAATGTTTACATATGCATACATTTACATCAGTGTTTAATTATTTAATTGTAATGCACAGAAAAAGCTGGTAAATTTCCAGAATCACGCAAGTACGGATATTTAACATGAATTTTATGTTGTCTAGTAGCTCCAAATGTAACATATCCTAGCCTAACCAAACTCCATTCCATAGAGAAAAATAAAACTTTGAAATCCGTAAGTGGAATAATACCAGAGTGTTTGCGAGATGTCTCTGTCTTTTGCTTGGATCTGGCAAATTCTTTCTTGTCATGACGGCAATTTTTTTTAGGTTACGTGACAAATTGTGCTTCTATACAGAAAATATTAGGTATGATTCTAGAATCGCACAAGCACTTATTTGACATTAAACTTGCTTTGTCCAATAGCTTATAACCTAGCTTAGGGAAACTTAACCTATCCTAACCATACCTTAGAAAAAAATATATAACGCAAAAAAGAACAAAGTGTAAAACATGTTTGCATGATTATCATGCAAACGGATAGTTTAACATGGTTTGGTCATATTCCAGTATCATGATGATACTGGAATATGACCAAACCATGTTAAACTATCCGTTCTTCTTTTTCTGTCTTATTCTTCTTGTTCGTACTAAGACGTCTTTACCGATTAATATCAGTCGCTCTATTGCCCCAGGTCTTTTGTAGGTAAGGATGACTCAAGTAACAGGCAACAGCCACTGGATTGGCCCATAAGTCACTCATGGAAGAAGTGAAGTGTTGTTTACTGGATATGACTAATGTGGAGCACTGTAAGATGAAATGTTCAGTCCTCTATGTTGGTTGTATCAGGGGCAGTTAGTTTTAGTCTATAGACTTATTGCTTATTCCAGCATCATGCAAATGCATTTCACTTTTTTTAATCATCATGTTTTCTATGGAATAGGTTAGGAGCTGTAGGACAGCAAAGTTTCACAGTAAAAATCCATACTTAGTTTCTTCTTGAATATTAAAAAAAATTCTATGTGGCTGTCGTCTATGGTGATTGGAAGTAGGGACTTGGATCAGTCCTATAATGGGTTCCATTTCAGTATCACAGAAACACATTTTTCATCTTTCGTTTTTTGTATTTGAAAGATTATTTGGTAAAAATTTTAAAGTGCACACCTACGCAATATAGCAATAGAAAATTGAATAAGAATTTTGCAAATGTAATCAATGTAATATACATTATTCTTGGTGAAAATCATTAATAGAGAAGTTGCTAAAAGCTATAAATACACAAATGTAGCCATTTTGGTTGCTTGAGATGCCAACTTTGTTTTGGTAGAGGCGAAGGCCGGAGAAATTAAAGTGATGAATTCATCTATTCTAACGTAACCTAACTTGCATGTAGTAATGAGGTACCTGTAATTCTAGGTCATCATGATTGTCATCATTGTCTGATCTCCGAATCTATCAAAACACAGAAGGCGTTTGAAGGAGTTGACATGACTTCATTAGTTTCTGCATAGGTTTTAGGAATGTATTCTGATTTTGATTTCTGACAAGAAAAATACATGTTACATTGATGTGTTATTATTTACAAAATTAACATTTAATTTTCTAATGCTGTAGTGTATAGGTGTGCACTTGAAAAAAAAATCTGGAATTACTACATTGTTAGTTTATATTAGGATCTGTTGGACAGCAAAAGTTTCATGTTAACCTCTTCAATACGAGTTGAATTCTTGTGCGCAGCATCGGCTGCCTGAGGTACAATGATTCAATGATGCATTACAGGATACACATAGGATACAAAGTTACAGCTATATTATTCTTTTATCCAGAATATTGATAACCACAGAAAACTCAATTATACCAGTTCATAGGATATGCGATCACTCAACCACAACTACAAAATGAATATAATTAAGATGCCCATGCTGGCATCTTTGTATACCCACTCATGGCTCATGACACCAATGTTGGTCCCATCGCATGGAAGGAGTTAAATGTCTGTGCTTGCATGATTCTGAATTTTTACCTTAAAATACTTGGTTTGTAGTATCTTAACATTTCACTATAGGGGTATTCTCTGTGAAATCAACAAAATTTTCAAATCAACACCCTTATCTCTCCAATTTTGCTGAAATTTGGTTTATACATAGTTGTAGGCCCCTAAATACTTCTGAAATTAAAGGGTCAATCTGAACAACTGTTCAGATGACTTAAGATATTTTGAGGTCATTAACATTTGGTGACCAATAATTAGGATGATAGATTAAAGGGTCAATCTGAACAACTGTTCAGATGACTTAAGATATTTTGAGGTCATACGAGGTCATTAACATTTGGTGACCAATAATGAGGGTGATAAGTCATAGTTATATAAATATTTATAATTAGAAAAAGATGAATCCAGATATCAGAGTTTAGAACCAGGTTGAAGAAAAAATCCCATTTTAGCAAAAATCTGAGGTCGAGATTTGACCCCTGGGGTATCAAAATTGAAAAAAAAAATATATAGATGAGAAGCTTTAACGCATAGCTTTGGCTCTTAGAATCAGTAAAAGAAAAGCTTATTTATGCTAGTATGGTTCATATAATTAACATAAGTGAGCACCATATTTATATGTTGTCCATCAACTGCACATATTTTTTACAGGGTTTCAATGAGTTTTTTCACCATTCCTTCATATGGTGAAAATGCCACTTTAATCACTTGCAGTAGCCTGTATGTGTCCCACAGTTATGCTGATATGTCTGTCAGTTGATAGGTTGTCCTTATCAACATTCCCTAATCTTTCTCCTCTTTGGCTTTAGTAATGGGTTCACTTTCCAAGGAATAGTTTAAGCTCTTCAATATGAGACAAATATTCCTGTGCACATCAGGTTGCCTTATATACGATGATGCATCACAATATGCACATTATAGAATATAAAGTTTGTGGTGTTTACATGCTCTCTTTCACCCTGAATGAATATAACATCATGAAAACATGAGCAAGCCTGTTCACAGAATACAGGGGTCATTCACCTACAACTACAAAATAAGTATAATCAGGATGCCAATGCTGGCATCCTTGTATTCCCCACTTGTAGCTCAAGATGACTACATTGGTGTCATATTCAAAAGGTTAGGGATGGTCTTTTGTATGTGTGTGGTATGAGAGTGTTGTTGATGAAGAGGCATGGTATGTATTTGTGTTCTGCTGTCCAGTAGGTGAGAGGTGTGGCTGTGGATTTGTTTGGGGCTATTTTGAGTCTAGTGAACCAAGTGTTGAATGTGTCAAGGTATATCTGTGTTACAGTGTGTGTGTTGTTGTTGATGTCTGTCTCTGTGATCTTTTTGAAGGGATGTGTCTGGTGACCTTATTAAATGTCATATTTATGTCCATTACAATGATGACCTTTCTGGTGGTGCTCTCTAATTGAATCCCTCCAGCACTTGATGGGTAATATTTGCAAGGAGTGTGCAGGTGGAATGGCCTTCCTTGAAACCAAGTTGGTTTGGGTAGGTGGTCAATGGAGATGTTTCTCTTTGCAGTTGGTTTTATGGTCTTTAGGGTGCTCAGTTTCCAGGTGGTTTAATTTTAATGTGGGTTCTATATGGGCTGTTTTCCTTATTTTTATAAGTTTGTTGTACAACTAGGTATGGTTAAATGTATCGGTCAAGGCTGTATTTGAGCCAAGGTGTTTTAGATGGATGTTGGAAACCATATCTGGGCCATGGGTGAAGTTTATTAAATTTTCTATTGTTCTTTCCACATCATTATTGGAGAATGTAAGGGTAGTGTCTGTTTAGTTTGACTTGTTTTATATGTCATGAGTTGTTTTCCTATTTTCTGAAGTTTTTGTAATATGATTGGGTGAAGTGCTTGTTGATACTGCATTGCTCTCTTTGTAATGGTACCCTTCCCACGGTTGCCCCAACTGTTTAATGGGTAAAAGTTGCGCTAATTTTTTAGCTTTTAATGGTTTTTGTATTTCTACCCATACATGAACACAATGTAAATATAACACTTAAGCAGTGAACAGTACCTTCATTCATACAATAATAAGAGACAACACAAGGTACAATGGTGGACTTGTAACACAAGTACACATGAACATAACTTTCTCCAACAAAACAAGTGATACCAGGCAAGCACAGACACCATTGCTGAAAGTGTATCTGATTCATGCTGTAATCCATTGAAACACTTATCCTCCTATACCATGGGCATTGACTTTATTTAGTAGTCTCTGGTGGGGCACCTTTTTGAACACTTAGCCAAGGTGAATAACATCATACCTATCATTGTTATCTGACAACTTTTTGACATTAGTATCAAAAGATAGAAGATTAGTTACACATGACTGACTTACCCTTGGTGGACCCATGATGTGAGTCACAAATCAAATTATGTTTTGATGTGAGCTCTGATTCTATTAGCTATCATTGATTCCAGCATTTTACCTATAACTGATGTCAAAATGATTGGCCTGTAGTTATGCATTGACAATTTGTCCTTTTTGGAGACAGGAACGTTTGCCTGCCCCCCCAAAAAAATAGACTGAAAACCAATGCCCATAGTCTTGTTAAATATTTCTGTTAACTGGTTACGGATTTTAAATTTACACTTTTAGCACTTGGAAAATTTTCATGTTGAGTGCCATAGGGTTAACCCCTTCAATACGGGCCACATTGCATGTCTGGCAGCAATAACTGCCAGACGTGCGATGTTGGGTCATAATACTTGCATTATAAAAAATAGTCACTGCTCTATCGCTCGTTCTCTTTCACCCGTGAATTTTGATAACCATAGAAAATATGATGAAGCCAGTTTACAGAGTATGTGAGTCATGCAGGTACGACTACAATAAATATAATCAAGACGCCGACGTCGGCATCCTCGTTTACCCACTTGCTCCTCATGATGCCTACGTAGGCGTCACCGTATGGAAGGGGTTAATATCAAGTTTAGTAATTGTGAAAATGAAGAAAACTATTAAGGAAAATACACAATTGGGAAGAAAGTAGGAAAGATGGAGATAATTTTATAGAACTTGGGAGAGAAAGGCAGGAAAAGAAATGTTATGATAACTGTACAGAATATACTCGGGGAGCTAATTGTTGGAGCTAGATTCTCATACTATAATAAATGGTCTTTTTTACATGGAAAACAAATGTTGTGTGGTTCTTGGAAATTTTTAAGTTGATCAAGTAGATAAGCTTAGAAAAATAAAAACAAGATAATAAGTGAATATCAAAGAAATTACAAAGAATGAATTTAACAAAAGAGAAAATAAAACTTGCAAAAAATAGGGTGTGCAGTATAGGAATGCATAAAAAGAAAAAAAACGTGTTTGTCTTTTGCTGAAACAGAATGGTATGTGTTTGGTGATACTTGTGAAGCTTTCATTTTTATATAGGGTGTAAATAATCTAAAAATTAACCGAACTTATAACAAAGAATAATTAGTTTTATCTAGCAGTAATAAATTATCATAACCTTATTCCTGGCACACTAGGGTTGAGATGAAAAAAATGTGTGTATTGCATTGTAGAAATCATTGTTTACAAAACTTGTGGCATTTAGATGCGTAGCGTGAATGTGATGCTGGATTGTCAAGTACACACTGCAGAACTAACATGGACACAGATGACCAAAGGTACACCAATATGAAAACTTCTTCAGAGAGATATTTCAGTTCCAAATGTTAGCCTATAACTGTACCATCTATCCACACATCTTGCCTGTTGTCAGAGCTGTGCAGGGAGTTGAAAATATTCTCAAAAGATGATGAATACCTCAATATCACTGAAGGAATTTCCATTTCGCTGCAGGACATCATCATCAATTGAGATGACACTGTTTGCTGTGTTTTAGAATGCAAATTAGCAGATGATAAATATTTTTTATAAAAAGTCTCTCAAAAACTACTTTTGAGATGAGATATTTGTTTTAAATGTGGTTCTCGTGAAAATAAACAACAAAGAAAAAATGCAAAGTTGTACCTGGGCATAGTGATTATCCATTAATCACAGTCCTGAAACAAATAAAGAAAACCTACAGTAGCACAAAGACATAAATTCCATTAACTACATGAATCCCACTGAGTTTCATGCCACAGCTCCAGTCACTTGACCATAACAAGCCACACACTGGCAGGCGATCTGAATGCATACCATCCAGTTTCGTTTAAGACACCGACAGCAGCTCAAAGAGGATAGAAATTTCTTGAACTTTATCTTAAACATAATTGATTAGTAGCAACCTCATTATAGCCTACCTTTCAAACACAATCAACAACCAGCACTTCCAGACATGACAATGTGTTTGCCTTCCATTCAGATGGAAACTCGTGTCCCTCACATGGGGAGGGGTGAATATGCCCTGGGGTGGCACATTTAGAGGGGCAGTAATTCTAGTCTGGACATGGCACCCACAAGGCAGACAAAATATTTATAATTAAGAAAAAAGGGTCAAAGGAGCCATGAATATTTTACCGTAATATACAAATTTTGCATTAGAATCGACAGAATATGAAATTTTTTCCCCTTAGCCTTTCTGCAATAGGGACATTAAATACAAATTTTAAAATTGTTTAATTATTTTGCCAGATAATAGCTATAATAGGCAGTAAGGGATGGTGGAGATGGGAGGTGGGGGGGGGGGCACTGAGAACTTTGCTCCAGGGCTGCACTTAGGCATGTAAGAGGGGGGTTTACATGGTCTAACGGTTCGTCGAACGCGGTTCGACAGACACGTGTTAAGTGATGTGTGAATGGGGTATTTGGCTGTCGAACACGTTGGTTAAACCCCAAATACCCCGTTCACACATCACTTTAAACACGTGTCTGTCGGACCGCATTCGACGAACCGTTAGACCGTGTGAACCCCCCCCTAAGGGCTCTGTGGAAAGTACATGGGAAACTATTCAAGGTGTATAATCTGACCATTTCCCAATAAAGTTTACCTTAAAACTGGAAGAGAAATTACATCCCACAATCAAGAGAACTTTTATATATTACCAGAAAGCAAATTTGCAAAAGTACACAGATGTAGAAAGAAAGATAGAATAATTTGAAATAGACCAGTACCCATCCTTAGATGAAGCAGTAAACAGAATGATAATTACCATCCAGAAGACAAGTAACACATTCCCAGAGGCTAGAGAAAAAAAATAACCCCAACTAGACACATGAGCCTCTTGAAATAAGAAACATAACCTAAAGATAAAACAGAAACAAACCAAGAAAACTGAATAACAAAGTAGATGAATGGCAGTGTATATAGCAGAAAAAGAAAAAGAAATCAACACTGCCCCTGACCCCATGAAGCAGTTAATGCAACTCATTGCAAAATACTATCACCTAAACAACAGTGTGACAATATGTATTTCTCTGAAACTAGCTTCAAGCCCACAATATCAGAAAACAGGAAATTATATATCCACCTTTTGTATACCAAATGTGACATGGTAAGGGGGCTTGCAAGTTCCAAGGATCCCAAGAGCAATGCTGGGGGATCTCCAGATTCCACAAGGGCCACCCACACCAGTAAGGTTGGGAGGAAGAACCAGACCACACGGCATCTACCACAGACCTCAGTGACATATCAAGATTTTCACTTGAACCTGGTAGAAGACAAAGCTAGGTGGGCTAGCAGAAGGCAGTGACTGTAACTTGACCCACAGGTAGCTCACTGCAAGCTCTGATCCAGAACTTACAAATCTAGCCTAGATAAGCTGCAGAGAATGTTCAGAGACCAAGTGTGTGTGTCATGACATGGCAAATTGTGGTCCACCTAAAATGATGCCAACCAATGTTGAAGATTCCATCATCTACCACAAGTCCTTCAATGATGGAGGCAGGTTTATACCAGAAGCCTTTAGCTTGGAGTCACATGAAGGCAGCAGTTTGTGTGATCTGTCACTTCACT
This sequence comes from Oratosquilla oratoria, assembly GCF_046742065.1. Taxonomy (NCBI): domain Eukaryota; kingdom Metazoa; phylum Arthropoda; class Malacostraca; order Stomatopoda; family Squillidae; genus Oratosquilla; species Oratosquilla oratoria. Next base: position 37,386,342 of record NC_134809.1, on the reverse strand, counting down.
ATGACTGCATCAACATGGGGATTTGGCAGCTACATTCTTGCATCTGTGCAATCCCATTTAGGAGTACTGCTGCCCACCCCAATCGAAGGGGAAGGCCCTAGAAGATTTGATACATCCAAACTATGTGAACCACTTAACGATGAGTTCAGTAATGTCCTCAGGAAATTAGATGACACACCACTGGAACCAACCATCAACATAGTGGCTGAATCAACTTGTCAAACAAAGCAAACCTTTGCAATATCCAAAGTCACTGGTCTAGAAAAAGCACAAGAGATCCAGGCCTATTCAGACACCTGAAACTCACAAAACCTCTGGACAGCCCTGAAACAACTGTACAGACCTACTTGATTGGCTGGAGGTTTCTTAAAAGACACTGGCATCAATGTTGTAAAATATCCAATTGCTGTTTAAAGATATGGAAGGAGCATTTTTCAAACCTGCTCAGTTGGTTCTTCTGTGACAGCTGCAGATGTCCTGAGAGACCTCCCATAGCATCCAGTTCAATGTTGGATGTCCCAAGCTCTGTCCTTCTCTAAACTTCAATCTGCCATTAAATCAATGAAACTAAGCAAAGCTCCAGGTCTTGATAACATCCCAGTAGAATTTCTGAAGAACGAAGGACAACCCCTACTAATGTGGCCGATAAAACTCATCATCAAGGTCTGGGAAACTGGGCACATGCCACAGTGGGAAAATGTAATTGTTGTAACAATTAAAAAAAAAGGGCAACAAGCAATTATGAAGAAACTACAAAGGGATCTCCCTACTTTCCATCATAGGAAAACTACCGGCTGGAATTCTCCTGTAGAGGCTACAAGTGCTCACTGAGGAAATATTGCCTTAATCCCAATGTGGTTCCTGTGCCAACCATGGAATTATTGATATGATTTTCTGCGCCTGCCAACTTCAGGAAAGTCATGAACATCACCAACCATTGTACTTCACCTTCTATGACCAGGAAAAGGCCTTCAATAGCAACCCAAGAGAAACCATGTGGTCTTTCCTTGAGTGTTTTGAATACCCCACCACCTTCACCACCCTTATCCAAAACTTCCATGATTACATGACTGGAAAAGTCATCTCCAACAACAAAGTGACTGAAGATTTTCCTGTCACGTGTGTTTAAGCAAGTATGTGTATTGTCCTCATCCCTATTCTCAATATACCTGGCTGCTATGATTAGGTCAGTTCCACCATATAATCCAGGAATTGATCTTCAGTACAGGCTAGATGATAGACTTCAATCTTGCTCACCACCACCGTCAACAAAAGACCTCAGTAGCTGTAACAGCTATAAAAACAGATGAATTGGCCTTACCATGTGACTGTATAGAAAGTCTTCAGCAGTCCTGAATATAAAATCAACAAAAACAAAAATCTTCGCACAATCTGCACCCAGTAACAACATACCTGATGTAAATGTTACCATGAGAGGGCAATCTATGGAATTGGTCACAAACTTCCCCAACTTGGGCAGTTTCCTAAGTGCAGCTGGAACTTTAGAGAAAGATATTGAGTACTGACACCAGTGTGCACTTGTAACTAACTGAAAACTTGCCCCCAGAGTGTTTTGTAACTACAGCATACAGTACCAAACTAAGATCATAGTGTAACAAGCAGTATGGGTGTGAAATCTGGACGCTCTTCAGTCAAGACTTAAAGAAGCTAGAAAGGTTTTATCTAAGGAAGCTTCACTCTACACTTAATATCAGCTTTTGGCTAGGTTCCCAGACACTTGTTATGCATAAAGATAATTAAGACATGTCCATAACAACGACAAGACGTAGTTAATCAACTTTATTAGGAATACAATGCTGAGTAACTGAGCAACCAAATCTCAGTTACAAAAAATATATATACAATGAAGTTCTTGAAGGTGTAGTATGATCTCCCAACTCCAGAACAATAACTAATCCCCAATATCTCAAATGTAGGTGATCTTACAATGACCCAGCACAGTAAGTACAATATAGCAGCAAAGGACACCCATGACTACTTAACATTCCAGAAAGCAATAGTGACACTCACACCAGACAACCATAAAAAAAAGACCAAATGTAAAATGAAATGGTTGAACCCTTCCAATGGAAAAGAGCCCAAGAATTGCACATTTTATACATGAATAACTTTAGCTCAGATGTCAAAGACCTGACAGCAAAAATCAACAAAATCAAGCTTTCTAACATCTTAACACTGACTTTGGACAACAGAAAGAAAGTAATAGCATAGAACCACCACCTACTATCCCATTAGAGCATGGTTCCCAACAATCAGCAAATTGAGTACAATTTACAAAGAGTGCAGAATAGAGCAATGAGAGGAATAACAGGGTGCACTTAGACCACCCCCATTGGACACGTATATACAGAAACCAAATACTCTTTAATAGAACACCACATAAAAATGACTGGAACACAATTCTTTGCCAGAACCTTAAACAACACACTTCCTTCTCACTACATCTCACAAGCATCATTAACAGAAATGTGCTACTCAAACATCCATAACACTGCCTACACAAATGCATGCACACCCAGATGACTAAGGAAGCCCTTTAAGAAAGACCACCAAACTCAATAATCTAACAAGCCCCACAGAGAAAACCCTCCTACACCTGACAAGAAATACACAGGCATGTCTGCATTCTGAACACCATCCAGCACACAGAAGACATAGAACACTTCATACTACAATGCTTAACACAATCACCAGACAACTCTATCTCTTCTCTGAGTGACTTATGGCCCTGCCCAGGGGCTAATGTCACTTTCCAGGAGGCTGTGGGTCAGGGACAATGGATTGATTGATATATTTTCTTATAGCTCTAACTTACTTTTCTGGTTATGATTTTTATCTGTAGGGTGACTCACCAATGAGTGGTAGTAGGAGTTATATATACATGTATATGTGTGTATGTATGTTTATATATATAAATACACACATATATAGGGTGTTCGGGATAAATTTGACACTTTCGGAAAGGAAAGAAAAATGTCACACCTTGGCCCAAATTTATGTATTCTCAAAATTCAAAGTGCATATCTTAGAGGATCTCTTGCCAAATACCGTTCACTCAAAGAAGCCACCTTGAGCCTCCATCATTATCTCCAGGTGGGACCTGAACCTGCAGCACGCATCCTTCACAGTGTCATTCGAGAGATGCCTGAACATCAGTTTGATCCTGGCCATCAGCTCATCCTTGGTGTTGCAGGCAGTACAATTGGTGTCTTTTTCAACTGCGCCCCACACATAATAGTCCATGGGGTTGCAATCTGGCGAGTTGGGGGGGGGACCAGATGTTGGGAGTGGTGAAATTGTAGAAGTTTTCAGACAGCCACTTCTGGGTTTTCCTGGAAGTGTGACATGGAGCTGAGTCCTACTGCCACACATATGGTCTTCCTGCAGCACTTGACATCATTGGACACCAACTCAATATGGCCATCTGAAGTGAGTCCCTCTTCAAAGATGTGGGGCGGCATGATGTGGCCTTTGCTGGAAAAGCACCCAAAGACCATCACGGTTTGAGGGAGCTTGGTCTTCATGAATTGTGGGATTTCGTGGGGACTGTAAGCTAGCCACCTGTTGTGCAACTGGTCCTGGCAGTTCTTCTTGTCTGAGAAGAACCAGAGCATCCCCGGCTCGACTGGGTATTTGACCATGTTGAGGAGTTTCTTGGCTTTCATAAGGTAGTTCTCTTGGACCCTGGCAGTATTTGGTCCTTGTTCCTCTTGTATGAGGAGTAGTGAAGATTATCGTTCAGCACTTTCTTCATAGTTGCCACTCCGATGCCCATCTCTTTCGCCAAGGTCTGCATTATCTTGCCCCCCCCCCCCTTCTCTCTCTCTCTCTCTCCCTCCCTCCCTCCCTCCCTCCCTCCAGCTTCTTGACAAATTTCGTTGTGTGGACAGTCAGAACCCCTTGTATGATCGTTCCTACTAGCCACTGCTTTCACATATGTCACAATTCTCCAGCTCACATCGCATGACCTTCGGTATTCAAGGAGTACTAAGCTGCAGCTAAGAATTCAGAATTTTTTAATCTGGCATGAATCATCATGATGCAGGTCTTTCTTCCAATATACTGCTATTAAATCCTTCAAATGGTTCTGAAATGACAGAAGATAAAAGAAAATTATCATATTTATCCCGAACACCCTGTACATGTATTTACCTAGTTGTATTATATGGGAAGGGGAGCTATGCTCGTGGTGATCCGTTTTTGTATCTCGCAAGATCAAGTTTGTTCTTAAATTGTTGTATTGTGTTTGCACACACTATTTCTTCATCCAATTTGTTCCATGCATCTATCACTATGTGGGAAGCTGTTCTTTTTCAAGTCTCTTCTGTAGTTATCCTTTTTGAGTTTCATTGCATGTCCTCTTGTTTTTCCTCTGTCCCATTTTAATGGGTCCTCTCTATCAAGGCATTCTTTTCCTTTCATAATTCTGTAGATGGTTATTAGATCCCCGCATTCTCTTCTTTGCTCCTGGGTTGGTAATTCCAGTTCAGCCTGTCGTTGTATGTTAGGTTTGCAAATGTTGGAACCAACTTTGTCATTGCTCTTTGTATTCTTTCTAATGTTTATTTTGTATTCTTTCTAATATTTATTTTGTAGTTATAGCTGAGTTACCCATATTCAATGAACAGGCTTGATCACATTTTCTGTGGTTATCTACATTCAGGGTGAAAGAGAATGAGATAGGGAAATATTACAGTTGTAACTATAATAGTGCACATTTTGTGATACATCATCGAATCATTGTACATCAGTCATACTTGTGCACCAATATTGAAGTTGTATTGAAGAGTTTAAGTCTGCTGTTTGTGTGTTCAGCCAAACTAGGTGGTGTGCATTCATGTCATGTGCTAACATGCAGTTTGTGAGCTGAGAGTTGAGGGATGCTTAAGGTATATGTTTGTATCATTATTATAATTTTTTCACATCCAACCTAGTTATGGACCAAAAGGTCTCCTGTCAGCATGCTCCTCCTTTGTAATCATTTGTCCCCCGTGGTATAATACTTTCGCCTTACTATTCACTTCGTGAATGATCTACCAATTCAAGAACTGGAACTAAGTGCCATTGTTCTCATGTGCAGATGACTTGACAATAATAGTTGCACAACATATATAAAATAGCAAAGGACAGCCAAGCCTACTTAAGCAAACTGGAAATGTTGCTCAAAGGTAACAGAATGGAAGTGTCACCCCAGAAGTTTACAATGTCATTGCTTACTCCAAACAAGCATGAATAGAAAAAAAAATGCCCTCAAGTAAAATTTAATAACTAAACCCTTCAATGAAGAAGAAACCCAAAAATTCTGATATCTGTACAACATAAGCCATGTATGAAGAACCTGACATTGAGAGTAAATGAGGAAACCAATTAAAAACCATCACTAACACTGACTTGGGACAACAGAAAGAAATTCTAATGACCATAAACAGTTCATAAGACCCACCCATATGCCTCTACAGCATGATCCCAAATGATCAGCAAATTGAACACAAACAATTGACAAGCACTGCATAATGGAGTAAAAACGGGATACACTAAAACACTCCCTATAGGACATGGGACACATACAGGAAACCAAATTCTTCTAAATGGAACATCACAGGTGACAGGAGTGCAATTCTGTGCCATGGTGCTGAACCACACATCTATCACATTACATTTCATAAACACCAGCAACAGAATGCAACAAAAAACTGCACCTGTAATATACGACTCAAACATAACCACACAAAACAGCCACTCAGAAGTGCATGCATGCTCGATGACTAAGTCCTTTAAAAAAAAAAAAAAAAAAAAAAAAAAAAAAATCGGTAGGGTACGTGTACCAATGGAGACGCATTTGACACCAAAAATTTCAACCTGCCGATGGTGAATAGATAGGAGCATAATTATAGGCTCAAAAAATCACTTGATTATCCCCTCATAATGTGACATAGTCTTACCTTCCTAATCCAAATAGGTATGTGACTTTAGGTTTTTGTAAGGATTCTTTCAAAAACGGTACTTATTTTATTTCATCTCCTCCAGTCACGTACCTATTTGGATTAGGAAGGTAAGACTATGTCACATTATGAGGGGATAGTTAAGTGATTTTTTGAGCCTCTAATTATGCTCCTATCTATTCACCATCGGCAGGTAGAAGTTTTTTTTTTTTTCAAATGCGTCTGCATAGGGCAAGTGCGTCTCCATTGGTACGTGTACCCTACTCCAGCAACAATCCCCAGATATAAGCCCCACAGAAAACACCCTCCCACACCAGACAAGACCTTTTCTAACATGCCTGTGCTCAGAACACATGAAGACAACCAATACAGATAGGTCTGGCAAGAGATTCAAACTGCCCCAAATGCAATCACCACACAGAAGACATAAAACACCTTATAATACTATGCTGGTTTTTCCTGGAGGCTTTAGTGGAGATGTATTGGATATCTGCATTTTTTTTTAAATTGCAACCACATCCATTTTGGTAATGTAAGCAACATCCACATCTGCATCTACAGCTTGAAAATGAGGATATTGCTCAGTATAGTGTTCAAAAAATATATATGTATTTATATACTATTGGTAATTAGTTATTTTGAAATCCTCAATAAAAGTCTTGAGAGATTAGTCTATATAGGTGGAGCAAGTTATTTGCTGATGACACTGCGCTTGTAGCAGGATCAGAGGAAGAATTAAGGAAGATAATGACAGTTTGGTAATGTGTGCAAAAGAAGGAAGTTGAAGATAAATGTGGGTAAAAGTAAGGTGATGAGATGTACAAGGGAAGAAGAAATCAGCAAATTGGAAGCGAGTATTAAAGGAGAGACTGGAGGAAGTGGATAGCTTTAGATACTTGGTTGCGAATGTGGGAGGAAAGGGAGGGGTGGAGGTGAAGTGTAGATTGAGAGAAGCAAGTAAATGCCTTGGGGGATTAAACCATGTAATGAGAAGTAGACATTTGGGAATGGATGCTAAGAGGAGATTTATGAAAGGGTTATTGTACCGACAGCACTGTATGGGGCAGAAACATGAACATAAGAGAGGAAGAGTTTAAATGTGTTTGAGATGAAATGTCTGAAGTATGGTAGAGGTTACTTGGTTGGATAGCATGAGAAATGAGGAGGTGAGGAGGAGAATGGGGATGGAAAGGGAGTTGGGAGATAGGGTTGATGAAAGTATTAGGATGGTTTGGATACATGGGAAGAATGAGTGAAGAAAGGAAAGTAAAATAAGTGTAGAAGGCAGAGGTGTGGATGGAGTGAACATGAGGGGGTAACCAAGAATGAGATGGGTGGATAATGTAAAAGGGGTGTTGAGGAAGGAAAGGAGAAGACCAAAGATAGGGGTGAGTGGAGAAATATATGGATGATGATCTGATGTATGGAAAGGAGTGGGTTGGTGGTGAGGGAGTACATGTGAATGATATTTTGATGCAGACTGAAGGGATTTCTCCCCGTCTTCTCTTTTTCTGATTGAGGGGACCGGGGGGAGTTGCCAATTAAATGAAGTGGCTTACTGTGGGTGTCCTGTGTCTTGTTGCATTGCTTCTGAACCATGGCAGTGGGCAAGATACAGGGATGACTCGTCATCTAGGAGAAGCCAAGAAAAGAGGGAGGGGTGGTGAATGGGTGTGGATGAAGTGGGTGGGAGTGGATTTGTTTTTTACTTTGGCTACCTCCCTTGTAAGGGGGAAAAGGCCGTTATATGTGTGTATGTATTATTATTATTATTATTATTTTTTTTTATTATTATTATTATTATTTATTTTAATTTATTTATTTGTTTATTTTATTTATTATTATTGTTGTTATTATTATTATTATTATTATTATTATTATTATTATTATTATTATTATTATTTTTTTTTTTTTTTTTTTTTTTTTTTTTTTTTTTTTTATGTATTTTCTCTGTATGGCACAATAGTTGTGGTCATGGCTCTCCCATACAATCTTATCTTCATGTCAACCATGAGAAGATGATAAACCAGAAACCTGACTTCTCTCTGTCTCTGTTAGAGAATGCATGGGGTTGGAATATTAAACTACTTAAGTTAAATAGTACATACTGTAAATGTAAGAGATATTATTTTACACAACTGCACTGCTGAAGTATTGAGAGTTTCGATACAGTAAATGTCTTTATTAACTATACAGTGGTATGCCATAAGCAATCTCAAATTTTTACCATATGTAAATAAGAATGAGATGATGTGCCAATTTTTATATATTAGGTAATATGGGTTATTGTCTCTTACTGCATGAGTGAAGTAATTGTGACCACAAATATAACTGGCAACACTTTGTCCCTTCCCTACTCCCTTATCTGTGTTTACAACTGGAGTTACTGGACTTAATATCTGACAGTACAAGCCCAGTCAACACAAAGGGAGTGCATGCAGTGACTGCAGTCCACTGACTATCATAGCGGTGTGTTTCTTGAGTGCTTGAGAAAGTTAGTAACTGTGTGGTCAGTATTTGCTGTTTATAAGTTTATAATCTATATTCTAATAATAACCAGCATAGAAATATGGTTTCAACCTTCAGTTATATTTGCACATTCTCCTTTACACATCAATTTTAATCTTGTATGCATATTCAATGGTGAGAACAAAGCAGAAAATTTGTTTATAATGAAAACTGAACAATTTTAAAATACATGAAAAAAGTATATATATATATATATATATATATATATATATATATATATATATATATATATATATTGTAAATGCTGACCTACATTTTCTTTTTATCCTCTCTCCACTCACTCTCCTCTCTCTCTCCTCTCTCTCTCTCCTCTCTCTCCTCAGCCTCTCTATCACTCACTCACTCACTTCATACCTGGTTAACTATTACAATACCATAAAAACATTTGGTGTGGAAGTTCTTTGGGCAACAAAATTATGATATGGTTGTGTGTGTGATGTGTTAAAAGAAATATTCATGAAAGGAACATCCTCATTGTGGAATATTTTGAAAGCAGTGCACAAAACACTATGTAATGAATTAGCTGAAGACCAAACAATTTGTGCAAAGAAGAAAGATGATGTAGAAGAAACTCCTTGGCAAAAAGCTAAGTCAAAGGTGGGGCAAATAAATTGTTGAAGTGTGAATAGGAGCAGTAAAAACATTGGGTGGGTAGTCTTAGCTTGCAGTGGGAAGTGCAAATAAATAACACTATGCGCAGGTTGTGATGGGAAGGAGGCACTTCCATATGGCTCCCCTATGTGTGAATTTGCTTGTAGCAAATGTGTTCATTCATTCATTCATTAACTTTGTTTTCCTTCTTTTACAGAGTGTATGGTTTGAAAGGACCAAAGCATCATCAACATCTGTTAATGTAGAGGAGGAGGTGCCAAATTCATGGGTAAGAAGTGACTTGGGTCTTTTCTCTCCTCTTCCTCATCTTTTTCCTCTTCCTTAGAGGACGAGGAGGAAGAAGAGGAAGAGTATATTGTATTTCACTGGCCATAACTAGTAGTTCTACCTTTGGGAACAATACTGTGCCAAATAGGCAGTGAGGGTCATAGTGGTTAGAAATATAGATGCTAAGGCAGGGGGATAAATTTGTTTAAAACCAGGAAGGAAAAATACTACTGTAGTATGTCAATATTTCTGAGTGAACACAAAACATTGTTACTCAACTAAACAATCTTTTCCATTTTCCAAGAATGTTCTTAAAATACTGAACAGCCCTATCCTTTTCATCCATTCTTTTCCTCACCTTGATTCCTATTCAATTCATCCTTACAACCCCCACCATACTTCTCAAGTGCTTCACTTTGAACTCTTTTTTAAAGTTCTCTTTTCTGGCTCCCTTAAATTCCAGGTCTCTGACCCATACAGTGTCATAGGTACAAACACCCCTTCATGCAATGTTCTCTTTGCATCCATTCCCAGGTACCTATTTTTAATGACACTTTTCATTCACCCAGAACATTTACTTGCCTCCCTCAGTCTACAGTTTACTTCCATCTAAACTCATCCATTTCCTGCTATATATAACCCTAAATACTTCACTATTCACTTCCTCTAACCTCTCTCCGTTTAGACTTTCCTCCAGCATACTACCATGCTCACCCTCTGTACATCTCATCACCTTGCATTTACCTACGTTTAATTTCAACTTTACATCACATACCCTCCCAAACTCTATCACCAACTGCCTCAGGCCCTCCTTTGACCAAGTCAATAGTACAGTGTCATCAGCAAGCAAGAACTGGCTCATCTCGCATTTCTCTCCACTCTCTTAACTTTCTCCAATCCATCACCCTTGGTACCTCTTGTTCTACCCTATCCATGTTCAAATTGAACAGCCATGGTTACGTAACACAAGCTTGGTGCTGCCCCATCTTCACCTCAAACCACACACTTTTGGCCATACTCTGCTTTACATCAATTTGAGATAGGTCACCTTCAAATTTACAAAATTTGTCTCATAGAAAAATAACTACAGATTCCCACCACCAGTAGTGGGTTTACATGAGCAAAAATTATGTAAATATAGTTAAAATTGCTTGAAGTAATGGGAAAGGATTAGAGAAAAAGGAGGGAGAGAGAATGTGAATTAGATAAAAAAAAATAGTAAAGAAAGCATGAAAATTTGAATAAAAACTCAACTGAAAATTAAGGGACAATTGATGGGTTGCATGTGGTGGTCCTGCAAGATGGAGAGCAAAGCTGCCAATTTTCAAAACCTGTCAACCAACCCTGAGGGGCTGACATTTGGTCTTCATACTGGGACCAACATAACTGTTTCTTACACTTTTTTGCACATGTAGAGCTGATAACCAGTACCTGCTCTCATCTCCCTGCCACTTTGAGCCAGTGACATAGAAACAGTCTCACACAGCAATTGAAGTAAGATGTACGAAGAAACAAGCTCCGAAGCGCTAAGTAGTGCGTCGCCAATGGACAAATTTGAAACCAACTCCACCTAGTTGTTTACAAAAACGAGAAGGGAGAAATATAATACGAGTGACCACGATAATGTAAACGTCTTTGTATCTTTATTTATTTTTTCATGGTCAGTTACTTAAAAAAATGGAAGTCCAAGAGACAAAGAACTAACAAAAAGATGCCTAGACGTACGTAGGGTCGAATCACTTTTCGGGGTAGTCCCAAAAAGGACATGCCTGAATGAAACACCGAAGACGTACCAAAGGTTTGAAAGAAAAATTGTTTCTGGTTTTGACAGAGTAGAATTATGTAGAGGGGTAGAAATGGAAAGAGAAACCAGGTTTAAAAATATAATGAGAAATAGGGAAATCGATGACTTGTTAGGTGAAATAATCGAACTCAAAAGTAAATGTAGAATCATAAACAAAAAGGTAGCCCCATTAAGGAGGGCCAGTAAAGAAAATATTGGAAATAGATGAGTTGAAAAAGGAACTAAATAGGATAAAGGGGAAAAATGAAGAAATGAATAGGAACAAGGCATTAAAAAAAGAGATGAAGGATCAAATGCAGGTAGTGACCGAGAAACTGGAAGAAAAGATCAAGGAAAATGACGTCCAAGAAATAAACAGTGGAAAGAAGAACAGGAAATTCAAAAATTATCTTATAAAGAAATAGTGGACCAACAGGTTTAGGAAAATGCTAAGAAAACTGTAATCCAAGCAATTAAAGAGAAAAGTAATTTGGTCAGGGTCACTGGATAAAAAAAGATGCATTGTAATATATGGTATTAAAGAGAAGCATGATGTTCCTAGATATCAAAGAGAAACAGGGAAAAGATCGCTAAAGAAATTCTGAAAGATTCATGGGGAAGGACAAAGTATAGATACAGAAATTGAACATAGAATAGGAAGATACTCGAAAGAAAAACAATATAGGCCACTAAAAATAAAACTTAGGTCACAAATGATTGCAGAGGAAGTACTATCTACAACAAAACTAGTAAATAATGAACATTACAAAAATGTATGGATAAAAAAAGAAATTAGTGATGAGGAAAAAGAAAGAGAAAAGGAACTTAGAAATGAAGCAAATGAAAAAAGAACAGACTTTTTTGAGAGTGGTGGACCTGAGGCTGAGAAAATGGTATATATGTGAAAAGGTTATCAAAAGTAGGTGGGTTAAACATCTGGAGGAAAAACTACACTTGAATCCAAATCTGGATTTAGACCAGGAAGATCATGTACAACAAACCTGATCTGCTTCTATTCAAGACTAATAGAAATAATACAAGAGAGGGATGGATGGGCAGACTGTGCCTTTCTGGACCTACAAAAAGCATTTGATAAGGTACCACACAAGAAACTAATAAGAAAAATAGAATCAATAGGTGGCATCAGAGGAAAATTATTGGAATGGATGGAAGACTTCCTGACTGGGAGAAAAATGAGGGTAGTAATTAGAGACAAATACTCAAATTGGGAAGAAATGATAAGTGGTGTCCTGCAAGGTTTGGTACTGGCTCCAATCATGTTTGCCATATATATAAATGACATGGGTGAAGGATTAGATGCTGTGATGCATGGATGGAAGTGAGTGGAGGATGGGAGGGGTGAGGGAATATGTGTGAAAGATATTTTGACGCAGCCTGAAGAGGTTTCTCCCCGTCTTCTCTTTTTCTGCATGAGGGGATGAAGCAGCCTTGCTGTGGATATGCTGTGTCTTGATACATTGCTTCTGACTCAGGGGAGTGGACGAGATGCAGGGATGACGCGTCATCCAGGAGGAACCAAGAAAAGAGGGAGGGAGGGGTGGTGAATGGGTGTGGATGTGAGGATGAAATGGATGGGAGTGGATATATGACTGGCTAGGCTACTCCCTTGTAAAGGGAAAAAAGCTGTTGGTATATGTATGTATGTAAGGAGTGGGGATGGAGGTTAAACTGTAGAATTAGGGAAGCAAGTAAATGTCTTGGAGGAAGGAAAAGTGTCATTAGAAATAGGTGTTGGGGGATGGATGTGAAGAGAGGACTGTATGCCCAACCCTCATTTTGTGAACTAATTATTTATTTATATAGAGAGGGAGGGAAAAAGTTGACTGTGAACAGGCTCCTTACGTTTTTTGTGGTTATCCATATTCAGGATGAAAGAACAAGAGAAAGGAAAATATTACAGCAGTAGCTTTATCTTATGTAATAGAATAAAAGCAATCATTGTAGCTCAGTGTAATATTGTGCTTTACTATGCTTTGGTGACCCTCATTGTCTCATCCAACCACCCCTAAGTGTAACTGTGTATATACCTAGTTGTATCTTACAGGAAGGGGAGCTATGCTCATGGTGTCCCATCTCTGTATCTCACATCATAGAAATTGTTCTTAAATTTTTGTATGGTTTTTGCACACCATCATTTCATCCAGTTTGTTCCATACATCCACCACTCTGGGGAAAACTGTTCTTTTTCAGGTCTCTTCTGTAAATGTCCTCTTTTAGTTTCTTCCCATGTCCCCTTGTATTTCTCATATCCCAATTTAGCAAGTCTTCTCTATGAAGGCCTTCCATACCTCTCATGATTCTATAGATGGTCAGTAAGTCTCCTCTTTCTCTTTGTTCCAAGGTCATTAATTCGAGTTTTGACAATCCTTCTTCGTATGACAGTTCTGAAGATGTGGGGGCCAGTTTCATAGTTGCTTTTTGGGTTCTTTCAATTTTTCTTGTATTCTTTTTGGTTTCTTTCAATTTTCCTTGTATTCTTTTTGGTACTGGGTGACCATAGTGTCGCTGTGTACTCCAGTCTTGATATTTTTAGTATGACTATTTTCTATGCCATTTCTTCATCCAAGTAAGTAAATGCAAGTGTTAGTGACTTCAGCAAGTTGTAGGTTTCTTAAACATTTTTGTTTATCTGTTTATCAGGGGATATGTGGGATGTGTCCTTTGTAGTGATTACTTCCAATTTCTTTATATCCTTTTCATTAATTTTATATTGTCCTGAATTTCTTTTCTTTTTTACTTTTTTCTTTTTTCTTTTTTAAATTCCATTATACTACATTTCTTGATGTTGAAGTCCACTTCCCAATTCTGACTCCATTCCCAAATTTTGTTCAGATTTCTCTGCGGCGAGTCCGTTTGTTTCAGTTCTGACTTTTCTCAACAATTTTGCATCATCAGCAAAGAAGTTCATGTAACTGTCCACACCCTGGTCCATGTCATTCACATAGATAGCAAACTTTATTGGAGCCAGTACCAATCACTGGAACTCCACTAATCACCTCTTCCCAAGTAGAACCATTAACCATTATCTCAGAGCATTCCCATTTTTCTTCCATGCAGGAAATCATCCATTCCGGTAGTTTTTACCTTGTACCCTCCTATGGTCTTCAGTTTTCCTAATAGTTTTCTATGTGGCACTTGATCAAAAGCTTTTTATAGATCTAGGAAAGCACAATCAACCCATCTGTCTCTTTCCTGTATTATATCTAATAGTCTTGAGTAAAAGCAGATCAGATTTGTGGCACATGATCTTCCCTATCTGAATCTAAACTGTCTCAAGTTTAGTATGTGGTTCTTCTCCAGATGTTTTGTCCATCTATTTTTTATAACTTTTTCACAAATTTTGGCTACAGTACTTGTAAGGGAAACTGGTCTGTAATTTGTTGGGTTTTCCTTGTTTCCTTTTTATATTAGTATGATGTCAGCATTTTTCCATTCTTCTTGTATTTTTCCTTCCTTAAGCGAACAAATTGTATATTTTGCCTACCAATTCTTCTTTACACTCCTTTAGTATCCAGTTTGCAATTCTATCAGGGCTGTGCAATTTCCCCATAGTGGAATTTCACTTCCCACCCTTCATCACATTGTGTATCCCCAAAGGTGTAGGCGACTGTGAAACACCAATTGTCACTTTGTTCCACTTTAATCACTTATTGTCACTACACAATTAAAAGTTCTAAATCAATAGTATTTGTCACATCTTCCTTATCACTACAGTGCACATTGTAAGTCATCGACCGACCGCCGCTCCTGTCCGGTGCGGCTCGGTTTCGTTCAGCAAACTGCTGAACACGCACAATCGCTTGGTTACCAGCAATCGTACTTACACAGTTTTTAGTGGGAGTATTCAGTCTTCCACAATATGCTCAGCTGGTACTTAAGTATTATTACATTTCTATTTATATATTATAATATTTCCCGGGGGGGAAGAGCTCGTTATTATGGGGTAGTTCTGTAATGTAATGTGTTGGTGGTTGATTGCACTTATGAGTGTGTGTGTGTTGCTTGATCCTCGTGATGTTTAGCTCAGCAATATCTTGGCAGGAAATGGTGGTGCCAGTAAGTCCAGAGTGTGGTTGGGGTAGTTGAGAGGAGGGGTGAGTGGGTCATATGACTGACTGATACTCACATGTGTATGGGACGTATACAATTGCCATATTTTTTCTCTAGTGAAAATGGATTTGAAATGTTTACTCATGACCTCAGCCATTTCTATATCTTCTGTGTATTTCATGTTCCCCTGGTGTAGTTCCTCTTTCATGGTTGTTTTTTAATTTACCATTCGCATATCTATAGAAGGGTTTTGGTTGATCCTTGCATTCTTCTATTATGTCTTTTTCATAATTTATTTTTCCTTCTCTGCATATTTTTATATATTCATCCCTTTCATTGATATATATTTGCCACTTTCTAGGATTTTTCTCTTTTCTATCTTTTCCCAAGCTTTATCTCTTTCTCACTGTACTTTCTGTTAAACCAGCACTTGTTATATTCCTATTCCTGTTTTTGACTTGGTACATATTTATCCATCCCTTCATTATAGATTTCCTTCAGAATCTTCTATTTTTCTTCCACTTGCGTCTTTTCATTGTGAAATTTATCATTCCAACTTGCTTCTCGAAAAAAATTCTTAAGTTTCACAAAGTCTGTTTTACTATATGCCAGTCTCTCTTTTCTGTATTTCTCATTTCTCTCCGTATATATTTCCTCCTTTAGTTCTAGTTCAAGTAATATGTGGTCACTTCCCAGTTGGTATCGTGTCTTCAGTTTTATCCACAATTTCAGGTTCTGACATAAAAAATCGACGGTTCTCCATTATTTCTATATCTGGTGTTTTCCTTTACCCATAGTGTCATTGTATATTCCATCATGCAAGAAACCGTTTTTGGGGGCACATAGATCACAAACCTTCTCTTTATCATGTCTTTATCTTCAATGCTTATTGTGATAATTTTCACACAGTTCCCTTCATTTGTAACCTTGATCACATTTAAGTTTTTCTTAGCTAAAAACATGACATATTATGTGGGGATAAAATGGGTGGGAGTGGATTTATGCCTTTGACTTTGGCTACTTCCCTTGTAAGGGGGAAAAAGCCGTTGATATGTGTTATTTTAATTATAAAAAATGGAGGAGTATGACAAATTTCTGAAATAATAAAAGGACGTTTTGGAAGCAAAGGAAGGTGAGGCAAATCAAGTAGAGAAGAAAAAGTAAAAGGTGCAGATGGAAAGAGTATAAAAGCAGGTGCTAAGGGGAAGATGGGCAAAGTATTTTAGAAGCTGCTAAATGTGGAGGAGGATAGGGAGAGAGTGGTGGTAGCAGTGAAAGTGTTAAAAAAAAATTAGTGATGGGTGAGGAAAAATGGAGGAGAAATAAGAAAAGATGAAGTGCAAGTAGTTATTAAAATGATGAGAGCAGGTCACATTGGTATAATGCGGGGTGTCTGAAGAAGGGAGGTACACTAATAGTGAGGTTTAATGTGTATCTAAGGGAGGGTAGAGTGCCAGAAGAGTGCTTTTATAGTTCTGCTTTACAAAAGAAAAGGGAACAAATGTGAGTAGTAGTTTCAGAGGGATCAATTTGAGTGTAATTGAGAAGGTTTATGGAAGGGTTTTAATTGAGAGGATTAGGAGAGAAGCAGATTGAGTAATTGTTGAGGAAGAGTGTGTATTTAGGAAGGTACAGGTTGCTCACATCAGATTTTTGTGGTAAGATAGATATGTGAGAAAGCTTCAGCAAAAGTAAAGATTTTTTTAAGTTTTATGGGTTTAGAAAAGGCTTATGACAGGGTAGACAAGTAGGCGCTGTTGGAGGTTTTGCAGTTATGTGAGATCTGGGTAAAGCTGTTAAGATGAGTCAAGAGTTTTTATGAGAGTAGTAGAGCTTATGTTACAATTGGAAATGGTAAGAGTGAGTGGTTTAAATTAAAGGTGGGGCTGATTCAGGGATGTCATGTTGCCATGACTGTTCTATGTGTACCTGGATGGGTGGTGCAGGAGATATGAGGGTGATGGGCAGGGGACTGGAAATGGTTAAAATGGAGAAAAGTGGGAGATGTTTGCTGACAACACTGCACATGTGGCAAGGTCAGAGGAAGGATTAAAGGAGTTATTGATGATTTTTTTGGGAAGGTATGTAATAGGAGAAGTTGAAGTTAAAAGGGGGTAAAAGGAAGATGATGAGATGTACAAAGGTAGAGGATGGCAAGGAGTTGGAAGCAAGTTTTATGGGAGAGACAGCACTTGGCTGATAATGCCAAAAATTTGATAATTCATTCTTATAGAAGAGAGGTTGTAGAAAGTGGATAGCTTTAAGTACTTTGGGTTGCATGTGGCAGGAAAGGGAGGAGTGGAGGTAGAGGTAAATTGTAGATTGAGAGAAGCAAGTAAATTCCTTGGGGGGATTAAAAAGTGTCATGATAAATAGACATTTGGGAATGGATGCAAAGAGGAGTGTGTATGAAGGGGTGATTGTGCTGATAACATTGTATGGAGCAGAGTCTTGGATTTTTAAGAGAGGAAAAGTTTGAATGTGTTTGGTGAAATGTCAGAAGTCTGGTAGGAGTTACTTGGTTGGATGGAGTGAGAAATGAGGAGGTCAGGAGGAGAGCAAGAGTGGAAAAGGAGATGACAAATAAGAAAGATGAAAGAATATTGGGATGGTTTGGACACATTGAAAGAATGAGTGAAGAAAGATTAGTAAAAGAGGTGTGGAAGGCTGAGGTAGAGGAAGTGAATTAGTGGAGATGACCGAGGATGAGATGGATGTATGGGGTAAAGGGGGTATTGAGCAAGAATGGGAGAAGGCAGGAGATTGGGATGAGTGGAGACTAGATGTGTATAGGTGATATTATTATGCAAGGAAGGAAGGGGCAGGGGATAGAGGGGTGCTTGTGTGTGAATAATATTTTGACTCAGTTCGAAGGGATTCGTCTCCATCTTCTCTTCTGCATGAGCAGATGGAGAGGGTGGGGTAACCGATTAAGTGAAACAGCCTTGCTGTGGATGTACTGTGTCTTGCTACATTGCTTCTGAGCTAGAGTTCCATGAGAAGCTAGGATGAGAGGGAGGAAAGGGTGGTGGATGGGAATAGGTATGTGCCTTTGACTGGGTTACCTCCCTGATAAAGGGGAAAAGCTCTCGGTATATAGATAAATATATTTATATTATTATTATTAATTTATTATTGTACATATTATTGTGATAAATGTGTGTGTGTGTGTGTGTATATATATATATATATATATGTAAAAGGATTTGGGAGATAGGGTTGATGAAAGAGTGTTAGGATGGTTTGGACACATGGAAAGAATGAGTGAAGAAAGACTAGTAAAAGAGGTATGGAAGGCAGATGTGGAGGGAGTGAACATGAGGGGACGTCCTAGGATGAGGTGGATGGATGGGGTGAAGGGGGCTTTGGGGAGGAGGGGAATGTCTGTTGAGGAAGGAAGGGAGAGGACGGAAGACAGAGGTGAGTGGAGAATGGTTGTATATGGATGATGATGTGATTGCATGAGGAGGAATGGGCGGGGGGGTGGGGTAGTATGTGTGAGTAAATTTTGACGCAGCCCGAAGGGATTTCTCCCCGTCCTCTCCTTATATGCAAAGGGGGACGGAGAGGGGGGGTCGCCGATTAAATGAAGCGGCCTTGCTGTGGATGTGCTGTGTCTTGCGACACTGCTTCTGACCCAGGGCGGTGGGCAGGGTGCAGGGATGACCCGTCATCCAGGAGTTGCTCAGATGAGAGGGAGGGTGGGAGGGGTGTGGAGTGTGTTTGGGGATGAAATGGGTGGGAGTGTTTTTATGCCTTTCCCTTTTTGGCTACCTCCCTTGGAAGAGGGAAAAAGCCTTGGTATATGTATATATGTAAATATATATAGGCTTTGAAATTATTCACAAAAATTCCCTATTTGTGGGTGGGTGTCTCTTAACTCTTGTGAATTTTTAGAGTTGTGTACATTGGACACATTTTGAATCTCCTGATGCCCAGATTATATCAAGATAATTTTTATGATTTTCATGTCTCCATGATTGTTTCAATTAACAGTTAATTGGAGAATATCATGTTTTAGATTTAAGTGTTGTGCTAGTTGCCATTTAATTGTAAAACAGTTTTAGTGCCAGTTTGAAATGTTGAAACAGGAGTGATTAAGTCACATTTTATTCTCTTAATGTCTTGAAGGGCAAAATGCGTATTGAATGTGTTTAATGTATATATATAAAAGTAAATGAAAGCAGTGGGTTTCAACAAAGTTTTATTCAAATTTCAGCTTCAGAATGAGGCCAACTTAGACAATGATTTCATTCGTGAATACTTCAAATCTCAGCAAGCGCTCTACAAAGAACAGATAGAAGTAAGGAAAAACTATCTTGGTAAGTATGTTTCTGTTTCTCATTGTTAAAGGTATTAAATGTAAATGTAGCTATCATCATTATTCTTGGTTAGGGGGCTGCTTCTTGCGACAAAGGTCAGAGTGATGGCAGTATGAACCCTGTCACCAGCAAGTTGAACTAATGGTATAATTCATTAGATTCCACACTGTAAGGGGCAACATCATAGCCTTCTGATAGGTGGGAGTTTATGATGTTAGATAAAATAATTATTATACAATTATTTTGTTGCTGCTGCTGTTAGACACCCCCCACCCTTCTCCAGTAAAGGTGTGGAAGAGGCAATAAGAAATTAAGAATTCCAATGCAGAACACCTTGACCAATATTTGCAACCACACCTAATTGTACAAGAGAATTTGGCAATCTTGACAAGTGACCCCATAATATCCATACTAAGACCAAATAAACCACCTGAAAAAAACAATGTCCAGCAGACCAGTGTCATTACTATTCACCTTAACCAAGACTAATTGTAGGAAGAGCATTACTCCACCAGCACACTTATCACAACACACAACAAGTGCTGGTGTGATTCAACAAGAAAGCACCACCAGAAAGAACATTTATGATGGCAATAAACACCAGCAAGGCATTTATCAGAAAAAATTATGAAGATGCACATCAACAAAAACAAGGAATGGGTAATGAACTTATTGACTGGCAGACAGTGAAGAGTAACCCAAAACAACCAAATTTCTGGGACTAAAGGAGTCGTCATTGTCGTCATCCAACCCCCCCTCCATGGAAGCAATACTCTTTGGGACTATTTATTTCTTCACAAGTAATCTTGCAGCACCAGATCCAGAACATAACAAGAGTACTCACCTACTCTGATCAATTGATATACAGGGGGTCACTGCAATTCGACAGGGATGGGGCGGTCTATCATCAGTTGAACCTGGGTTCTGTCTGTTGAGTTGACTTTAGTGTATCATTCAAACAAGTTCTCTTTGGTATTACTGCCAATGGTAATTCAACTTTGCTCATGTCCAATCTTCTCTTTGTTGGTTCATTATTTCTTTCTTCTTTTCCTTCCTCCATTTTAATATGTTAATACACTACATCAATAAAACCAAACTAATGTGTATGAGCAGAGAGGAGAGGAACGTAGAGGATGTGGTTTTTGAAGACAAGAATAGAAGAGGTAGAGTGTTTCGGATATCTTGGTGCAACAGTAACAAATGGAAATGAGATGAAGACAGAAATAAATATAAGAATTGCTTCAGCAAACAGATGTTATTTTAGCCTTATACCGATATTAAAGAAATATCAAGAAATACAAAATTAAGAATCTACAATTCAATTCTACAACCTATAGTTTTATATGCCAATGAGACATGGAGCTTAACAAAACAAATGGAACAAAGACTACTGGTGTTTGAGAATACAGTATTGAGACAAATTACTGGACCAGTTTTTTATGAAAATGAGAATAGGTGGAGAGGACAACACAATAATGAGCTGAGAAATAACTAAAGAGAAAATAACAGATGTTATAAATAGAACAAAATTGAGATGGGCTGGGCATGTGGCACATATGGAGGACCATAGAATTCCAAAACAAGTTTTGATGGGTAGAATGCCTGGAAGAAGACCCAGAGGGAGACCTCGAACGAGATGGATGGATGGAGTGGATGCGGAGGTGGACAGAAGAAAAATAAATAATGCAACCTGGATGGAAGCAGCACAGGACTAAACGGCAAGGAGAGGATTACTGTTGGCAGACCATAATCTACCTGAAGTTCAAGATCAACACAACTTTTTTTCTGTAGACCTTTCCATGTTCTTATAGAAAAAGCGCTGCCTTGGAGCTTATTCGCTAGCCTTCCGTGTGTGTGTATATGTATGTGTATATATATAATATATATATATATGAAATGTTACAGTTCTTGGAGAGGTCACACTTGAGCTTCACTGTCTTGATGGAATACTATTTTCTTGATTCCTAAGCCTAACAGATTGTCTATGGCATGAGTTCTGTGCCTACATGGGGGTACCTGTATGTTTTATGCCTCTGCATACAGGCACTCCAGAGAGGCACAGAAGGTATAAGGCACTGGTGTTTGGTTGGCAGTAAAATATATTGACTTGGGTTACCACACTGCAAAACACACTGATTTTGCATTTGACTAGAGTATTGTGGATTTCTTTTTAAATGGAAAATATATTCCTATAGTTTGTCAGTGAAGTTCACAAACATGCTGTGTGTTTATATGTAGTAATCACCATATACATTTACAGGATTGAGCTTTAGGAGTGCCTGGGTTATGACTTGGTATATTAGAGTGAAATGTTGGTTTATTTTTGTCTTCCATAACTTTTGATTTTGTTAAGGTGTTCCCTAAGGACTTGAGAGCTTTGGGAAAACTTTGTAATCCTTATTTATTCATGTTTCTTTGTAAGGTGTGTCATATGTATTATGTTATATAATAAAGGTTGGATTGTCTATAGGTATATAAATTTTCAGAATTATTTCTTTGACAGGATCTAACAAAGATATCAAAAGCAGTAGGGAAATAAGTGCTTTAGAGTGTTCAAAATATTTTGATAAGTCCAAAGGGCAAGAAGAAAAAAAGAAGACAAAGAAGGAAGAAGATGGAGGAAGGAAGGGCAGGAAGGAGGATGTAGATCATAAAAGTAAAAAAGAGGAAGGGAAGAAAACAGCAAAGTTATCAGTAACCCAGTGCACCTCCCCAGTAAAAGACACTCGTGTTGTCTCACCACTCACCCTCAAGGTAGGTGCAAAATTGTCTCAGAGGTTGTATATGTAGTTCCATAGAAATGCACAGTTCTGGATATCTATATACCAAAGGCTTGTAAGGGAGGTAGCCAGCCAAGGCATACACCCACCCCCATCTCCACATATCGCCCATTTGTTTCCCCTTTAACATAGCTCCTTGTGGATGAAGGGTCATCCCTGTCAACCACTCACTGTCTAATCAGTGGCATAGCATGCTGAAATGCCACCCAGTGTGAGAGTCATGCTGCTTACAGGCTAACAATATTTGAGAACTTAAATGATATCTACCAACTATCCTTATTGTATCATTCCTTCATAATGTTTTCCACTAGCTGCCCATGTTCAGTGCTATACAGCACTGATCAGGACAGGGCTGAACATAATTTCTATATGAATAATATGACTCGCACTATTCATGATGCAAGACAGTAAAGGCAAACATAATTTTATTATATATATATATATATATATATGAGAGAGTGATAGGTGGGGAAGGGTAAACGAAGATGGGCTAAGAATACATTTATTGTTCTTACGTTTCGGTTATTATAAGCCTTCCTCAGAGAACTTGTTACAGAACATCTTGGTCACAACATTTATACCCGTAGTGGGGGAACTTGTGAAGCTTCAAGTGTCAGGTTTTTTCTAGCGCATTAATTATTAAGAGACTGGCTGCTTTAGATAGGCATATAAATCCTTCTCTGTCGTTATTATTTTCTTGGACATTTATATGTGCAGCTTCAACTGTCTTTCTCATCTTCTTTTGTAATCCTTTGTGTAAAATTTCAACTTTACTCCACAAAGGATTACAAAAGAAGATGAGAAAGACAGTTGAAGCTGCACATATAAATGTCCAAGAAAATAATAACGACAGAGAAGGATTTATATGCCTATCTAAAGCAGCCAGTCTCTTAATAATTAATGTGCTAGAAAAAACCTGACACTTGAAGCTTCACAAGTTCCCCCACTACGGGTATAAATGTTGTGACCAAGATGTTCTGTAACAAGTTCTCTGAGGAAGGTTATAATAACCGAAACGTAAGAACAATAAATGTATTTTTAGCCCATCTTCGTTTACCCTTCCCCACCTATCACTCTCTCATTTGTCTTAAACAATTTATCAACGTATATATATATATATATATACAGTAGAAGCCCAATTTAACGAATCTCAATTTAGCGGAAGCTCAAATTAGGAAACTGCAAATAGCAATAACGAAAATGCTCAACGTAGCGGAAATGGTCTGCTAAGTTGACCATTTTCTGCTAGCTGGCCAGATGCGCGTCTACGAAAATAGCTCAATTTAACGGGAACGGTAAGCTAAGTTGAGCATTTTCCATCAACTGGCCACATGCGTGTCTCAAGAGTCCAATGTTACCAGATGTTACCAGATTGTGGTGGTGGAGTCAAGGAAAAATTGATAATTTAGTACTTTGGAGGTATATATATATATATATATATACCTCCAAAGTACTATATATACAATAATAATTCAGTATATGTATAAAGTATAATTGTAGCAGAAATATATTCAAGTAGAAATAGACGGTATAATAGGAAAACAAAATAATGAAACAGTAAGTTGATGGGAAAATTCAAAATCAGTACGCGAGAGTAATCACCACGAAAAACACTTCTATAACAACGAACTACGTTTTCTGCAACAACACAACAATAACGCTCGCTATCCAAAAACCAACTGCCTAGTCCTATTAATCGCTAGAATTATGTACATCGAACCAAACACGAAGCTATGACTAATATTCCGCGAAATTCACACAGCTCATATCATTGTTACATGACACACACACACACATGTTGCAACAAATTACTGCATGTTGCTGTTCGTTTGCAATTCACAATTGTGCTGCCTATAATTCACTTACAATAATATATATACTGTATGTGTGTGTGTACACTAGGGAATTTTTAGGTACGTATCATTTTTATAATCCGCTCTTGCAACACTGTTACACCAACGCTCACTCGCTCAATTTAACGGAAAATTCAATTTAGTGGACTGGACCTTGGCTGAATTAGTTCGTTAAATCGGGCTTCTACTGTATATATATATATATATATATATATATATATATATATATATACACGTGTGTGTGTGTTTGCCTAATTGTATCTCATGGGAAGGGGAGCTACACTTGTGGTGTTCCATCTCTGAATCTCGCAGTGTCTAAATTGTTCATGTATGGTTTTGCACATTCTATCATTTTGTCCAGTTTGTTCCATACATCACTGGGAAAAGCTGTTCTTTTTCAGGTTTTTTCCATGTCCCCTTGCATTTCTCTTATCCCAATTTAGTAAGTCTTCTATCAAGGACTTCCATACTTCTCATGATTCTATAGATGGTCAACAAGTCTCCTCTTTCTCTTCTTTGTTCCAGGATTGGTAACTCTAGTTTTGACAATCTCTCTTAGTATGACAGTTCTTAAAGTGTTGGGGCCATCTTTGTAGTTGCTCTTTGGGTTCTTTCAATTTTCCTTACATTCTTTTTGGTACTGGGTGACCATAGTGTTGCTGCACACTCCAGTCTTTGACCTATCAGTGTGACTAGTATTTTCTTCACCATTTCTTTGTCCAAATGAATAAATGCCACATTTATTGATTTTAGCAAGTTGTAGGTCTCTCCAACAGTTTTGTTTATCTGTTTATCAGGGGACATGTCCTTTGTGATGAATACTCCCAGGTCTTTTTCAAATCCCACTTTCTGTACTTCCTTTTCACCAATTTTATATTGTCCTAATATCCTGTTTTTACTTTTTCCAAATTGCACAATATTTCATTTCTTAATATTAAAGTCCACTTCCCACTTCTGACTCCATTTCAAAAGTTTATTCAGATCTCTGTGGAGCGACTCTGGTCTATTTCAGTACTTGATTTTCTCAACAAGTTTGCATCATCAGCAAAGGAGCTCATGTAACTGTCCACATCCTTGTCCATGGCATTCACATAAATAGCAAACATTATTGAAGCCAGTAACAATCCCTGTGAACTCAACTAATCACCTCTCTCAATTTCTTATATTCCTCCATTTCTTTCTCATTTAAGCAGTTCACTCTAAGTACCTCCCTACCTTCTGCCCTTTTCCTCTTTCTCCATCTATTCTCCACTCTCAATTTACCTTCCAGAAATGATCTGATGTTCCCCCACTCTCTTCCCTTAGAATATGCATATCCTTAACTCTTCCCACCATACTCCTGGTCACCACCATATAGTCCATTAATGCTCTATCTGCCACCCTTCCATCCACCACCCTCTCCCATGTGTACTTATGCTTGACTTTCTTCCTAAACACACTGTATTTGCTATTATCAACTCTCTTTCAAGACACATCTCCACCACCAGTTCTCCGCTAAGATTTTCACCTGGAACTCCATACTTCCCAATCACTCCATCTATTGGTTTATTTCCTACCCTAGCATTAAGGTCTCCCAATTCAACTATATTGACATCTCTCTAATCCCTCTATGCACTCATTTAAATTTACCCAAAAATCCTCCCTTTCCTCTACTCTCTCATCACTACCAGGCCCATATGTACTTACAAAAACCCACATCTCCCTTGCCAGCTTCACCTTCATCCACATCAACCTTGAAGAAATCTCCTTCCACTCCACTACATGCTTACCTATCTCTTCACTTACTAGTATAGCCATCCCTTCTTCACTCTTGAGAACCCAACTACACTCCCAAACTCACACTCGCCCCCCCCCCCTTTCAATTTAGTGTCACCCAAAGCCAGCACATCCATCCTCTCACAAACATACTGCCTATCTCTTCCCTTTTACTCTCATCTGTACCACATCCACACACATTAAAAGACCCAAACGTTAGGGCACTGGTTGGAAAACTCCTAGACCCTCTTATGCCTTTACTTTTTTTAGGAATGTCCCCTTTGGGGCTACAGGTAGCAGGACTCCTAATCCTATCCCCTGTCCCATTTTTTGTCGCCTCTTATGACTCAAGTGGGAAGACTTGGTGGTAGCATTCTTTTCCCACCACTTTAATTATACTGCAACTGTCCCTCCATTATGCTGTCCCCTCACCCCTTGTTACTGCCCTGTACCATTTCTCTGAATATTATTATTATTTTTTTTTTTTTTTTTTTTTTTTTCCGAACCCTGTTGTGGGGGAAAGCAATACTGCCACAAAGTCCTTCCACTTTAGTCCTGCTACCTGTAGTCCCAAAGGGGACATTGCTAGAAAAAGTAAAGGCATAAGAGGGTCTATGAGTTTTCTAACCAGTACCCTAAGGTTTGGGTCTTTTAATGTATATGGATATGGTACAGATGAGAGTAAAAGGGAAGAGACAGGTATGTTTGTGAGAAGAAAGATGGATATGTTGGATTTGAGTGGAACTAAGTTGAGAGAGAGGGGCAAGTGTGAATTTGGGAGTAGTTGGGAGGTTCTCAGGAGTGAAGAGATGATGAGGAAGAGAAGGGGTGGCTATACTAGTAAGTGAAGAGATAGGTAAGCATGTAGTGGAGTGGAAGGTTTCTTCAAGGTTAATGTGAATGAAGGTGAAACTGGGAAGGGAGATGTGGGTTTTTGTAAGTGCATATTGGCCTGGTAGTGAGAATAGTGTAGAAGAAAGGGAGGCTTTTTGGATGCATTTGAGTACATAGAGGGAATAGGGAAAAATGTCAATGTAGTTGAATTGGGAGACCTTAATGCTAGGGTAGGAAATGAACCAATAGACGGAGTGATTGGGAAATGTGGAGTTCCAGGAAAAAATTGTGGAGAATTGATGGTGGAGATGTCTTGAGAGTTGATGATAGCAAATACAGTATTTAGGAAGAAAGCCAAGCATAAGTACACATGGGAGAGGGTGGTGGATGGAAGGGTGGCAGATAGAGCATTAATGGACTATATAGTAGTAACCAGAAGTAAAGTAGGAAGAGTTCAGGATGTACATGTTCTAAGGGGGGAGAGTGGGGGAATATCAGGTAATTTTTTGGTAGAAGGTAAATTGAGAGTGGAGAAAGAGGAAAAGGGTAGAAGGTAGGGAGGTATTTAGAGTACTGCTTAAATGAGAAAGAAAAGGAGTATAAGAAGAAGCTGAGAGAGGAGTGAGAGGGAGTGAAGGAAAGAGTAGAACTAGGAGTGGAGGAGGAATGGGCATGGTTCAAGGCGGTTGTCATAAGGTGTGCAAAAATGGTGTGTGGAACAAGGAGGATGGGAGGAAATAGAAGGAAGGGTAGTGAGTGGTGGGATGAGGAAGCAAAGAAGGTTGTAGAAGAGAAGAACCAGGCTTTCATAGATTGGTTACAAATAAGGACGAGGGAATCAATGAAAGGTACAAAGTAAAGAGAAGTAAAGCATAAGATAAAGGAGGCAAAGAGGAGAGCAGATGTGAAATGGGGTAAGAGTATGACAGAAAATCTTACATATGTATACCAAAGGCTTTCCCCCCCCCCCTTACAAGGGAGGTAGCCAAAAAACAAAGGCATAAAATCCATTCCCACCCATTCCATCCCTAATACACTCCACTCCCCTCCACCCTCTACCCTCTACTCTCCCTCTTATCTTGGCACCTCCTGGATGACTGGTCACCCCTGCATCTTGTCCACTGCCTTGGGTCAAAAGCAGTGTTGCAAAACACAGCACATCCACAGCAAGGCCGCTTCATTAAATCGGCGACCCCCCCTCTCCGGATCTTGAAAGTAATAAGAAAATGTTTTGGAAAGAAAGTAAAAGAGAAAGAGGAGGCGAATCAAGTAGAGAAGAAAAGGTAAAAGGTGCAGATGGAGAGATGATAATAGAAGAGAAGGCAGTTAGAGGAAGGTGGGCAGAGTATTTTAAGGAGTTGCTAAATGTGAAGGAGGGGAAGGTAGTTGCAGTGGGAAGTGCAAAGGAAAGGACCATGGTGAGTGTGGAAAATAAAGATGAAGTGAAGGCAGTTGTTAAGATGATTAGAGCAGGTAACGCACCTGGGTTGGATGGACGCCATGGAGAATGTCTGAAAAAGGGAGGTACAGTGATGGTGCACTGACTGGTGAGGTTATTTAATGTTTAAATGAGGGTAGAGTACTGGAGGAGTGCCTATATAGTTTCACTTTACAAGGGAAAAGGTCACAAGTGTGAGTGTAGTAGTTTCAGAGGGATCAACTTGTTAAGTGTTATGTCACCCTGGCTGTTCAATTTATTCATGGATGGAGTGATGCAACAGGTAAATGCAAGAGTAGTGGGTCAGGGATTGGAGATGGTTAAAGAAAATGGAAAAAGTAGGAGATAAGTCAGCTGTTGTTTGCTGACGACACTGCACTTGTAGCAGGATCAGAGGAGGGATTGTAGAAGTTTGTGACAGTTTGGGAAGGTGTGTGAAATAAGGAAGCTGAAGATAAATCTGGGTAAAAGTAAGGTGATGAGATACAAGGGGAGAGAGTGGCTGCAAACAGGAAGTGAGTATTAAGGGAGAAAGAGTGGAGGAAGTGGATAGTTTTAGATACTTGGATGCAAATGTGACAGGAAAGGGAGGAGTGAAGGTTGAGGTAGAATGTAGATTGAGAGAAGCAAGTAAATGCCTTGGTGGTTTAAAAAGTGTAATGAGAAATAGACATTTGGGAATGGATGCTAAGAGGAGATTGTATGAAGGAGTGATTGTGGTGACAGCACTGTATGGGGCAGAGACATGGAACATAAGGGAGGAAGAGAGGAGTTTGAATGTGTTTGATGAGGTGTCTAAGAAGTACGATAGGGGTTATTAGGCTGGATAAAGTGAGAAATGAGGGGATGGAGAGGGGGGGGTTGCCGATTTAATGAAGCGGCCTAGCTGTGAATGTGCTGTGCCTTGCAACACTGCTTCTGACCCAGGGCAGTGGACCCATCATCCAGGAGGTGCCAAGATGTGAGGGAGAATAGAAGGGAGTGAAGGTAGGGGATGCAATGGGTGGAAGTGGTTTTTATGCCTTTGTTTTTTGGCTACCTCCCTTTATAAGGGGGCAAAAGCCCTTGGTATGTATGTATCTTATGGGAAGGGGAGCTATGCTCGTGGTGTTTCGCCTTTTTTTTTTTTTTTTTTTTTGCATTTCTCTTGTAAGTGCTTTTTATCAAGTTATTTCCATGCTTTTCATGATTCTATAGATGGTCAGTTGGTCGCCTCTCTTCTTTGTTCCAAAGTCAGTAACTTCAATTTAGCCATTTTAGTGGTTGCTGTCTGGATTCTTTCAATGTTCTTTTTGGTAATGGGTGACCATAATGTTGCAGCATACTGTTTAGGCCTTATTAGTGTGACTAATATTTTTTTAATAATTTCATCTAAATAGGTAGATGCCACTTTTATTGGTTTTAGCAAGTTATAGGATTCTCTGATAATTTTGTTTATTTGTTTATCAGAGGACAAGTCATTTGAGACCAATACTCCCTGTTTTTTTTTTCAGATCCCACTTTATTTTTTTTTATTTTTTTTTTTATTTATTTTTTTATTTATTTATTTTTTTTTTTTCCAATTGTATATTGTCCTGATATTTTCTTACTTTTTCCAAACTCCATTATGCTACATTTCTTAATGTTTAAGTCTATTTCCCACTTCTGACTCCATTTCCAAACCTTGTTTAGGTCTCTCAGTAGTGATTCACAATTGGTTTTGGTTTTCACTTTCCTCAACAATTTAACATCATCTGCAAAGAATCTCGTGTAACATTCCACATCTTCATCCATGTCATTCACATAAATAGCGAACATTATTGGAGCCAATACAGATTCCTGTGGAACTCCACCAATCACCTCCCAACCTGAACACTTTTCTCTGAGCACTATTCTCATTTTTCTACCATGTAGAAAATCCTCCATCCAGTTTAGTAGGTTGCCTTGTTTTCAAATTTTTTAAATAATTTTTTGTGTGGTACTTTGTTGAAGGCTTTTTGTAAGTCTAAGCACAATCAGTCCATCCATCCCTTTCTTGTATTGTATCTATTAGTCTTGAGTAGAAACAGATTGAATTTATGGTACATGATCTTCCCTGTCTGAATCCAAATTGTCTTTAAGTTTATTTTTTTCTTCCAGGTGTTCTACCCATCGATTCTTGATAATTTTCTCACGAATTTTGGCTACAGTGCTTGTTAGTGAGACTGGTCTAATTAGTTGGTTATTCCTCGTTTCCTCCTTTATATATTGGTACAATGTTGGCATTTTTCCAGTCTCTTGGTATTTTTCCTTCTTTGAGTGAGCAACTTATTATGTTGTATATTTTGTCCAGTAGTTCTTCGTTGCATTCTTTAAGTATCCAGTTTGTAATTCTGTCCGGGCCATGCAATTTCCTCATGGTAAGGTTCTTTAATTGATCTATTATTTCTTTTTGTGTTGTTATTATTTCCCTTATGGGGGGAGATCACACTTCACTTCCTTTGTCCCAATCCAATGCTTGCTTTTTAAATAGTGAAAACTGACGAAGTGATTGTTCCTGACTTCGGCCATTTCTAGGTCTTGTGTGTATTCTGTATTTCTTTGGTGTAGTTTCACCATTTCCTGTTTATTTTTAAGTTTACTATTCACATACCTAGAGAATAGTTTAGGTTGATCTTTACATTTTTCTATGATGTCCTTTTTTTTCTCTGTCTCTCCTATCTATGCACTTTTACATATTCATTTCTATAGTTGATATATATTTGCTATTTTCCAGGTTTTTTATTTTTTACTTTTTCCAAGCTGAGAAGTATTATAGGGGTTACTAGGCTGGATAGAGTGAGAAATGAGGAGGTGAGGAGAATGGGGATGGAAAGGTAGTTGAGAGATAGGGTTGATGAAAGAGTATTGGAATGGTTTGGACACATGGAAAGAATGAAGGAAAACTAGCAAAAGAGGTGTGGAAGGAGTGAACATGAGGGGGTGACCTAGGATGAGATGGATGGATGGGGGTAAAAGGGGCATTGGAAAAGAGGGAAATGTCTGTTGAGGAAGGACAGGAGAGGACAGAAGATGGGGTGAATGGAGAATGGTTGTGTATGGATGATGCAGTGATGCATGAGGGGGAGTATGTGTGAGAAATTGATGCAGCCTGTAGGGATTTCTCCCTGTCTTCCTTTCTGCATGAGGGAATGGAGAGGGGGGTTGCCAATATAATGAAGCAGCCTTGCTGTGGATGTGCTGTGTCTAGCGACATTGCTTCTGACCCAAGATAATGGGCAAGATGCAAGGATGACCCTTCACCCAGGAGGTACCAAGATAAGAGGGTGGAGGGGAGTGGAGCATGTAGGGGATGGAATGGGTGGGAGTGGTTTTTATTCCTTTTTTTTGGGGGAGGGGGTACCTCCCTTGTAAAGGGGAGAAAGCCTTTGGTATATGTATGTATGTAGTTCTAGTTCAAGTAATATGTGGTCACTCTTCCCAATTGGTGTCATGTATTCAATTTTATCCAAAATTTCAGGTTCTGATTTATAGAATAAATCTAGTCTCGACGGTTCTTCCTTATTTCTAGATCTGGTGTTTTCCTGTATACTTTTTGTCATTGTATATTCCATAGTCATGTCAAGTAATACATTTCCCCATAATTCCTCAACACCCTTCACTGACCTCTCCCAACAGATATCTTCACAGTTAAAATCTCCCATAAGTACCACATTTCCTCCAACTTTCAGCACCCCATTCAATGAAATCCTTGTATCTTCTAACAATACAGAGTAATCTCTCTCCAAGAACCTGCTTGTAGGGACACATAAAACACCACAAACACTTTTTCATGTCTTTATCTTAAACTCTTTATGATCATTTCCACACTGTTCCCTCTATTTGTAACCTTCATCACATTTAAATTTTTCTCAGCCAAAAACATGACTCCACCCTGATTTTTTTTTCTCTCTCTCTCTCTCTCTTTCTTAGCCAGCGATTATATAATCCATGTCCAACACTGGTGATAGTGGACCCCTTAATTTTGTCTCTACAATTTCCAATACATCTGGCTTTGCTTTTGACAAGTAATCATTAAGCTCATTTGATCCTGAAATTAATCCATTTCTATTAGTATAAGCCAATTTTAATATTCTGCACTATACATCTTATTCTTTGTTCCTTTTGTTTCTTTTTCTTGAAGATACCATTTTCTCAGTCTCATGTCCAACAATTTTCTCAATCATGTCCAACACTCTCCAAAAGTGGGATGTGTGTTCTTTTCTCTCCCTTTTTTCCCTGCTTCATAATGTCTTCTCTCTCTGTCCTCAAGGTTCATATTTTTTTATCCATACATTTTTATAGTTCTCAATATATACATACTTTCCTGTTGCAAGTATCTTTTCCGCTGCCCTTTGTGACCATAGTTTGATCTTTAGGGGTTGATTTTCTTCTTCATATTTTCTAATTCTATGCACTTCCTCTATTTCCTGTTCTAATTCTTGCTCTTGATATTGTACTTCTCAAAACATTTCTTGCTAATTCTTTCTCATCTTTGTGTGTCTCTTTTTTAAGATCAAATACTACTACTGTATACTCTTCTTTTTGTCAACTGTATCTCCCACCCTTTAGCATTCTCATGCATTTGTTGCTGAACAATTTCCTTGGTCTTTTTTCCATTCCTTCTCAAGTTGCTGTATATTTTCCTTGCCTATATTTCATCCAATCTTCTCAGTCATTGCCTTCATTTGTTCATTCACCTCCTTTATGGTCATAATATTTACTGTATCTTTGCTTTTCAATTTCTCATTTTCACATTTTACCCTAACCAATTCTTTTTTAGGGCATTCACTTCCTGATTTGTTTCAGCATTTGCTTTCCTTAATTCACTAATCTCTTGATAAGATATATATTGTTCAAAAACCCTTGAGACTAAATCTTTCAAAACTCATTTCCTTCTCCATGTCTGTAATTCTTGTCAAGTTACCACTTTCTTGCCTAAATCTAGAAAATGGCCTTTGTTGTTTTTTCATAATCTCAGGCCTATTGGAGTCTCTAAGCTCATGTTTACCTTTTGTTTCACTGCTCTGCCACCAGAGGTCTCATGTTGCCTGCTTTCATTTCCTTCAATTTTGTTTCAGTACTCACTGTATTAATCTACCTCGGGCACACACAAGGGCTCCTCTTTCCCAGTCAACACAGCCTAGGTATCCTGTTGTAGCACTGACGAGAAGTCCTGTTTTTTAATGTAGTCCCCAGGAGTGCCACTTGTTCATGTGTTGACAGGTTGACAATCGATGTGTGTGTACGTGTATATATATGTACAGTCGAACTTCGAAAGCCCGGACCCCAAATGCCCGGACCCTCGTATGACCGGTCGAAATGAACAAAGGGTGGAATTTTTAAGCAAAGTTCCCTATTTGTCTGGTAGGTGGCAGGGATGGCCGTACATGTGTACTCAAACCCGACCCAGTCAATCCGCCACCAGGGCTGCCGTTTCATAGAATTTTGTACCAAAACGTAGTAAAATAGCGGCATGTGGCAACTGCACAAGGACATGAGGAAATTTTTTCTACATACCAGCGGGCTGTTAAAAACATTCAAAAACTGAAACATTTGTTTAAAAATCATATAACTAGTTAAATAATAAATGGTACATCAAAATATGACTTTTATTGGTAATTGTGTTATAAAATATTATATCCCAAAAGATACGTTTTTACTCTGTAGAAAAAATTCTACGCTAAAGTTTCAGCTTTCTTTTAGCGATAATAGTATTAAAAAAAAAAATTATATCTTACTGAATATGTTACAGCATGGGGGCCTTATATACATTCAAGAATAAAAAAAAACTAGAACCAACATTTTGTCTAAGTTTGACAAGTATATCTGGCTATAAGTCTGCACACGCCCAAGAAAAATGTATGCCCCGGTATGGCAACACTCCCATTCTACGCGGCAGTGTAGAAAACGCGGCAACCCTGCCCGCCACCACTGTCCCACGTACATACCTTCCGATATTTACAGTGTACGTAATAAAAAATACATTACAGTACACTGTATATACAGTACATTTACATGCCTGTATTACAGTTATTATTACAGAATGGTTAGTATTATAGTATTGTTATTATTACAGCGTTAGAGTATTATTCTTATGTGTTTCTATGCCATATCATACATTACCTATACGTATACCTCTACGAAAATCTACGGGTGTTAGGGCGATATTTTCGATGACCGGACTTTTGGCATGACCGGACCACCCTTCCCCCAATTAGTCTGGGCTTTCGAGGTTTGACTGTATATATATATATAAATGCACATACAAAATATACAAAATGGATGAAACATATGGAGAACATATTAAATTGGAGACATTTTGGGTTTAGAGAGAGATCATGAGCTACAAATTTGAATTGTTTCTATTCGAGACTATTAGATTAATACAGGAAAAGGATAGGCTGATTGTACTTTCCTAGACCTACAAAAAGCTTTTGACAAAGTACCACACAAAAAACTATTAAGAAAACTGGAAACCATAGGAGGGATACAAGGTAAACTACTGAAATGGATGGAGGATTTCTTGCATGCAAGAAAAATGAGTAGTGCTCAGAGATAAGAGTTCTACTTGGGAAGAGGTGATAAGTGGAGTTCCACAGGGATCAGTATTGGCTTCAATAATGTTTGCTATTTATGTGAATGACAAGGATGAGATGTGGAAAGTTGCATGAGCTTCTTTGCAGGTGATGCATAGCTGTTGAAGAAAGTGAGTACTGAAACTGATTGTGAGTTGCTGCAGAGAGATTTGAACAGGGTTTGGAAATGGAGTCAGAAGTGGGAAGTGGACTTTAACATTAAGAAATATAGCATAATGTAATTTGGAAAAAAGTAAAAAAGGATATCAGGACAGTATCAAATTGGTGCAAAGGGAGTAAAGAAAGTGCGATGTGAAAAAGACCTAGGAGTAATCATCACAAAGGATATGTCCCCTGATAAACAAAGTCGTTTGAAAAACCTACAACTTGCTAAGATCATTAAAGGTGGCTTTTACTTGGATGAAGAAATGGTAAAGAAAATACTACTCACACTTATAAGGCCAAAATTGGAGTATGCAGCAACACTATGGTCCAGTACCAAAAAGAATACAAGGAAAATTGAGAGAATCCAGAAAGCAACTACGAAGATGGCTCCATCACTTTAAAAACTGTCATACGAAGAAAGATCGTCAAAACTAGAACTACAGACTCCGAAACAAAAAAGAGAAAGAGGTGACTTGTTGACTATAGAATCATGAGAGGTATGGAAGTCCTTGATAGAGAAGACTTACTAAATTGCGATAAGAGAAATACAAGAGGATATGGAAAGAAACTCAAAAAGGACAATTATAGGAGATAACTGAAAAAGAACTGCTTTCCCACAGAGTGGTGGATATATGGAACAAACTAGATGAAAAAAATAGTGTGTGCATAAACTGTACACAAATTTATGAACAATTTAGACACTGCAAGATAGAGATGGGACACTATGAGTGTAGCTCCCCTTCTTGTAAGATATAACTAGGTAAATAGAATCGACAGCTTTGCTGCCATGCCTATGGCATGGGCCTTTGGCCTGCTTCATGCCTTGGCCTTTAGCCTATTAATAAAACAACCAAAACCAATGAGCTTTTATTATCTGACAATACAATGCCTTAACTTTTTAGAATGTGCTTGCATCAGGACTTTCTTTGTCATGGCCACCTTGCTACCTCTTCAGGCTGAATATCATCTTTAGTACATTAAGAGTTTTGTTCACTTCTTTAGCCTTTCATTCACTTTTTCTTCTTTAGCCTTTTATTCACTTCTTTCTTCTTTAAATTCTGTTCTCTAGCATTTCATTTACTTGATGTTTTTTTAAGTCCTCCATGTCATTCATGAAGTCCGTCACCACATCTTTATCTTAGTTTTCAACATGAAGTACGTATTCTGGAAGAATCATCTCTTAGGCCTGTCCTTTGGTTAGCTTGTCATTGCAGAAATAATCCAAACATGGTTCCTCTTCAGATTTCATATAAGAATAGAAATAATAGACTCGGATAAGCCCATGAAAAGGAGATGAAACTGTAGGGGTTAACTTGATATATTTCCTGTTTCAATTTATTTTTCTACTACACTTCTTTCAAGTTTGGTCTCTTCCTGTGACTTATGGTGTGGTCATTCATAACTTGTTTGTAAGCTGTGTGTTGAATGTAATGTATATAAATAAAGGGACTAATCACCAACTGACAACTACCATCAGCTCATTGTTTTTGATTGATATTGTCATAAATTATTTGTGTTATATTTTATCATCTAAGTTTTTAAGCATTTGGCCACATCAATAGATTCAAGATGAGATATACTACCAAAACAATGCAAGGTTTAAGACACCATGTTTGTTTTTTGTTTGTTGTGGAAGATGAATTACTGGAAGTCTGAGGATGGACCTATCTTAACCACTTCCATATGGTGACGCCGACGTAGGTGTCATGAGGAGCAAGTGGGTACGCGATGATGCCGACGTCGGCGTCTTGATTATACAGGTACTCCTCATTTAACGACCTACTCGGTTAGCGACGATGCGGAGTTACGACGGGCTTTATGACAGACCAATATTCGTTTAACGTAAATCTCCCGAAATTACGACGTCGTGTACGATAATTAAGTTGGCTGAGGCAAATTTGTATGATGTTATAATTGAACTTGTACGGTGGATATTAGCTGTGAGGTAAAGTGTTCTGAAGCTTAGGTCTGCATTACCATCCTGCATGCTGCAAAAACTACCTGGGGTACAGTATATACCGGTATTGGTAAATTTTTAGTTTCGACCATAAGCGCAATATAAAATTAATTATTAACCCCTTCCATACGGTGCCGCACACGTAGGCGTCATGAGGAGCAAGTGGATTCGCGACGCTGCCATATTGGCGTCTTGATTATATTTATTGTAGTCGCCCCTGTGTTTTTACATTCTCCCAAATGCGCCCTGAATCCCATTCTCTGTGGTTTTCAAAATTCGCGGGTGAAAGAGAGAACGATCGATATAAGCGGCGACTATATTTTATGATGTGAATATTATTACGTGACGTCATACGGCTGGCATTGGCTGCTGCCCGCGAGATTTAAGTCCCGTACTGAAGTGGTTAATTTTGTAAATTATAATGTTTCAAAGTAATATGCAATTTTGTGAGCGGAAATAAAAAAAAGTGCTAAAACAAATTTCGTAAGTAACGAAGTCATGTTGGACGAATGGTACACCATGTTTGTTATGATAGATGCCGATGTCGAAGAAATAAAAGGATGGTAAATTCGTCTAACCTAAACTAACCTGACCTGTGTTTGATAAATCATTACCTGCAAATTAATGTCATCCGGCTCGTCCTCGTTGTCGTCGTCGTGAGAGACGTTGGCAGACGAAAAGATGGTGTCCCAATCCTATGCTACCAACTTCGTTCATTAGCATATTTTCTTGTAGCATGGTATTTTTTACTTTCATTTCCGCCCACAAAATTGCATATTACGTTGAGACATTTTAATTTACAAAATAAGTAATTAATTTTCTATTGCTATATTGTGCCCATGGTCGAAACTAAAAAAAATACCCTGGTATTCAATATGGAATGTCAGCATACGCAGATTTGGTCATATACGGTAATTTCGGGAACCTAACCACCGTAAATAAACAGTAAATGAAGCTTTAATGTACTGTATAAAAGAGGGAAAATACACGAAAATAAAGATACATGTATTGCTGGACATTGTACATACAGTACATGTACCTGGGGTACAGTATATACCGGTAGTGGTAAATTTTTAGTTTCGACCATGGGCGCAATATAGCAAAATACCATGTACGTATATGTATACACTTTCGCTTAACGACCAATTCGGTTAACAACGGCGCGCTGGTCCCAATTGTTGTTGTTAAACGAGGAGTGGTTGTATTTATTGTAGTCGTACCTACGTAACCTCCATTCTCTCTAAACTGGCTTCATCATATTTTCTATGGTTATCAAAATTCATGGGTAAAAGAGAACGAACAATTGAGCACTGACTTTATTTTTTATAATGCGATTATTATGACACAACATCGCACATCGGGCACCTAATGCTGCCAAACGTGCGATGTGCCCTGGAGTGAAGAGGTTAAATGGTTAGTAGGACAAGGACTAAATACATAGTCTTGTGAGTATATTTTAATCTCAATGAAAAATCCTGAGCTATGAGGTAGTTCTGTTACTCTAGTTAACTCCAATCATGGTCACTCCTTTTTTTTTTTGTACACTTGACCCTCGATTTTCTGGTCTAAATGGTGCAGGAACTGGTCTGGATAACACAAATGTATATATAGATAATGCAATTAAAGTAAAATAACAGGCCTAAAAAAAATAAAAGACAACAGAACTATAGGTTTGTTTACCTTAACAATATGTACAATGTACATAATTTACAGGACCAAGAAAACTTGTTCTTAGTTCATGGCTTCATAGGCACCAGGTTTGGGGATGATGTCTGGGGCTGTAAAACCAGATGGACCAGGTTCGGGGCTGGCTGGGGACATAGGACGGCAAACTGGAGAGAAGTTGTTGACTTGTTTGACGGCTACCATGGTGCTGCTCCTTGATAATTAATTCCCTCGGCATCCTGAGAGATACGTAGTGCTAACTGGTTTCTGGAATGGTGCTGTACGTTGTGTAGTCTAGCAGAGCATCTATGTAAGTTCTCAGAGTAGATGGTCATTCTTGACTAGTACATTGTCCTCACGTTCACTGCTGCTTTCCCCCCTCAGAATTGGTAACTGAAGCCACAATATTGTACTCAGTCATCACCTGGTACCCTGGGTCATCTTGTTCTTCCAGCCAATCCTGGACATCATAAACACTAGGACTCAAATTATCAGCCAGACAATTATTTTTAGCCATAGTTAGGGCCATTCACTAATGCTTAATAAACTTGGGAGGCATAATTAAAACTTTTAAGGTATCTGTAATGAAAAAGGCACAAAATTGTTTACAATTACAGTGGGTCCTCCTTGTGCGGTAATTCTTTATCCGGTAGATTCACAGTTATGGTGTTTGGTAATTACTACCTTCAGTTCTATTTACGGTAAGAAAAATTCACAGATGTGGTATCCGCTCATGTTTTGGGAGGTAAAATTAGATATTTTGAAGAGGAAAGAGCAGAGAAGGTACATCTGCCATAAGTCGAAACTTGGGTTCGGTATACAGTAATTTCAATTTGCGGTAAGGTTTTCAGGAACACATATGTACCGTATTACGAGGACTCACTGTACCAGCCAAACACGGTGTTTACAAGTGTCAGCCAGACTTGTTTATAAACACCTGCTGTCACCTGTCGGGCATTTCTGGCAGTACGCAAGGCACGCATTGTTTGAATTCATTTGTCGGCTGTCTTGACTCAAATCATTAGCCAGACACTGTCCAGATAAACCGAAATCTGGATTAACGAGGTCTGGATAAATGAGAGTTGAGTGTGTGTGTGTGTGTGTGTGTGTGTGTGCGTATATATATATACATACATATACCAAGGCTTTTTCCCCCTTACAAGGGAGGTAGCCAAAAAGGGAAAGGCATAAAATCATTTCCACCCATTCCATCCCTGAATACACTCCTCACCCCTCCACCCTCCCTCTTATCTGAGCACCTCCTGGATGACGGGTCATCCCTGCACCTTGTCCACTGCCCTGGGTCAGAAGCAGTGTC
The DNA here is from genome assembly GCF_046742065.1 of Oratosquilla oratoria. NCBI lineage: Eukaryota > Metazoa > Arthropoda > Malacostraca > Stomatopoda > Squillidae > Oratosquilla > Oratosquilla oratoria. The sequence goes on along the minus strand of NC_134809.1, from coordinate 37,346,455 downwards.
GCAAGACACAGCACATCCACAGCAAGGCCGCTTCATTAAATCGGCGACCCCCCTCTCCGTCCTCCCATTGCATAAAAGGAGAGGACGGGGAGAAATCCCTTCGGGCTGCGTCAAATTTTGCTCACACATACTACCTCACCCCCCACCCCCTGCCCATTCCACCTCATGCAATCACAACATCATCCATATACAACCATTCTCCATTCTTTCATCAACCCTATCTCCCAGCTCCTTTTCCACCCCTGTTCTCCTCCTCCTCACCTCCTCATTTCTCACTCTAGCCTAGTAACCCCATCATACTTCTCAGACACCTCATCTCAAACACTTTCAAACTCCTCTCTTCTTCTCTTATGTTCCATGTTTCTGCCCCATACAGTGCTGTTGGCACAATCACTCCTTCATACAGTCTCCTCTTAGCATCCATTCCCAAATGTCTATTCCTCATTACACTCTTTAATCCACCAAGGCATTTACTCGCTTCTCTCAATCTACAATCTACCTCCACCTTCACTCCACCTTTTCCTGCCACATTTGCACCCAAGTATCTAAAACTATCCACTTCCTCCAGTCGCTCTCCCTTAATGCTCACTTCCAGTCTACTGTCACTTTCACCCCTTGTACATCTCATCACCTTACATTTACCCACGTTATCTTTAGCTTTCTTCTATCACATACTCTCCCAAACTCTGCCACCAACTTCCTCAATCCCTCCTCCGATCCTGCCACAAGCGCAGTGTCGTCCGCAAACAACAGCTGGCTCACCTCCCACTTTTCTCCATTTTCTTTAACCATCTCCAATCCCTGACCCACTACCCTTGCATTTACCTCTCGCACCACCCCATCCATGTATAAGTTGAACAGCCAGGGTGACATAACGCATCCTTGACGAAGTCCCACCTTTACCTCGAACCACTCACTCCCTCCATTTCCAATCCTGACACAAGCTCTACTACTCTCATAAAAACTCTTGACAGCTCCCAGAAGCTTTCCTCCTATCCCATATATCTGCATAACCTCCCACAGTGCCTTTCTGTCTACCCTATCATAAGCCTTTTCCAGATCCATAAAAGCCCAAAAAACATCCTTCCCCTTTCCTATAGCTTTCTCACATATCTGTCTTACCACAAAGATCTGATCTACACAACCTCTATCTGTCTAAAATCCACACTGTTCCTCACCAATTACTCCTGTTCCTCTCCTAATCCTCTCAATCAAGATCCTCCCATAAGCCTTCCCAACTACACTTAAGCTAATCCCTCTGAAACTACTACATTCACACTTGTCCCCTTTTCCCTTGTAAAGAGGAACTATACAGGCACTCCTCCAGTCCTCTGGCACTCTACCCTCTCTCCAGCAAACATTAAATAACCTCACCAGCCAGTCCACCATCACTGTACCTCCCTTTTTCAGACATTCTGCATGGCATCCATCCAGACCAGGTGCCTTACCTGCTTTCATCATCTTAACAACTGCCTTCACCTCATCCTTCCTTATTCTCCTCCATTCTCCTCACTCATCACTCTCATTTTCTTCGCATTTCCCACTGCAACTACCTTTCCCTCCCTATCCTCCTTCACATTTAGCAACTCCCTAAAATATTCTGCCCATCTTCCCCTTACTGCCTTCTCTTCCATTATCATCTCTCCATCTGCACCTTTTACCTTTTCCTCTCTACTTGATTCGCCTCCTCTTCCTCTCTTTCCAAAACATCTTTTTATTACTTTCAAAATTTTCTGTCATACTCTTACCCCATTTCACATCTGCTGTCCTCTTTGCCTCCTTTACCTTTTGCTTTACTTCTCTTTTCTTTGTACCTCTCATATGACTCCCTCGTCCTATTTTGTAACCAAACTGTGAAAGCTCGCTTCTTCTCTTCTACAACCTTTGTTTCCTCATCCCACCATTCACTACCCTTTCTTCTATTTTCTCCTGTCCTTCTTGTTCCACACACCATCCTTGCACACTTTATGACTCCCTCCTTGAACCATCCCCATTCCTCCTCCACATATCTGCAAGTTTGAAAGTATGTGGCTATGTCAATATCAAGATTTTAGAATTTCAGATGTACATACATATACCAAAGGCTTTTTCCCCCTTACACGGGGGTAGCCAAAAAGAAAAAGGCATAAAAAGCACTCCCACCCATTTCATTTCCCATATATTCCACTCCCCTCCACCCACCTCCCTCCCTCCTATCTTGGCACCTCCTGGATGATGGGTCATCCCTGCATCCTGTCCACTGCCCTGGGTCAGAAGCAGTGTCGCAAGACACAGCACATCCACAGCAAGGCCGCTTCATAAATTTGGCAACCCCCCCTCTCCGTCCCCTCATGCAGAAAAGGACGGGGAGAATCACTTCGGGCTGTGTTTTTTCTCGTACTTTCTCAGCCCCCATGCCCCACCCACACCCCCGCATGGATCACAGCCTCATCTATCACAGCCTCATCTATGCACAACCCTTCTCCATTCACCCCTATCTTCTGTCATCTCCCATCCTTCCTCTACAGACATTCCTCTCTTTTGTAAAGCCCCTTTCACCCCATCTATCCATCTCATCCTAGGACGCCCCCTCATATTCACTCCTTCCACCTCCGCCTTCCATACTTCTTTTACTAATCTTTTTTCACTCATTCTTTCCATGTGTCCAAACCATCCTAATACTCTTTCATCAACCCCATCTCCCAGTTCCCTTTCCACCCCTGTTCTCCTCCTCACCTCCTCATTTCTCACTCTATCTAGCCTAGTAACCCCTATTTCATCTCACATTCAAACTCCTTCTCTCTTCCTCTCTCATGTTCCATGTTTCTGCCCTGTACATTGCTGTTGACACATCTGGGAATGGAAAATTTTCAGATATGCCCTGGATATATTGGCCTGACAACACAAGCTATGAGGCAGTCATGTCTTAGAAGCTTGTGTTGAGTTGTTGGTAGTGTATCACATCTTGATTATCTCTGTGGATGTGACCAAATGCTTTAAGAATTACAGAATTGATAAACTGTGGCACAAATAATTGATTCTTGCCAGTATTAACCCCTTCAATGTGATGATGACACCTACGTAGGCATCATGAGGTGCGAGTGGGTATACGAGGATGCCGGTGTTGGCATCTTGATTATATTTGTAGTTGTGCATGATGGACAGCAAAGTTACTCATTTTCAAAAACTTACCTCCCTCACCTCCATCAGGAGGAGCAGCCTTGTGGGGCTGACATTTGGTCTCCAGACTGGGCTCAAGATATCTATGAACTTGTGTTGTATTTCTTGCACTTTTCACATGTGGAGAACTGATAACTGGCAACTGCTTTCATCTCTCTAGAACTTTCAGCTAGTGTGTTGATTGTAAAAAAAAAAAAAAAAAAAAAATGATAGCTGGTAAAGAGTATAACTGATGAATTTTTGCAAAATTTAAGTGCAAATTTCATAGATATTTTAGTAATTTAACCTTAGAGTACAAATATGTAAATACATAGGTTCAAGAAATTTTTGTATATTGCAGGTTAAGAAGCCTTGTGAAGAGGCAAAAAAGGCTAGTGAAGAAATATTGCCAGTTCAGCATGTTTTGATTGAGTCGAGGCCTTGCCGAAGTTCTGCTCGAGCTGCTGCCGAAGCACTAACTCGGGCATCTCTGGAGAAGTTTGTAAACTCAGATTCAGATGAAGAGGAAGAATTTGTTCCTCAAAGAAGGTCACGACGGAAGTCAGTAAAAGGAACAGTTCAGGGTAATGAAACTTGTCTCCCATCTGCTGGAAAGAGTGAATTGAGGCTAGAAGTTAAAACTGTACGTAGTAATCTTGATTTAAATGAGAAAATTCCCTCTTTGAAAATAAAGTTATGTGACACAGATAATACAAGTGAAGTTATTAGAGGCCATAAAAGTGAATGTTTCAAAGTTGCTGAAAGTGATATCTCTAGACGAAATAATAACTATAGCAAAGACAGTCCACAGAATGCTGAAGTGTCTTCGTCTGTACAGGATGTTCAGGAAGTAAATGTGGATTCAGATTTTACAAATAGTAAAAGTTCTCTAGAACAAACCCAGTTGCATTGCTGTGGGGAAAAAAAATATAGTGATCTTAAAAGCTTGCCTTGTAATTTGGTAAGGGGAACTATTAATGAAAGTATTACAAAGTGTCCAGTGAAAAAGGTTAGCCTAGTACAGGACACTCATTGTTTAGACAGAAAATCAATCAAAACAAAATTGACTTTGGATGTAGGTTCGTCCCATAGTGAATGTAGAGAGACAACTAAAGGGTTTTTACAATCAAGTGTAGAAAGTACTTTAGTGTCCAGTTGCAAAGAATATCAAGATACAGTGGAAAAGGACAAGCATTGTAGCTTGAGTGGTGGTAAAAGAGGTGTTTGTGCTGTTCAAGTGCCTTCAGAGTCAGCGGCTGATCAGTCTCAGTCTCGTTTGTCTGTATGTATTGGTGAGAAACAAAGTAAAGTGAATGAGACAGAGCAGGAAAGCGAACATTTAATTACTTGTGATTTTTCACCAGAGGCAGATTCTAAAACTATATTTTTCAAAGGAAAAGGTGATGTGAAAGAGAAAGAAATACCAAACATTCAAGACATAATTAAGAACCTGCCTTCACTAGAGGATTTAGAAGGTTCTACCCAAGAACTTGGCTTAGAAAGTGAATCAGGTGAAACTGATTCACCAGGAGTACAAAGATCATCAAAGGTTTTACCAGAATCAACACATTTGAAAGAAGAAAAAGATAGTTTAAAGGAAAATAGTAAAGAGAAGTCTTGTGTTACATCACAGTTGAAAGCATTCAAAGAGGATGCAGGAATAGTTGGAACTAATTCTTGTCGTTCATCTTTGCAGAAAGACACTACATTTAAGGCTCATAGTAAACTAAGTTGTACTAAGGATTCTGTGGTAGAAAGTACCGTCCCTAACCCAGTCAGAGAGGAAAGGGATTTCAAAGGAGAATGTTCTTACAGGCAAGGAAGGGTTACATCGGATACAAAAATTAAAACTAACCCTACACACAAGTTTTCTCAAGATCATATTAGTGAATCTAAGGATTCCAGTGAGGAAAATTTGACATCAGAAAATCTTGGTGAAATAACTACCACTAAGGCATCCAAAGATAAAAAGAAGGTATCAGATGTTGCTAAACAAGAAAATTTAACCAAAGATTTCAATCAAGAGAGAGTTGCTCCAAAACGTGAAACAAATTCTAAAGAAAAGGGCTCCCCAGTGAAAGCTTCTGCAATCAGTAGCTCTGAGGTTGAAGATTACATAGAGTGTGCTACTCCATATGTTTACAAAGACAAAAATACATCAAGCCCAATTTCAGCAAGGGGCAGTACATTAACCAAGGTTTCAAAAGAGGAGAAATTAGAACCTGTGATTTCAAGTAAGCCCAGGGATTTGAAGGAGGGAGGTGATTCATTCAAAGAATCCAAAGACCAATCACAAAAACTTAATGAAGAGGAACATACACATGGTACTCTCCCTAAAGATTTTCAAGAGCAGAGAAATACTCTAGGACCATTTTCTCCTTGTACAAATGTATTGCCCACTATCAAAACTGTACCTGTTAAATCACATGACAGTTTACAGAAACCAGTTTTAGTAGATAGCACACCTTCAGTTGGTAGTGTAACTTGTAGAGATAAAACACACAAAAGTGCACCTTTGAATGAATATATATTACCCGAAAAAAGCGTATCATGTAAGTTGATACCCAAGACATCAGCTGAAAGTAATTTACTTGACAGTTCGCCTGAATGTGCTACTCCAGTAACTGATGACAGCATTGAATGCGATGTAATAAAAAATGCTGAATCTGAAGATTCAGTTGGCATCTTGCCTAATAGCAGTGATACAATTTCAGAAACTTCAAGAAGCCAGTTTATAGTTTCGTCAGACAGCAAATCGTCCAAGTTTTCACCGAACACTGCTGTGACCAATATTTCAGATAGCATTTCAGTACCCAAAACTTTTAGGAGTAAAAAATTGCCTGTAAAATTATCAGATGGTTCAACATTGAAGGTTTCATCTGACAATTCACCACCAAAAAATTTATTGGACTTGACAGTATTCAGTGTTTCATCTGAATCTGTAGTATCCAGGGATCCATCAAAACATATAGAAGCCAAGGATTTATCTTCAGTTACAGTAACTGGAAGTGTAGAACCAGAAAGTTCAACTGACAATACTTTATCTGACAGTTTGAGTGGTAATATATTAGTTTCATCAAACAGCTCAGCCCCAGAAATTTCAATCAGCAGTACAGTTTCAAAGATTTCACATGATATTGCACTACCTAAAAATTCACAGAGTACTGAAGCTAAAACCTCAACAGAAAGCGCTACACTTCGGGCGTTTGTTGATAGGACAGCACCTACAGCATCCTGTGACACTACACCAGTAGGAGCATTAAATGTTTATGATTTACCTAGAAGTTTAACTGACATTACAGTGTCCAAAGTAGGTTCTTTGGGTCCATCATTATCCAAAGAAGTTGAAGGTAGTCTAGTACCAAAAACGTCAACCAACAAGGTGTCCAATAGGACTTCATCAAAGGTGTTAAGTGATAGTTCATCAAATAAAGCTTCAGCTAATAGGAATGTATGTAATGAATCAGATGATGGATCTATATCAAAAAGTGTGAGGGACGATTCAATATCTCCTAAAGTTTCTGTTGATAGCACAGTATTTCAGGGATCCAGTGTTACTTCTGATTCTCTGAGGTCAACTGTAAAGTCAAATACTTCTAAAGATCCCTCCTTTAGTACAAAAAAGAATTCTCTTGTTGAGATTTCTGAGGAAGCACATAAACCCACTGAGGAAAGGATAACAGAAGTGGGTAGTACAGAAAATGCTGGAAAGTCATCTTTGAAAGATGAGGTTTTAGCAACAAGTAAAACTGAAGATTTTGTCCAAGAAAGTACATCTAACTCCTCACAAAAAGGAAATATATTAGAAGGATCACTGACTCGGCTCAGTTCAAATAATGAGACCTCTGACAGGTCATTGAAAAGAGAAAATAGAAAATCATCAATACAAGAAGTATTTGAGAGACTAAGTTTTGAAGTTCAAAAGAAGGGACATCTTAACTTCTCAGAATTGACGAATCTGTCAGAATCTCAGGAAGTGGAAAGAGAAAATATTGTAACCAATATTTCATCAGAAACACAGGGACCTGATAGCAGTACAGAAGCCTTAAAGCAAAAAACGACATTGGTTCCAGAAACATACTCTATCAGTACCAAGGAAAGTTCATCAGATTGTGTGGAAAAGTCGTCAGAAGTTGCTGAAAGTAGTACTGCAGTATCACCTAAGATAGAGCAAGAGTGTACAACTGTTTCACCAGGTGAAACAGGTTTATATGAAAGAAAAATAGATTCACCAAAACTTTCTTCTCGTGACTTGAAGTCTGGTGTTGCAAAAAGCTCTGATACTCCAGATATTCAAATCTGGAAGGCTACAACAGAAAAGTCTGATGAGCACAGATTACAAGACATTGACCCTGAACCTAAATTAGAAAGCTCAGGACATGTATATTCAGAAAATGTTATCCATAGGAAAGTTGCACCAGTAGATTCAAAGAAGGAAGTTGTATGTGAAGTTCTCGGACAGAAAATATCAAGGGAAACTGTGGCAGAAGTGTATGAGGAGCCAAACACATCAGAGACTAAAAAACAGGTTGCTACACTGGAAATTAAAAGGCAGGAAGCTACCCAAGGTGAAGTCACAGAGCAGAAAGAAGCGTCAAGGTTTTTAAAACAAGGTGTGCCAAAGATTCAGGAACCTTCAGTAGAGGTAATATATCAGGAAGAATTGCCCAAGGCAGCAAAGCAGGAAGCTTTGGATAAAACACCTGAAGAAAAAAGTATACACCAAACTCCAAAGCAGGAAGTTGTATCAGAATTGCCAGAAGCAGAATCGGATAATCAAGGACAGAAATCATTGTCTGAGAATCTTAAAGAGGAATCATCAGAACACCAAAGGCACAGATTAAAGGAGCTTGCCCTTGGTGAATCCTCATCTGAGTCATTGCAGAAAGTTCAAGAGTGCAAAACCATACAGCAGACTTACTGCCAGAATTTTGACTCAGGAGTTCCAAGTCAGAAAGGTGTACCAGAGATCAGAGGAGAATGTGGTAGTGGAGATATTCAAAATAGAATATGTAAAGCAAATCATAAAAGACAGGAAACTGTTGCTTTCACTGTGACTAGCACCACTGTAGGGGTTAGTAAAGGTTTGTCTGCACCCCAGGTGTTAGAAAGGGAAGGTAAACCAGAACAGAAAGGTGCATCAGAGATACAGGAAGAATTTAGACAAGGATTTCATAGTTGTAATACTGCAGTGCAAACTCAAAATATAAAAATTGAATCTGTTGAAGATAAAGAACCTTCATTAGGTACTCAAGTTAAACAAGAGATAGAAAAGCAAGAAGCTACTTCAGAAAATCAAGATCAAGTAACTGCACCAGAGGCTCAGGAGTGGAAAGCTTCAGAAGAGGATCAAGAGAGAGAAGCTTCGCAAGAGCAGGAAGTTACATTAGAAATTCAAAAGCAGAAAGTTACATCAGAAGCTCAAGAGCAGGAAGTTCTATCAGAAACTCAAGAACAGGAATCAACAGAAGAGGCTCAAGAGAAGGAAACTACACAAGAGTTTCATGAAGGCGGAATTGCAGCAGTAGATGTAGAGCCTGGAATTTCACTGAAGACTCAAGAGCAAGAAGTACCAGAGGCATTAGAGCAGAAACCTATACAAGGGACTCGAGAGCAGGAAACTCCACCAGAGACAAAATCGTTGGAAACTACAACAAAATCATTTGAGTGTATTACAACACCAAAAGATCAAGAGCAGGTAGCCACTCAAGGGGCTAAAGGTCAAGAAACTAAAGATAGAGAACAAGAAGCTACACCAGAGACTCAAAAGCAGACAATTACGCCAAAGGTTCAAAAGTGGGAGGCTGCACCAAAGTGTTTAGTGCAGAAAGTAATAACAGAGCCTCAAAAGCAAGAAGCTGAATCAAAAGCTACTTTTGAGGTTCAAGAACAGGATAATACAAAAAAATCTGAGTCTCGAGAGCTGAAGGCTTCACCTGATGTTCAGGAACAGGAACAGACATTAGAGGCTCAAGAGAGTGTAGCTAAAATAGAGATTGTTGAGCAGAAAGCAACACTTGATTCTCAAAAGTGTGAAACTACACAAGTAGCTCTAGAGAAGGAACCAACACCAAGTGTTCAAGAAAAGTCCACACCAGAGGCTCAAGGTGGGGAAGGTAAAATAGAAGTTCAGGAGAGGGGAATTACATCAAAGGTTCACAAGTGGGAATATTTATCAAAGGATCAAGAAGGTGCTACCCATAAACACCAGTTACAAAAAGCTACATCAGAATATTACCAAAGGGAAGCTGCACAAGGAAACAAAATACAGGAAGTTGCAAAAGAGTTTAGAGAAACAAAAGCAACATTAGGGACTTCTGAATGGGAAGCCACATCAAAGGATAAGGAGCCAGAAATTTTACCACATTTTAGAAAATCCAAAGCTAAACCTAAATCTAAAGAGGAGAATGTTAAATCTGGTTCTCAAGAACATAATGCACTAGAGGCTGAAGTGCAAAAAAGTACTCAAAATTCTTCTGACGGAGTGGGTAATCTTGAAGCTCAAGAGCAGGGTGGTATATCAGTAGTTCAAAAGCAGGAACTATTACCTGAGACTGTAGAAGAGACAAGAACGCAAGAGATTCAAAAGCAGAAGTCGGTGCTAGAGGCTAAAAAGTGGGTGTGTACACCTGAAGTTCAAAAAACAGTATCACTTGAGGTACAGAAACAGGAATCTGAATCTAAGGTTCAGACTCAAAAGTGTGTAGCTGAAAATCCTTTAGAGGATCAGAAGGAAGGATTTACAGCAAACATTATCTTAGAGAAATCAGCACCAGGGTTTGAGAAACAGGAGTTTGAAACAGATTCTCATAAGCAGGAAACTGCATCACATTCTCCAGAACAGGTATGTGAATCTGGGATTCACAAGCAAAAACGCAAATATCTAGATTTTTCAGGAAAGCCATTATCAGCAAAAGAGGTTCAAAGTGAAGAATTAAAATCTGAAGTTCAAAAGCACCAAGCAGCAGAAGTAGATCAGGAGAAAAAAGATTTGATAAAAAATCAAGGAGTGCCAATAGAGGTAAAGGAGAAAGAAAGTGAAGCAGAGCCTCAAAATAGGAAGAAGGCAAATCCAACTAGTGATAATAGGCAAGAATTTACAGTAGAGATTCATGAAAAGAAGGAAACTCAGAGGGAAATAGGTTACTCTGAAGTTGAAAAAAGTGAATCATTGTTAAAAGATAAGGTTTCAAGGCAGGTAGTCATCATTCCTGAAGTTGCACAAGAGGTTTCATTAAAGCTTCATTCTGTGCCAACATCTAAAGATACAAGAGAGGAAATAGACTCCAAAAATAAGTTGAAAGTGACAACTGGAAAAGAAGAACCTTCCAAGTGTGGAAGTGAGTTTCTAAATCAGAAAGATAATAAAACAGTTGTTCAGGTTGAAACTAACTTGGAATTTCCATTGGAAGAAAAGTTGATTGACAACACAACTTCAGCTTCTAATCAGGAATCGTTATCAAAAGTAGCAGAGCAGGATATTGTAGAAGAATCTAAACAAGATAAAAAGGTACAGGTTTTACCAAAGGTCAAGAAAAATTTTGTTTTTTTAGAAGGTACAGCTGAAGTTCCACAGCAGGTGTCCTTACAAGAAACTATTCAATTAACCAATCGACAAAATAGAGAAGCTCCTAACTATCCCCAGCAGGTGGTACAAGGACTTCAGAAAGCAGATTCTACACCAAAGGTTTTACAGGGCCCTGACACTTCGGAACAAAAACTTACGGTAGCAAAGTCGTTGGAACAAAAAGTAGCATGTGAAGAGTCCAGTAAAGGAAAGTTGCTCATAGTTGCAGAAGGCAAGAACACAGATATTGCAAAAGATTCTGCAAAGAAAACTATTAAGGTTTCTGAAAAGGAATCTACATCAGAGGTTTCAGGCTGGGTTAACACACCTGATGACTGTGAAAATCGAGCATTGTTGCAGGAAGAAACAGTAGCCTTATCTCAAAGAGAAAAAATACCAGAAATAGAAAAACCTCGTCCAATAGAAAGGTCCAAGTTTTCTTCATTAACAAATAAAATAAGTGGAGAGGGTGAGCTCGGAGAGAAGTGCAAAGTTGAACCTCAGCAGGGATTACCAACAGAGCCTAGTGGTCAAGAAAGCACGGGATTATTCAAGGAAGAGAATACAAAAGGGGGCATAAAGAAGGTATCTTGTCCAAAGGAAGAATACTTTGGTGCAACAAAAGGTCAAAGGGCTTCAGTCTCTCAGTATTGCAGTGGAACAGCTCCAGTGAATACCTCTGTAGGAATATCCAAAGGTGGTGAAAAAGAAATTCAAGAGGAAACTAGTAGTTCAGTACATACTTCTGTAGGTCCCAAGGTATCTCAAGAAGGTGGTGAAATATTCACTGACCCCACATGCTCTGAGGAGGCCTCAACAAAGGAAGGGTTGTGTAAGATTTTCAAAAAAGAAAATTCTGAAGATCTTAGAGATAGTTCTTCAGAATTGACCAGAAGTGTAAGATCTTGCAAGGATAGTGGAGGTGGATCAGACCAAATAATTAGCAGAAGTAAAAGTAGTAGTGACAAAGTCTTTAAAGGAAATTCTGCTTTGAAACTGACTGGTGAGGAAGGTAGCAGATCAAAACCTTCAGTAGGGGAAATTATTAACAAAGTTTCATGTACAGCACAAACTTCAGTGCCTAAAGTTGGAAGTGATAAGAATGAACATTTTCTTGTACACTGTAAGCCTGGCACTGTAACTAAATCTATCGTAGAGGACACGTCAATCCAGAACAAAAATTGTGAGGATGTTGGGTTGAAAACTGTAGGGAGGGAGTCAGATATTGATGGTAGTAAAGAGAACATCAGGATATCAAATTTGGTAATAGGTGACAAGCAGAAAAGAGCAGAAAATTTTGGAGGGCAACTTGATGTAACAAAATCAGAAGATAACAATCCACACAGTTTTTTGCTCAATAAGAGACCTATATTTTATTCACAGCAAGCACATGATGTAGAAAAAGTTTCGGATCAGGAAACTCGTATTATCAAATCAGAAGTAACAGTATCAGAGGAATGTGCCTCAGATATTCAACAGGACAATAAAGAAAGCAGGACACTGTTAAGTGAAAACAAGTCTGGCATTGTAACAAATAGTGCTTTCCATCCAACTTTGATAAAGTGTGATTTTGGACAAGGGGGTTGTGCTCGATTCAGTGGTCAGCATTCATCAGTAATTGAAAAAGCTTCGGACTTGAGTGAGGAGCAGATAACTGGCGGCATTAAGGAAAGCCCCCCCAATATTGCATCGAAGGGTGAGAAGGTACTGCAGGAAGAAGGAGCGATACACGAGAGAAACAAAATAGTACTGCAGGCTTCTGAAAGCTCCAGACAGTTTGGTTCAGAAGGTAAGAAAAATTAAATTGCTATAATGTTGAAAACATGGTTAGCAGATGATGTTGGAATTTAGGTATAAAGATAAAGAAATTATTTGGGTAATCTGGAAAACAGAAATATTTTGAAGACATTTGATAGCTGCTGGAAAATCAAATGGGGATCAGTCTGTTGCCCAAGGTCGCTCTTGAGAGAGGTGCATTGTTCTTAGGTAACTGGCAACAGCTACCAGATTGGACCACAAGTCAGTCAATCAATTGTTGCCTCGAGTTTCACGTGGTGGAAAATCCACAAACCCACACTGGGAGGCAATTTCTCTCAGAGCCTCCCACTACACTCCACACTCTTCTGATAAACCTCACACAAAGTTTTTGATGGCATCAATTTAGATAAGCCCCCACACAGAACATTTCTCATAACACTTCACATTAGTAAGGCTTTCAATGTCATCTATCACAATCTCACCAAATATATAATGTAAATGTGCACAATAATACAAAAAGATGGCTGGCCAATCTTCACACACCAGAATGGGGTACCATGGGGCTCAGTTCTATCCCCCACACTCTTTAAACTATACATACACAGTATACCCACACCTAACACTTCAGAAATGCAGCTTCTTATGTAGATAACAATTACATGCATACACAGTAATGCAGACAAAGCTGCAGAATTACTACAACCATACCTCAACACACTCAACACCTGGTTCACTACATATACCAAAGGCTTTTTTCCCCCCTTATAAGGGAGGTAGCCAAAAAACAATGGCATAAAAACCACTCATTCCATCCCTATCACACTCCACTCCCCTCCACCCTCTTCCCTCCCTCTTTCTTGGCACCTCCTGGATGATGGGTCATCCCTGCATCTCGCCCACTGCCCTGGGTCAAAAGCAGTGTCACAAGAAACAGCACATCCACAGCAAGGCTGCTTCATTTAATCAGCGACCCCTCTCCATCCCCTCATGCAGAAAGGGAGATGGGGAGAAATCCCCTCATGCTACGTCAAATTATTTCTCACGCACTCTCTCACCCTCCATCCCCCACCCATTCCACCTCATGCATCACAGCATCATCCATATACAACCATTCTCCGTTCACTCATCTTCTGTCCTCTCCTGTCCTTCCTCAACAGACATTCCCCCGTTTCCCAAAGCCCCTTTACCCCATCTATCCATCTCATCCTAGGTCAACCCCACATATTCACTCCTTCCACCTCTGCCTTGGACAATAGAACACAAATAAATATTGTGCCACTATATCCACAACAAACACACACACACACACACACACACACACACACACACAGAGAGTACACCCCAAAATTCTGGGCCTAACATATGATACATGTCATTCAAACAACATATCACAAATATAAAGACTAAATGCACATATAGACTTAAGGGCTTAAATCAATTGCAGGAACAACATTTGGACAAAACAAAGAAACTTTTACTACAGTATACTAACAAAGCATAAACTAAGTGGTGAATTATGCTAGCCCCACATGGGCCATCTCACTAAGATGCCCCACAACACCCTACAGATCCTTCAAAACAAAGCTTTAAAGGCAATTACAGGCTGCACAAATACAACACCTACAAGACGTTTACACAATAAAATGAAGTATTCAAAATCGAGGATCACCTTGACATGAGAGGCGCACAGAGACTGCAGCCCCCACAAATCACCACACCCAGTACACTACATAGCAGAATACCCACACATGCCAAGAAACATCAAAACAACACCCAAATGCCTATATCACACTCAAATATTCTTCCTCCTCAGCCACCAGACACTAGCCTCCAGAAGCATATTCATTTAAGAAAATAGAAATAATAAGGAAAGGATAGGCCCAATTAAAAATGACAGAGATGTCATGATAGAATTTCAGGAAGAAATGAGCGAGACATTTAACTAATATTTTCTCTTTGTGTTTAATAAGGAGGTTAAGTAGATTGCGATCTGATTTTCGGCGGGGATGAAGAAAGTAGACATAATATCAGCATTAGTTAGGTAGAAGTAGTCAAATGGATTGAAAGACTTAAAACTACGTACAAAATCCCTGGGTCCAGATGAAAATTTTCTGAGAGTGCTTAAAGAGTGTAAATTTGAAGTTGCGACCAGTTAACAGAAATATTTAACAAGACAGTAGACTGGTTTTGTGCATATTGCTTGGCAGGCAAATGTTGTTCCTGTTTTCATAAAGGGGGATAAATCGTTTATATGCAACTACAGACCAATGAATTTGACATCAGTTATAGGTAAAATGTTTGAATCAATAATAGTTAATAGACTTGGAGATCACATTGAGAGATAATTTGATTTGTGACTCAGCATGGTTTCTCCAAGGGTAAGTCATGTGTGACTAATCTTCTTTCTTTTTGCACTAAAGTATATAAGACATCAGATAATGGTAGTTGTGATGTTATTAACTTGACTATAGCAAAGCACCCAACAAGGTGCCCCACCAGAGACTATTAAAGAAAATCAAAGCCCATGGCATAGGGGGGGAAATGTTAGAATGTATTAGAGCTTGGTGTAAAATCCAAATGGGGGAGTGTTTCTAGTGGAGTTCCCCAGGGCTAGGTTTTGGGTCCCTTATTGTTCATTATGTACATAAATGACTTGGACGATGGGATTAATAGTGATGTTAATAAGTTTGCGGACAGCACTAAAACAGGATGCCTAATTAGGTCAGGAAACAATGCAGAGACTGCAGGATATTAACAAATTGTTCACATGGTCAGTGAAATGGCAAATGGACTTCAATATCTCAAAGTGCAGTGTGTTAAATGCAGGGCTACATAACCCCAAAAACATATATACCATAGATAACACATTGTTAGAGAAAACTGAGTGAGAGACTTGGGAGTTCTAGTGAGTCATGACCTTAAATTCAGGAAACGTTGCATTATCACCAGGAATAAAGTTAACCAAGCATTAGGTTTCATTGCTTGAACAGTTACAAATAGTGGTGCAGAGATGATTATCCTTGACTATGTGGTACAATTTTGGTCTCGGTCCTATAGAATGGACATAAACGGACTAGAATCAGTACAGAGGAGAATGACCAAAATGATACATAGGCTCAGAAATTTACATGGTTGATATAATGGCAAATGGACTTCAATATCTCAAAGTGCAATGTGTTAAATGCAGGGCTACACAACCCCAAAAACAGATATAGCTCAGGTAACACATTAGAGAAAACCGAGTGAGAGACTCAGGAGTTCTAGTGAGTCCTGACCTTAAATTCAGGGAACAATGCATTAGTGCCAGGAATGAAGCTAAGAGAGCATTAGGTTTCAGTGTTAGGACAGTTATGAATAGAAGTGTAGAGATAATTATTAAACTAGTGTTAGTCCCATCCTTGACAATGTGGTACAATTTTGGTCTCTGTCCTACGGAATGGACATCAATTCACTAGAATCAGTACAAAGGTGAATGATCAAAATGATACATGGGCTCAGAAATTTACCTTATGAAGAGAGGCTTAGGCAAAGAAGGCTGTAGAAGAGAAGCAGCCTTTCATAAATTGGCTATAAATTAGGATGAAGGAATCATATGAGAGGTACAAAGTAAAGAGAAGGGAAGTCAGGCATAAGGTAAAGGAGGCAAAGAGGAGAGCAGATGTGAAGTGGGGTAAGAGTATGACAAATTTTGAAAGTAATAAAAAGATGTTTTGGAAAGAAATTAACCACTTGACTACGGGACTTAAATCTCGCGGGCAGCAGCCAATGCCAGCCGTACGACGTGTCGTAATAATACTCGCATCATAAAATATAGTCACCGCTTATATCGATTGTTCTCTCTTTCACCCGTGAATTTTGAAAACCACAGAGAATGGGATTAAGAGCAGATTAGGGAGAATGTAAAAACAGAGGGGCGACTACAATAAATATAATCAAGACGCCGATATGGCAGCGTCGCGAATCCACTTGCTCCTCATGACGCCAACGTGTGCGACACCGTATGGAAGGGGTTAAAAGAGAAAGAGGAGGCGAATCAAATAGAGAAGAAAAGATAAAAGGTGCAGATGGAGAGATGATAATAGAAGAGAAGGCAGTGAGAGGAAGGTGGGCAGAATATTTTAGGGAGTTGCTAAATGTGAAGGAGGATAGTGAGGGAAAGGTAGTTACAGTGTAAAGTGCTAAGAAAATGAGAGTGATGAGGGAGGAAAATGGAGGAGAAATAGAGAAAGATGAAGTGAAAGCAGTGTTAGATGATGAGAGCAGGTAAGGCACCTGGGTTGGATGATGCCATGCAGAATGTCTGAAAAAAGGAGGTGCAGTTGTGGTGGACTGGCTGGATAGGTTATTTAATGTTTGTTTAAGAGAGGGTAGAGTGCCAGAAGACTGGAGGAATGCCTGTATAGTTCCACTTTACAAGGGAAAGGGGGACAAGTTTGAGTGTAGTAGTTTCAGAGGGATCAGCTTGTTGATTGTAGTTGGGAGGGTCTTGATTGAGAGGATTAGGAGAGGAACAGAGGGAGTAATTGGTGAGGAACAGTGTGGGTTTAGGACAGGTAGAGGTTGTGTAGATCAGATTTTTGTGGTAAGACAGATATGTGAGAAAGCTATAGGAAAAGGTAAGGATGTTTATTTGGGCTTTTGTGGATTTGGAAAAGGCTTACGACAGGGTAGACAGGAAGGCACTGTGGGAAGTATTGCAGATATATGGGATAGGAGGAAAGCTGTTAAGAGCAGTCAAAAGTTTTTACGAGAGTAGTAGAGCTTGTGTTTGGTTTAGAAATGGAGAGAATGTGTGGTTCAAGGTAAAGGTGGGACTTTGTCAGGGATGTGTTATGTTGTCCTGGCTGTTCAATCTATACATGGATGGGGTGATGCAAAAGGTGAATGCAAGGGTAGTGGGTCAGGGGCTGGAGATGATTAAAGAAAATAGAGAAAAGTGGGAAATAAACCAGTTGTTGTTTGCTGATGACACTACACATAGAGCAGGATCAGAGGAGGGATTGAGGAAGTTATTGACACGAGTTTGAGAAGGTGTGTGAAAGAAGGAAGCTGAAGATAAATATGGGTAAAAGTAAGGTGATGAGATGTACAAGGGGAGAGAGTGACAGCAGATTGGAAGTAAGTATTAAGGGAGAGAGACTGGAGGAAGTGGATAGTTTTAGATACTTGGGTGCAAATGTGGTAGGAAAGGGAGGAGAGGGGGTGGAGGTAGAATGTAGATTGAGAGAAGCAAGTAAATGTCTTGGTGGAATAAAAAGTGTAATGAGAAATAGATATTTGGGAATGGATGCTAAGAGGAGGTTATATGAAGGAGTGATTGTGCCATAGCACTGTATGGGGCAGAAACATGGAACATAAGAGAGGAGTTTAAATGTATTTACCTAGTTGTATTTTACAGGATGAGAGCTATGCTTGTAGTGACCTGTTTTCGTATCTCTCCGCATCCAATTTATTCTTAAAATTATGTTTAGTTTTGGCACTCACTGTTTCTCCATTTAGTTTGTTCCAGACATCAATCACTCTATGTGGGAAGCTATTCTTTTTCAGGTCTCTTCTGTAACTGTCCTTTAGCTTCTTTTTGTGTCCTCTTGTTTCTCTTCTGTCCCACTTTAATAAGTCGTCTCTATCGAGAATTTCCATCCCTTTCATAATTCTGTAAATGGTCAACAAATCACCTCTTTCTCTTCTCTGTTCCAGTGTTGATAGATGTAATTTCCCCAATCTTTGTTCGTATGTCAGATTTGACAGTGTAGGTACCATTTTTGTTGCTGCTCTTTGGATTCTTTCTAATTTTCTCATGTTCTTTTTTGTGCTAGGTGCTCACAGTGTTGCAGCATATCCTAGTTTAGGTCTTGATCAGTGTAACCACTATTTTTTAACCATCTCCTCATCCATGTAGTCAAAGGCCACTTTCGTTGATCTTAATAAATTAAAAGTCTCTCCAAATAATTTATTGATAGGTTGGTCAGGTGTCAAGTCACTTGAGATGATTACTCCCAGGTCCCTTTCTGAATAGACTTTTTTGACTTCCTTGTTTGAGATGAAATGTCCGAGAAGTATGATAGGGGTTACTAAGCTAGATAGGAATGAGGTGAGAAGGAGAACAGCGGTGGAAAGGGAGTTGGGAAATGGAGTTGATGAAAGAGTATTGGGATGGTTTGGACACATGGAAAGAATGAGTGAAGAAAGATTAGTAAAAGAGGTGTGGAAGGAGTGAATATGAGGGGGCATCCTAGGATGAGATGGATGGATGGGGTAAAAGGGGCATTATGAAAGAGATGAATGTCTGTTGAGGAAGGACAGGAAAGGACAGAAGATAGGGGTGAATGGAGAAGGGTTGTGTATGGATGATGCTATGATGCATGAGGGGATGGGGGACGAGGGAGTATTATGAGAGATAAATTGACGCAGCCCAAAGGGATTTCTCCCCGTCTTCTCCTTTTCTGCATGAGGGGACGGGGAGAGGGGGGGGTCGCCAAATTAATGAAGTGGCCTTGCTGTAGATGTGCTGTGTCTTGCAACACTGCTTCTGACCCAGGGCAGTGGACAGGATGCAGGGATGACCCATCATCCAGGAGGTGCCAAGATAGGAGGGAGGGAAGAGGGTAGAGGGGAGTGGAGTATGTAGGGGATGGAATGGGTGGGAGTGGTTTCTATGCCTTTGTCTTTTTGGCTACCTCCCGTGAAAGGGGGGAAAAAGCCTTTGGTAAATGTATAGATGTACATAGTATGCTTACATAATTTGATTCTGTAGACATGTAAGTACAATGCATGTTAGTGTGTTTGCTTGGGTTGGATGGTTAACCTTTGCTCATCCATGTTTATTGTGGTTAGAATGTGAATAATGGAATCTTGTCTTCCTGTCTTCTAATGTGTGGTGTGTGTAATGGAGTGTCTCCACACATGAACCTTTGTGTAACCATCCTGTGGAATCTGGGGTGTGAGGATAATGCAGCATGGTGTGCTTATGGGTAATGTAAGTTACACATTACCGTTTGCCAGACCCCTGATATCCATCTCACAGAATCCTCTCTCCCCTAAAAGGACAGGGACCCCCTTGCTAGACAGCAGTGTAGTCACCATCCAGCCCTTCTAAGCTATCTGAAGAGGCTGGATGACTGCATTCCAGATAACTGTCCAGGATGTAACACTTCACCCCATACTATACAACACATTAAGGAAGACTGCATTGTACACAATCACACATGTTAGCAATGCAATATACACTATAAAGAATGTGGAAAAAATCCCAGCTGTGGCATTACTCAGGGAGACGGGACTGTTTAGCCAGTCAAGGGAATGACAACATCCACAGATCTCTCTAGGAAGAAACCTTGGACTGTTGCCTTTATTGTGTCAGTGTGGTACAATTTTTATATCACTCCACTCTCATTCACCACCCCTCCCTCCCTCTTTTCTTGGCTCCCGGGTGATGGGTCATCCCTGAATCTCGCCCACTGCCTTGGGTCAGAAGCAATGGAGCAAGACACAGCACATAAACAGCAAGGCTGGTTCATTTAACCCCTTCCATATGATATGTAGGTAGGAGGTACGAGTGGGCATACGAGGTTGCTGGCGTCGACGTCTTGATTATATTTATTTTGTACTTGTGGCTGAGTGGCCCCCATATGTGAACTGGCTTAATCATATTTCCGGTGGTTGATATTCATAGTGAAATAGAGGGACTAATACAGCTGTAAGTTTATATTTTATAAAGTATGGAGGTGCTAAGATGGGAGGGAGGGTGGAGGGGTGTGGAGTGTTTTCGGGGATGAAATGGGTGGGAATGTTTTTGTGCCTTGTCCTTTTTGGCTACCCCCCTGGTAAGGGGAAAAAAAGCCTTGGTATATGTATGTATGTATGGTGATGCATCATTGAATCCATGTATATTAGGCAGGTGATGATACCTGGGAGAATTTGAAAAGGTTAATCAGCCAAAAAAAAAAAACACCTCTCCATCTCACGCAGAAAAAGAGGTGGGGAGAAATCCCTTCAGGTTGTGTCAAAATATCATTCATGCATACTCCCTTTCCCACCCACTTCCTTGCATCACAGCATCATTCATATACAACCATTCTCCACTTGCTCCTATCTTCTGTTTTTCCCTTCCTCTCTCCCAGTGCCCCTTTTACCCCATCCATACATCTCATCCTTGGTTGCCTCATGTTCACTCCCGCTTATGCCTTCCACAACTCTTTTACTAATCTTCACTCTTTCTTTCCATGTGCCCAAACCATCCCAATGCTCTTTCATCACCACTCTCTCCCAACTACTTTTCCACCCCTGCTCTCCTCCTCACCTTGTTTCTCAATCTATCCAGCCTAGTAACCCCTACCTTCTCAGGCATTTCATCTTGAACACATTTAAAATCTTCCTCTCTTATGTTCCATGTTTCTGCCCCATACAGTGCTGTCGGCACAATCACCCCATCATACAATCTCCTCGTAGCATCCATTCCCAAATGTCTATTTCTCATTACACTTTTTAATCCCCAAAGCATTTACTTGCTTCTCTCAATCTACATTCTGTCTCCATCTCCACTCCTCCCTTTCCCTCGACATTCGCACCCAAGTATCTAAAGCTGTCCACTTCCGCCAATCTCCCTTAATACTCGCTTCCAATTTGTTGCCATCCTCTCCCCTTGTACATCTCATCACCTTACTTTTACCCACATGTACCTTCAATCTCCTTTTGCACATCTTCCCAAACTCTGTCACCAATTTCCTCAATCCCTCCTCTGATCCTGCCGCAAGCAGTGTCATCTGCAAATAACAACTGGCTCATCTCCCACTTTTCTCCATCTTTAACCCTTGCTAATCCCCTTCCCATTACCCTTGCATTTACCCTTCATACCACCCAATCCATATATAAATTGAACAGCCAAGCTGACATAACACATCCCTGTATAACTCTTGTAAAAACTCTTGAGTGCTCATAACAGCTTTCTTCCTATCCTATATCTGCAATACCTCCCACCTTCCCTTCTATTGTTGTAAGCCTTTTCCAAACCTATAAAGGCCCAAAAAACAACCTTACCTTTCCCTAAAGCTTTCTCACATATCTGCCGTACCACAAAAATCTAATCCACACAAACCCTATTTGTCACCCACATTGTTCCTCACCAATTACTCCCTCTGATCTTCTAATCCTCTCAATCAAAACCATCCCATAAACCTTCCGAACTACACTCAATAAACTGATCCCTCTGAAACTACTATACTCATTTGTCCTCTTTTCCCTTGTATAGTGGAACTATACAGGCAGTCCTCTGGCACTCTACTCTCTTTCAGACAAACATTAAACAACCTCACCAGCCAGTTCACCATCACTGTATCTCACTTTTTTAAACACTTTGCATGACACCCATCTAAACCAGGTGCCTTACCTGTTCTCATCATTTTAGTAACTGCTTTCACCTCATCTTTTCTTATTTCTCCTCCATTTTCCTGATTCATCACTGTCATTTTCTTAGCGTTCCCCACTGCAACTACCTTTCCCTCCCTATTCTCCTTCACATTTAGCAACTCCCAAAAATACTCTGCCCATCTTCCTCTTACTGTCGTCTCTTCTGTTATCTCTCCATCTGCACTTTTTACCTTTTCTTCTCTACTTGATTTGCCTCCTCTCCCTCTCTGAATTTCCTTCCAAAATGTCTTTTATTACTTTCAAAATTTTCTATCATACTTATACCCCATTTCACATCTGCTCTCCTCTTTGCCTCCTTTATCTTATGCTTTTCTTATCTTTTCT
Organism: Oratosquilla oratoria; assembly: GCF_046742065.1. Taxonomy (NCBI): domain Eukaryota; kingdom Metazoa; phylum Arthropoda; class Malacostraca; order Stomatopoda; family Squillidae; genus Oratosquilla; species Oratosquilla oratoria. The sequence goes on along the minus strand of NC_134809.1, from coordinate 37,324,242 downwards.
TTGTATCTCTCATATAATTCTCTCATCCTATTTTGTAACCAATCTGTGAATGTTTGCTTCTCTACATCCCACCACTCACTACCCTTCTAATTCCTCCTAACCTCCTTTGTTCCACACACCATCTTTGCACGTCTTGTGACTCCATCTTGAAACCTCCCCATTCCTCCTGCACTCCTAGTTCTTCTATATCCTTCACTCCCTACCACTCTTCTCTCAGTCTCTTCTTGTACTCCTTTTCTTTCTCATTTAAGCAGTTTATTCTGAACACCTCCCTACCTTCTGTCCTTTTCCTCTTTCTCCATCTGTCCTCCACTTTCAATTTAACCTTCCACCAAAAAATGATCCAGTAATCCCCCAACTCTCTCCCCTTAGAACATATACATCCAAAACTTCCTACTCTTCTCCTGGTTACCATTATATAGTCCATTAAACCCTATCTACAGTCCTTCCATCCACCACCCTTTTCCATGTGTACTTATGCTTGACTTTCTTCCAAAACACTGTATTTATCATCAACTCTCATCTTACACATACCTACCATCACCTCACTACAATTTTTTCCTGGAGCTCCAAGCTTCACAACCACTTCCTCTTGTGGTTAATTTCCTACCCTAGCATTGAGATCTCCCAATACCACTACATTAACATTTCTTCCTAAACCCTCTATGCATTCATTTAAATCTATAAAAAAAAAAAAAAAAAAAAAAAAACTCCCTTTCCTCTATACTTCTCGCCACCAGGCCCATATACACTTACAAAAACCCACATCTCCCTTCCCAGTTTCACCTTCATCCACAGTAACCTTAAAACCTTCCACTCCACCACACGCTCACATATCTCTTCATTTATTGGTACAGCCACCCCTTCTCTCCCTCATCCTCTCTTCACTCCTGACACCCTCCCAACCACACCCCTAAACTCAAACTCGTCCCTCCCTTTCAACTTAGTTTCACTCAATGCCAACACATCTATCTTCTCACAAACATACTGCCCATCTCATCCCATTTACTCTCATATGTACCAGTACCTCATCCACACACATTAAAAAATTAAACCTAAGGGTTCTGATAAGAAAACTCCCAGACCCTCTTATGGCTTTCTTTTTTTAGGAATGTCCCCTTTGGGGCTATAGAGAGTAGGATGCTTAGTCCTATCCCTGCCCCATTTTTATTGCCCTTTATAACACTAGGGACACTCGGTGTCAATATTCTTTTCCCCTTTCTCATCAGATGCAAGGTAGGCTATGCCTGTCATTGTCTGGCCTTTACGAATACTGTATTTGCCAAAGGTCTCTGTCCCGGAAGTCTTCATCTCAAATTATTTTTTGCAATTTTCTTCCTCTTTGTTCAGCAGCTTCTTCCACTCCCTGTGTCCACTGTTTCCTAGAGTATCCTACCAGCCTCCTACTAGGAGGAACCCACTCCAAGAATTTCTTTGCATGTCTCGTGTCTTCCATTCTTTTTACATGCCCACTCTATCTCAATTTGTTCTTTTCAATTATCTTCAGCACAGATGTTATTCTTAATCTCGCAAATTTCTTCATTTCTAATTCTATCATGTCTAGTCACTCCTCGGATCAGTCTCAGGACTCTCATTCCTGCAGCTTGTATTTGTGAAGATGTTCTTGTTGTCAGTGTCTAAGTTTCCCCTACCACAGGGTTTCATGAAAAAAGGCAATGAATATTTAGAGAAGTGGTAGAAGACAGTATTAAGAGTGGGGAAGAGCATAACAGAGGGACAGTCACAGTATAATAAAATAGCCTTGTGTGTGTGTGTGTGTATATGTATATATATTTATATATATATATACACGCCTGAATACTACAGTAGTTTATGTCATTCAATGATTAGTCCAGTGTTTGTAATCTTTGTGCATTTTATCTTCAAGGCAGAGAACCAATTAGTCACTGCACTTTGTATTCTCACAATCTTGTTTATGTACCTTATTTTGTGTGGAGCTTCTTGCCAGATACCTGGTGGCTGTAGGCCTTCAGCAAGAGAGACCAGGGGCAACAGATTGATTGTGTGTAAAATAGAGTTTATGAATGTCTTAGATACTGCCACTACATACATTCTTTGTTACATTGTAGAACACACCCATTTTTTATAATGCAACTTTTTTTTTTTTGTATGTGTGTATTTACCGAGTTGTATCATATGGGAAGGGGAGCTACGCTCATGGTGTCCCGTCTCTGCATCTTGCAGTGTCTAAATTGCTCATAAGTTCGTGTATGGTTTTTGCACACACTATTGTTTCATCTAGTTTGTCCCGTACATCCATCACTCTGTGAGGAAAGCTGTTCTTTTCAGGTCTCTTCTGTAACTGTCTTTTTTGAGTTTCCTTCCATGTCCCCTTGTATTTCTCTTATCCTAATTTAGTAAGTCGTCTCAATCAAGGATTTCCATACCTCTCATAATTCTGTAGAGTCAACAAGTCACCTCTTTCTCTTCTTTGTTCCAGAGTCTGTAATTCTGGTTTTGACAATCTCCCTTCATATGACAGGCTTGAAAGTTTTGGGGCCATCTTTGTAGTTGCTCTCTGGATTTTCTCAATTTTCCCAGTATTCTTTTTGGTATTGGATGACCATAGTGTTGCTGCATACATCTTATCAGTGTGATTAGTATTTTCTTTACCATTTCTTCAACCAAGTAAAGGCCACTTTTATTGATCTTAGCAAGTTTTATCATTCTCCAACAACTTTGTTTATCTGCTTATCAGGGAACATTTCCTTTGTGATGATTACTCCCAAGTGTTAGGAGTGTGAGAGAGAGAGAGAGAGATACCTTCGGGCCAACCCAGTGGTTCTAGCCAGATTTATGGGTACTGCAGTATGCTGCCAAAATATCCAAAGCTGTAGATTCAATTATTTTTGCCCCAATTTAATTTTCAATTTATTTATGTATTTTATTTGTTATTTACATTATTATAGTTTTTTTTTTTTTTTTTTTTAATCCGACCTAGATATGGACCAAAAGGTCTCCTGTCGGCATGCTCCTCCTTTGTAATCCTTTGTAAATTATTATTTTGGTTTGAATTTGGGTAAGAAGGGCTTTAATGTGGTATGAATTCTAAAGGTACTTACCATAAACCAGATATGATTCATCTTGTGTCAAATTGAAATAACACAAGTGAATCTAGTTGCAATTAATCATTGAATGGAAAAATGACATTTTGATAGTAACTTGCCACCTGTCAAGTTAGGGAGGTAGAATATGAAAAATATACATAATACTGGTTAACCTGTACTATTTTTCCCGAGGTAGACACAAAAATCCAGTTGGATCAGGGACGACTGAACATCATCCAAGATAGCAAGCAGGCTCGTGCCCTTGATGTGAAACAAGATTGTTCCAGAAGAATAAGGCAACATCGGTTATTACCAAACTTTGGTTACTACAGTTCAGGGAGTGACTCATCTGACTGTGAAGAGGTATGTACATAAAAGAATTTCATCTAGTGTTGATAGGATACTTGGATTGAATTAACGTTTTGATATGTTGTGTTCCAGAGTTGATTTAAATCTGTTTATTATTAGTATTATTTTTATATAACAAGAAATTTGATGGTTTATTTCAAGCACATACACCGAAAGGCTTTTTTCCCTTGAAGAAGGGGTTGAGTTAAAGTATACAGTATATGCCACACCCAACCACACTTGCCCCTTCTATTTTAGCTCCTAGTGGATGCAGGGTCATCCCTGTCTCCCTTGAAATGCTTAGATCAGAGATAATGCAACAGAACAGCACCTTCACAGTAGGGCCTGAAAGTTGAAGCTGGTTTACCCCCACTACTTCATTACATGGCAATGTTTTCCCTTCATCTGCTTGAGAATTTGTAGTCAACACAAAGAAATCCCTTCAGGTTGTATTTCCTTATCCTTAGAAAAGCACTCACCTATCTTGCTTTCTTCTTTTCCAGGTTAACAGACATTCTTCTGTCCAAAACCTTTCACCCTGTCCATCTCATTATTGGTCTTAATCCACTTCCACTTTGTACATACAATTAGCTAGATTTTCTTCACTCATTCTTTCCATATACCCAAACTATCATAGTATTCTTTGATCAGCTCTGCCAGATTTTTCCACCACCATTCCACCCTAATTCATTTCACACACTATCCATCCTTAACCTCCACCATTGTTCATAAGCACCTGATCTTAAACATATTTAGGATCTGCTTTTATACATACATATACCAAGGCTATTTCTCCCTTACAAGGGGGGTAGCCAAAAAGAAAAAGGCATAAAATCATTCCCACCCACCATCCCTGAATACACTCCACACCCCTCCACCCTCCCTCTTATCTTAGCACCTCCTGAATAACAGGTCATCCCTGCACCTTGTCCACTGCCCTGGGTCAGAAGCAGTGTCGCAAGACACAGCAAGGCCGCTTCATTAAATCGGCGACCCCCCCTCTCCGTCACCCCATTGCATAAAATGAGAGGACGGGGAGAAATCCCTTTGGGCTGCGTCAAATTTTGCTCACACATACTACCCCAGCCCCCATCCCATCTGCTTTTATGCCTCCTTTAAATTCCAAGTCAGTTCCTTACAGTGTTGTAAGCACAAACACCTCTCTGTACAATCTTCATTGTGATCATCTCCAAATGCATATTTATCTTGACAGTTTTCATTCCTCCAAGACATTTACTTGGTTCCCTTACTCATTTGTTTAACATTTACCTCCACCTTCATTCTTTTATTCCCTGCTACAAGTGACCCTAAATACTCTAACTTCACTTTGTCCAGCATCTCTTCTGTAAAACTTGCTTCCAACTCACTGCCACCCACTTCCCTTGTACATCTCGTCACCTTGTTTGCCCATATTTACTTGTAGCTTTTTCCTCTCATTTACTCTCCCAATCTGCATCAATCCCTCTTCCAGCCTAGCAGCAAATCCCATGTCATACACAGACAGCATCTGGCTTACCTCCCACTTCTTCCACTCTCTCTTACCTGCTGCATGTGCACAATGCATCACACTACTCGCTTTATAAGATATAAAGTCACTGCTGTATTACTTGTTCTCTTTTACTCAGTAATAATAAACACAGAAAATGTGATCAAACCCATACACAGAATTTAGGGCTAACTCATGTGCAACATCCTCATGTACCCACTTGCATCTCATGATGCCCAGGTCCAAAATGGTTAGGTATAGTTCTATGCAAAGGAAAAGGGGATAAGTGTTAGTAGTAGTTTGAGTGATCAATGTGTAGAGTATAGTTGGAAAGTCATAAGTGGAAGGGGGTTAATTGAAAGGATTAGGAGAGGAGTAGAGGGAATAATCAATGAGGAGCAGTGTGGATTTAGGAGAGGTAGAGGATGCATGTATCAAATTTTTGTGTTAAAGCAGATTTAGAAATTTTGCTCCTTATGGATTTGAAGAATGTCTATGATTATAGAGAGGAAGGCACTGTGCTATTGCAGATATATGGGATTGGGGGAAAGCTTTTAAGGATTATCATAAGGATCGGGAATAGAGAGATTGAGCAGTTTGAGGTGAAGGTGATAACACATCAGGACTGTCATATCACCATGGTTGTTCAATGTGTACATGGATGGGGTGGTGTAGGAGGTAAATGCAAGGGCGATTGTTGGTAGTAGTGTTGTTGATGTTCCCTAGACTTTCAAACTTAGCATTCCCATCAACCTGAGAAATGCCATGGTGGGAATATGAAGAATACAGTTTTCAGTGTAGATGCATAAATACTAAAGAATGGCTTAGGTGTTATAGCCCAAGCTCGAACAATACACAAATTTAAATCTAAATTTGATTGGAAATCAAGGACATAAAATCAAGGACATAGGTTAAGTCAGAACTGCACCTGAATTTAAGGGTAAGATATGATAAATTTGAGAATAGGAGACAGGACCCAATGAGTGTTTCTTCTTTCCAGTATACTCCAATTAGGTAAATACACATAAGGGGTGGTGAGGAGCATATGCCAGATGTATAGTTACAATTAGAGCAATAACCTTTGCCCCATGCTTTTGGACTGTTGGGCAAGTAACAGTGCTGGAAATCAGAAAGAACTGTAGGGTTTGTGTTCAAACCCATGGCTAGAAGGGTGTGAGACCTGCACACTTCTGTTTTACCCCGCTGGTGCAGAGATATTCTCTGATTCCCAGTAGATGTTACCTGCCTCCCAATATTCCAAGCACATGGAGGGAAAGTGATGCTTCAGCCAGTCATACACCTGATGTAGGCTCCTCACCACCTTCACTCGTAGGGTGGATATATATATAAATGTATGTATAGCATATATATATATTTGTGTTTGTGTGGGTGTAAATCTAGTAAATGATTATTTATTCCTGAAGATGGCTCGCAGACGCAAAGCAACACCTTCAGAGGCAGATGATGAGACACAGGCATTGTCACAGAAGAAAGCTAAGGATAGTGAAACAACATCAGAGGAGACCAATGGAGACAATATAAAGAATGAAAGAGTAGATATGGAAGTCAATAGAGGTGGTAGCAAAAGAGAGAACAGTGACAACGTAGAGCAGCAGGATCTGGAAGAAGATAAGGTAAATAATCTAGTCTTATCATTTAATGCCTATATAATTTATTAGTTAAATATACCTTGTATTTGATAGGACTGAGGTTGGCTCAAGATATTTTATTTGTTATTAGTTATTAGGTTCTGTTGGAATAGTTGAAAAATGTGATGCTGTAGATGGTACATATGTTATATCATCATGGTATGAGTAAGGGTTGTTTTGGCTGCTTTAACATGGTAATTCCTGCAATATATTTGAGGTACCTAGAACATGTTGTCCTGTTCTTCTGGTACTTGTATCAAAAGGACCTTTATCTATTGTAAGGGGTGTGGCTGGGTCAAAGCATACACCCAGCACATATATCACATTAATTTTAAACCCATTTGTTGTCCCATGTATCTTACTTCTTTGTGGATGAAGGGACATAACCATTGTTCAGATCAGAGATAATGCAGCAAAACTCAGCACCTCCATAGGAAGGCCTACCAAAGCTGGTTTGCCTCACCACTACGTGGTGACCCTTCTCCCCTCATCTACTTGAGAACTAAAAAAGCATACAAGAAATTGCTTTGGGCCATCTCACTTTTCTCATCTATTCACAACCACTTCCCACTTACAACTATCCCTTTCCTCTCCCCAGCTCAACATACATTCCTCTTGCACCCAGTGCCCCTTTCACCCATTCTTCTGAGTTCCACCTCATCCACTTCTGTCTTTTACATTTTTTCTAGTCTCTCTTCACTCATTCTTTCCATATGCCCTAACCATCCCAGTATTCCTTGATCAGTGCTGCTAGCTCTTGTTCCATCTCTGCTCTTTGCCTCACCTAATTTTTCACCTTACTTCCCAGACTCTTCATCTCGGATATGTTTTGGCATTTCTTCAGTCATGCACAATCACCCCTTTTTACAGTCTTCTATTTGATCCTTCCCAAATACTCTTGACACTTTTCATTCCCCATAAACATTGAATTGCTTCTCATTATAACATACCTCCACCCATCATTTTTCCATTCACTGATACATATGACCCTCTATGCCCTCTGGCATCTTTCATGTCAATTTCACCTCTAACTCTATGCCACACTCTCCCTACATACATTTCATTACCTTTCATTTGTCCACATTTACTTCCAGCTTTTTATCTGACTACATCAGTCCTTCTGACTTGGTTACAATTGTAGTGTCATGTAACAGTACCTTTTTAACCTCCCAATTCCTCTCATTCTCACAAGCTCCAGACCCTGGCCCAGCACCCATGCAATTACCTCTTGCTTGACTTATCTATGTACATGTTGAACAACCATGGTGACGCTGCATACTTCAGACATGGCCTTACTTTCAACTTTGACCATTCTTTTTCCATTCTCAACCCTCACATGCTCTACTATCTATATACTAAAGATTTCTTTGCTGTTATAAGGGAAGTAGCAGCCAAGGGATACACCCACCCCAATCTATCCCACTCTGAACAATCGCCCATTTGTTTCCCATTTATCATCCTTTCTCATGTGCACTGTACAGATCAAAAGTAATACATCAAAACACAGCACATCCACAGCAGAGCACCAATGATTCATTTACATGTGATCTCCCAACATGTCCCCTCACATGATAATAGAAAAGATGCATAAATTTATAATACTTTCACAACCAGTCTCCATTAGCCCTATCTCTTGCCTTTTACCTTCCCAGGTCAAAAGACATTCACCTTTTACTTAGGGCTCCCATCACCTCATCCATCCATCCATCTATCCATCTCATTCATGATCTTACCCTCAAGTTCACTCCATCCACCTCAGCCTTCCATCCTTGTTTTTCTTGTCTTTCATCATTCTTTCCATGTGCTCAGATCATCCCATAATTCATTCAACCCTATCTACCAGCTCCCTTTCCACTTCAGCTCTCCTTCCCACCTTGTTTCTCAATCCATTCTTGTAACACCAACCATACTTCTCAAACACATTTGTTTCTCCTATCTTCCTTAAATTCCAAGTATGTTTCATACATTGTTGTAGGCACCATCACTCGTATAATCTTCTTAGCTTCCATCCCTAGATACCATTCTTCATGACACTTTTCATTCCCCCAAGACATTTAGTTGCTTCCCACATGCTACAGTTTACTTCCACCCCTGCTACTCCATTCTTTGCCACATGTGACACAATCATCCAAGTAATTAATGAAAAGGCAAATTGGGTCAGAGATGTAGTGGATAGGAAAAAATGTATTGTGGTGTATGGACTAAAAGAAAAACATGGTCTGGCAATGTACATGAGAGAAAAAGAAGAAAAACAGCAATAGCAATCCTTAAAGAAATTCAGGATGGAGACCAGGATATAGAGAAAGACACCAACAATGTGTATAGAATTATTCTAAGGAAAGAAATCGACCCCTAAAGGTAAAACTAAAATCACAAATGGTAGTAGAAAACATATTTGAAAAAGTAGGTAAGTTGGCAAGGAGTGAACATTACAATAAGATGGATAAAAAGAGAAATGAGTATTGAGGAATTAGAAAAAGAGAAGACACTAAGAGATGAAGCTAAGGGAAAAAAAATGCAAAGAGAATGGAGACCAAAAGCAAGGAATTCTATTGGAGAGTAATCGACATGAGACTGAGAAAATGGTACATCAGAATGGGTGAACCCCCCCCCCCCAAAAAAAAAAAAAAAAAAAAGGTGTAGAAAGGAAAAAGCTAAAAGTGGCCTATACTAACATTGAAGGATTAATTTCAGGACTGAATGAATTTAATGACTACCTGTTAGAAGAAAAACTAGACATAATGGGAATTGTGGAGACTAAATTAAGGGATGCGATACCACCCATCAATGTTGGACAAGGGCTATACAATTACTGGATTAAAAACAGACAAAACACAGGGAGAAGGAATCATGTTCTTGGTCAAGAATAACTTGAATGTGACGAAAGTTGCGATCAGCAAAGGCAATGTACAAATGATCATGATAAAAGTCGAAGACAAGGACATGAAAAGTAGAAAGTTAGTGGCAATTTATGTGCCCCCAAAAATGAATGCTTGGAAAGAGAATGAGCATGTGAAAATGCTAGAAGATACAAGGCATTCATTAAATGAGATACTAATGGGTGACCTGGTAATTATGGGGGATTTAACTACAGAGAAATTTGTTGGGAGGACATGACGGTGAAAGGCGGAGAAGACTTGTGGGGTAATGTATTAAGGAAATGACCATAGAATATACAGTGACACAGTGGGTCAGTGAAACACCAAATACAGGAATAATGAGCCATCAAGACTAGATATAATATTTACAACAGAACCTGAAATTGTGGATAAAATTCACTACAAGACACCAATTGGAAAGAGTAATCATATACTTATTGAAAGGAGTGAATAGGCACATACCAAGACAGAAGCTAGAGTGTACATTAAATGCTGGTTCAGCAGAAGATGCAGTGAGGCAAAAGATAAAAGAGATGGAGCTTGGAAAAGATGGAGAAAAGGTTAAAAAAAAAAAAAAGAATGGAAAATTGCAAATATAAAAACTATAAAATTGAGTATGTAAAAGTGCAAAGAGAGGAAAAAGGAACCATGAAAAAGAAATTATAGATAAATGCTAAGAGCATCCCAAACTATTGTATAGATATGTGAACAGTAAACTTAACCCCTTCCATACGGTGCCGCACACGTAGGCGTCATGGACTTAGATCTCGGTGGCAGCAGCCAATGCCAGCCGTACGACGTGTCGTAATAATACTCGCATCATAAAATATAGTCACCGCTTATATCGATCGTTCTCTCTTCACCCGTGAATTTTGATAACCATAGAAAATGCGATTACAAAAGAATTAGAAAGAATGTCATTATGGAGGGGCGACTACAATAAATATAATCAAGACGCCTATTTGGCAGCCTCGCTAATACACTCGCTCCCCATGACGCCTACGTGTGCGGCACCGTATGGAAGGGGTTTAAAAATAAACAGGAAATGGTGAAACTACACCAAGGAAATATAGAATGCACAGAAGATTTAGAAATGGCTGAAGTCAAGAATAATCACTTCACGTCTGTTTTCACTAGAGAGAAGGCACAATATTGGGACGAAGGAAATGTAGTGCGATCTGCCCCCATGAGCGAGATAATAACACAAAAAGAAATAATGGAACGCTTATCAAACCTTGATATCAGGATTTTGCATGGCTTGGACGGAATTACAAATTGGATTCTTAAAGAATGCAGAGAAGAACTAATGGACAAAATACAGAACATAATAAGTTGCTCACTTAAGGAAAAATACCAAAAGACTGGAAAAATGCTAACATTGTACCAATATATAAAGGAGGAAACAAGGAAGAACCAACTAACTATAGACCAGTCCTAATAACAAGCACAATAGCCAAAATTTGTGAGAAAATTATCAAGAATAGATGGGTAAAACACCTGGAAGAAAATGATATAATAAACCCAAGACAATTTGGGTTCAGACAAGGAAGATCATGTACCACAAACTTAATATGTTTTTACTCAAAACTAATAGACATAATGCAAGAAAGGAATGGATGGGCTGATTGTGCCTTCTTGGACTTACAAAAAGCTTTTGACAAGGTACCACACAAAAAAACTATTAAAAAAGAAACTGGAACATATAGGAGGGATACAAGGGAACCTACTAAAAATGGATGGAGGACTTCCTGATGGGTAGAAAGATGAGAGTAGTAAAAAATATTCAGGTTGGAAGGTGATCAGTGGAGTACCGCAAGGATCTGTATTGGCTCCAATAATGTTTGCTAGTTATGTGAATGACATGGATGATGATGTGCAATGTTACATGAGCTTCTTTGCAGATGATGCTAAATTGTTAAGGAAAGTAAAAACCAAAACTGATTGCGAATCACTACAGGAAGACCTGAATAAGGTATGGAAGTGTAGTCAGAAATTTGAAGTGGACTTCAATATTAAGAAGTGTAGCATGATGGAGTTTGGAAAAAGTAAAAATAGAATATCAGGACAATATAAAATTGGAACTAAGGAGGTAAAGTGGGATCTGAAAAGGATTTGGGAGTAATTATCTCAAACGAATTGTACTATGATAAACAAACAAAATTGTCGATGAATCCTATAACTTGCTAAGATAAATGTGGCATTTACATATTTGGATGAAGAAAGTATTATTAAGAAAAATATTGGTCACACTGATGAGGCCTAGACTAGAATATGCGGCGACATTGTGCTCACCCAGTACCAAAAGGAATATAAAGAAAATAGAATCCAGAGGGCAGCCACAAAAATTGCTCTTGCACTTTCAAACTTTTCATATGAAGAGAGACTGGCTAAATTGGAGTTACCGACTCTGGAGCAAAGAAGAGAGAGAGGGGGGCGACCTAATCATGAAGGGCACAGAAATACTCAGTAGAGAGGACTTGTTAAACTGGGACAAGAGAAACATAGAGGACATGGAAAGAAACTAAAAAAACATAGTTATAGAAGAGAGCTGAAGAAGAACTGTTTTCCACATAGTGTTGGACACCTGGAACAAACTGGATGAAAAAAATAGTGTGTGCAAAAACCATTCATGAATTTAAGAGCAAACTAAACACTGTGAGATACAAAGGCGGGACACCATGAGCGTAGTTTCCCTTCCCGTAATATACAACTAAGTAAATACATACTCCTCCCCATCCCCCACCCACTCCCTTCCATGCATCTCAGCATTATCCATAATCAACCATTCTCCACACTATCTTCTGTCATCTACCTTCCTCAACAGACATTACCCTCTTTCCCAGTGCCCATTTTACCCCATATAAGTGCATGAGAAAATGTATTTTTCTCGTAGGCAATTGTTCATCCCATGTGTCCTTTCAATGCCTAGTGAAGAAAAATGGGTTTTAGTCACATCCACATGCTTTCTACTCTGGAGAAAAGGTATATCTCAGAGATTTACTCACTAGTAATATAATGTGCAAATCATCATACATGATACTAAGACGTTCAGTTATATGCTTTTATAAAAATATCGTGGAGAAGGGAAATATTAAGATCTTGAACATGGCCATTTGTCGTCTTAAAATGTGTGACAAGGTGAGAAAGGGAGAAAAAAATATAAGTATAAGATACCCAGTAATGGGATAAAGGATAAAAATGCACTTCAGAAAGATTTAAGTTAAAACATTCTAACATTACTCTGTGTCAATTTAAATATGTGTTACTATGTATGTAACTATAATTTTTGAGTTTCTGTACATGTCCTTGTTTTTCTCTTTAATAAATCATCTCTGTCTAGGACCTCTATCCCTTTCATAATTCAGTAAATGGTCAGTAGATCTCTTTCTCTTCTTTGTTCCTGGGTTGGTAGTCCCAACTTGGACAATCTTTGTTCGTATGTCAATTTAGAGAGAGTTGGTGCCATCTTTGTCGTTGCTCTTTGGTTTGTTTGTACATACATATACCAAAGGCTTTTTCCCCTTTATATGGAGGGTAGCCAAAAAGAAAAAGGCATAGAAATCACTCCCACCCATTTCATTTCCCATATATTCCACTCCCCTCCACCCTCCTCCCTCCCTCCCCATCTTGGCACCTCCTGGATGATGGGTCATCCCTGAATCCTGTCCACCACCCTGGGTCAGAAGCAGTGTCGCAAGACACAGCACATCCACAGCAAGGCCGCTTCATAAATTTGGCGACCCCCCCTCTCCGTCCCCTCATGCAGGAAAGGAGAAGACGGGGAGAAATCCCTTCGGGCTGCATCAAATTTTTTCTCATACATACTTTCTCACCCCCATCCCCCACCCACTCCCCCTCTTGCATCACAGCCTCATCTATACACAACCCTTCTCCATTCACCCCTATCTTCCATCCTCTCCCATCCTTCCTCTACAGACATTCCTCTCTTTTGTAAGAGAGGGGGGTTTGTTTCTAATTTCTTTATATTCTTTTTAGTAGTGGGTGTCCATAGTGTCGCAGCATACTCCAGTCTTTGTCTCATGAATGTGACTAATATTTTCTTCACCATTTCCTCATCCAAGTAGTCATAGGCCACTTTCATTGATCTTGTAAATTGAAGGTTTCTCTATTTTGTTGATATGCTGATGATTACTCCTAGGTCCCTTTCCGAGCTAACTCATTTTACCATTCCTTTGTACCAATTTTATATTGCCCTGATGTTCTATATTTACTTTTTCCAAACTCCATTATACTGCATTTCTTGATGTTGAAGTTCACTTGCCACTTTTGACTACATTCCCAGACTTTATCCAGGTCTTTCAGTACTGATTCAGTCTTCCTCTGTGCTTATTTTATTTAGTAGTTTTGCATCATCTGCAAAAAAGTTCATATAACATTCCACACCTTCATCCATGTCATAGATAAATATGGTGAACATTTAAACATTATCAAAGCCAATACAGAACCTTGTGGGACTCCACTTGTCAAGTTTTTGTCTCAAGTACCACCCTCATTGTTCTCCTATTCAAGAAATCTTCCATCTATTTCAATATTTTTTCTTGTACACCACCTATTGATTTAATTTTTCTTAGTAGCTTTTTGTGTGGTACTTTATCAATTGCTGTGTGTGTAAATGTGTTTATATATATATATATATATATATATATATATATATATACACACACACACGAGATGTGTATGTGTATAGCCAAAGGGAGTTAGCCAAAAAACAAAGGCATAAAATCCACTCCCACCCTTTCCAATCCCACATACTCCACTCCCATTCACCCCCTCCCTCTGTCCTTCCCTCTTATTTTGACTCCTCTGGAATGACAGGTCATCCCTGCATCTCGCCCACAGCCCTGGGTCAGCAGTGTCGCAAGACAGCACATCCACAGCAAGGCTGCTTCATTTAATCTGTGGCCCCTCCCCCTCTCCAACCCCTCCAGCAGAAAAAGAGATGGAGAGAAACCCTTTGGGTTGTATTAAAATATCATTCACACATACTCCCACACCTCCCTTCCCCCACCCACTCCCTTCCTTGCATCACAGCATCATCCATACACAACCATTCTCCATTCACCCCCATCTTCTGTCTTCTCTCATACCTCAGCAGACATCCCCTCTTTCCTAATGCCCCTTTTACCCCATCCATCTCATCTCATGTTTACTCCTTCCACACAACTTTTACTAATCTTTCTTCACTAATTCTGTTTGGCTACCTCCCTTGTAAAGGGAGAAAAAAACTTTGGTATATGTATGTGTGAAACTTTAGGTATGCAATAACTGTATTATCATTGTTGGTTTTTGCATGAAAATATGTTTCAATTATGTAATAGGATTGATTATGGAAAGTATGAAATAATTTTGTAATGTGTATTAAGAACGGATATTGTGTAAAATGCTGTTGTTTATCAGAAGTTAAAGTTTTCTTTTTCTTTCTTTTTTGTACTTAGGAAATGGTGGAGAGTCAGCAGAGGTCAGAAAGTAACAGTCCCAACATGGAAGAATCCGCGCCACAAGGAGAAAGACGGGCCTCAAGGAGTAGGAGTTTAGATACAGAAGATAATGGTTCTCGATCTTCAAGCCAGTGTGGTAGTGAAGAAGGGGACCATGAAAACCAGGTTAAGGACACACCAAAGCAACCATCCAGCATTGAAGAAGGGGAGGTATGCTTAACACCAAGGAGGAAAAATAGTCCAGGAAGTCACCAGAGTGGAAATGAATCTGATGGTGGTGAAAATGCTAGTGGCTTAGAACATGATGAAACTGTTAGTGCAAGTCCAAAGAAGCCAGACAGTGATTCTATGGTAAAATTGGATGTTGAATTATCCAAAAAATCCTCACATGACAAGGGGAACAAGTTACAAAGTGAATCACCCAGTAAGTATGGAAGTAGATCCCCAAGAAAGTTTACAAGTGTATCACCCACAAAATCTTCAAGTAGTTCTTCAAGCAGGAGTAGCAGTGAATCTCCCCAGAAACCACTTGAGGAAGTGGATGATATATCTGCTGAGGTTATGCCTGCAGATTGTCAGACTTCAACCGTGGTTAGCAGTTCATCAGTTAAAAAAAAGGGGGATAAACTAGATAAGGTTAGAATTGAGAAAAAACTTGAAATGAATGAATCAGATAATGAGAGAAATCAGGAAAGTGGAAAGACATCTGTGGAAGAAAATATTAAATTTGAAAGAAGTTCAAAGAAAGAAAGTGGAAAATCGGAAGGAAAAGAAACAAGAGAAAGTTCAAGACTTCGTCTACAGAGAAATGATGTTCCTACAATAGAAGTGAAGGACAAGAAAGAAAGCAGGTGAGAAATTTTCATAAAAAATTGGATTGTTTATTTTTGACATGTATGTATATATATATATATATATATATATATATATATATATATATATATATATATAATAGATTGAGAGAAGCAGGTTAAATGCCTTGAGGTTTAAAAATGTCATGAAAAATGGGTCTCTGGGTATGGATGCAAAGAGGAGATTATTTGAATGGGTGATTGTGCTGATAATACTGCATGGGGCGGGGACTTGGAATATAGGAGAGGCAGAGAGGAAAGGTTTATACATGTTTGAGAAGTATGGTAGAGGTTACAATATTGAATAGAGAAACGAGGTGAGAAGGAGAGCAGGGGTGGAAAAGGAGATGGCAGATAGGACTGATGAAAGAATATTGGAATGGTTTGGACATGTGGGAAGAATGAGTGAAGAAAGATTAGTAAAGGTGTGGAAGGCCAAGGTGGATGGAGTGAACTTCAGGGGATGACTATGGAAGAGATGGATGGGGTTGAAAGGGGCTTTGAGGAGGGGAATGTCTGTTGAGCAAAGAAGAAGATAGGAGATGGGGATAAGTGGAGAATGGCTTTGTATAGATGATACTGTGATGCAAAGATAGGGGAAGTAGGGAGTGGTTATGTGTAAATTATATTTTGATGCAGCCTGAAGCAATTTCTCCCCATGTTTTGTTCTGCATGAAGGGATGGAAAGGGGGTCGATTGCCATGCTGTGAATGTACTGTGCCTAGGTGCATTGCCTCTAACCCAATGCTGTGGGTGGTATAGGGATGGCCTGTCATCCATGAGAAGCAAAGATGAGAGGAAGGAAAGGGTGGTGGATGGGAGTGGGTACATACTTTTTGACTCGGCTACCTCCCTTATAAAAGGGAAAGACCATATATATGTGTATATATACATGTTTGTATATAGTGTGTTTATATATATATATATGGATAGGGTGGTGCAAGGGTAGTGGGTTGGGGATTGGAGATGGTTAAAGAAAATGGAGAAAATTGGGAGGTAAGCCAATTATTGTTTGCTGACAACACTGCACTTGTAGCAGGATCAGAGAGTTTGGGAAGGTATGCAAAAGAAGGAAGGTGAAGATAAATGTGGGTAAAAGTAAGGTGATGAAATGTACAAGGGGAGAAAGTGGCAGCAGATTAGAAGTGAGTACTAAGGAAGAGAGACTGGAGGAAGTGTTTTAGGTACTTGGTGTGAATGTGGTGGGAAGGGAGTGGAGGTAGAATGTAGATTGAAAGAAGTAAATACCTTGGGGGATTAAAAAGTGTAATGAAAATTTTGGGAATGAATGCTAAGAGAAGATTGTACGAAGGAGTGATTATGCCGACAGCACTGTATAGGTAAGAAACATGGAACATAAGAGAGGAAAATAGGTGGAATTTGAATGTGTTTGAGATGAGTTGCCTGAGAAGTATGATAGGGGTTACTAGCCTGGATAGAGTGAGAAATGAGGAGGTGAGGAGGAGAATGGATGTGGAAAGAGAGTTAGGAGATAGGGTTGATGAAGAGTGTTGGGATGGTTTGGACACATGGAAAGAATGGGTGAAGAAAGATTAGTGAAAGGTGTGGAAGGCATAGGTGGAAGGAGTGAACATGAGGGGGCGACCTAGGATGAGATGGATGGATGGCCTAAAAGGGGCTTTGGGAAAGAGGGAATGTCTGTTAAGGAAGGACAGGAGAGGACAGAAGATAGGGGTGAATGGAAAATGGTTGTGTATGGATGATTCTGTGATGCATGAAAGGTAGTGGCTGGGGTATGGGAGGTGAGGGAGTACGTGTGAAAAATAAATTGATGCAGCCCAAAGGAATTTCTCCGTCACCAATTTAATGAAGTGGCCTTGCTGTGTCTTACAACACTGCTTTTGACCCAGGGCAGCAGGTGAGATACAGGGATGACCCATCATCTAGGAGGTCCCAAGATAAGAGGGAGGGAAGGGGATGGATGGGAGTGGAATATGTTGGGGATGGAATGGGTGGGAGTGTGTGTGTGTGTGTGTGTGTTTTTTTATATATATTTTACATATGAGAGGGCTTTGATAGGATTAGGAGAGGAACAGAGGGAGTAATTGGTGAGGAACAATGGGTTTAGGACAGGTAGGGGTTGTGTGGATCAGATTTTTGTGGTATGGCAGATATGTAAAAAAAAAGCTTGAGGAAAAGGTAAAGATTTTTTTGGCCCTTTATGGGTCTGGAAAAGGCTTATAACAGGGTAGACAGGAAGGCACTGTGGGAGGTATTGCAGATGTATAGGATATGAAGAAAGCTTTAAGAGCAGTCAAGAGTTTTTACAATAATAGTAGAGCCTTGATGAAAAAGTGTTGGAATGGAGTGGAAACGTACATACTGTAGAAAAGTAGTGGGGGAGGGGTGCATTTATCCCCCCCCCCCCCTTTCTTCTTTTCTTTTCTTTTCTTTCGTATAAGGGTAGTAGCCTGCCAAGGTATCCAACCTTGCCCAACATGGGATGTCCAGGGTTGGGTGTCCCCATTTGTTTCCCTTTTATCTTAGCTCCTTGTGGATGATAGGTCATCCCTGTCTACTGCCCAATGCCCAGATCAGAAGCAATGCAGCCAGACACATCCACAGTAAGGCCCCACTGCTTCATTTACATGGTGACCTTCACTCCTCATCCCCTTGTAAGAAAATAGAGAAGACAAGGAGAAATCCCTTTGTGCCACATGATTTTATAGTCCATTAACAACCATTTCTTGCCTACTCCTTTGCCAGCTCAACAGACATTCCCCTTATACTCGAGGCCCTCTTCATCCCTTCCATCCATCTCATTTTTGGTCTCTATTCATTCCACCCCCACCCCCCCTCCTTGTCCTCTGATGTGAAAATAGATAAGAGGAGAAATCCCTTTGTGTCACATCATTTTATAGTCCATTTACAACTATTCTCTACCATTTCTTATCCTCCCCTTTCCATGCTCAACAGATATTCCCATATACACAAGGCACCATTCACCCTTTCCATCCATCTCATAGTCTTCTCAGGTTCACTCCATCCATCTCTGCCTTTTACACTCTTTGATGGTCTTTCCTTACTCTCTGTTCACAAGCCATCCCAGTATTCTGTCATTAGTTCTGCCAATTACCTTTCCATCCCATCTTTCATTTGCACCTCCTTGTTTCTCACTGTCCATCCTCATAACCCCCACTGTACTTTTCAGATGTATTTAAATTTCTCCTTTCTGCCTCCCTAAGATTCCAAGTCTGCCCCATTTTTGGATTGTAGGCACAGTCACCTCTTCATATAACTTCATTGCACCTGTACCCATATACTAATTTTTCATGACACATTTCATTCCCTCAAGATATTTACTTGCCTCCCTAGCTCTACAGTATAACTCTATAACTACTCCATTCCCTGCATTTACTTCCCATGTCACCCTGTCCAAGTACACATTGAACAGCAGTGGTGACATAACTCAATCCTGATGCAGATCCACTTTCACTTCACACCACTGAATCTCACCATTACCAACCGTAATGCAAGATCTACTACTCGCGCAAAAGTTTTTGACTGCCCATAACAGCTTTCCTCTTATCCTATAAATCTGTAATACTTTCCATAATGCCTGTATGTCAATCCTGTCAGAAGTCTTCTCTAGATCCATAAAGGACCAAGAAATATTCTTACTTTAAGCCTACAGCTTCACACATATCTGCATTACCACAAAAAAATTATTTGCCACAATGAGAAGACCAGGGCCACTTGTTATTGAGGATGTGGGGAGTGTTCAGGCATGTGCTGTCAGTAATTACTCAGGGTAGGCAGTTGGTGAATTATGGAGTAAAATGTCAGTAAAATAAAATAAAATAATAGAAATATTAAGAAATTATACTTTAATTCTTCTCTGGATGGAGGTGGAATGGGTGAGGATAAAATGAGTTGGAGTGGAATTATGCCTTTTGACTTTGGCTCCCCCCTTGTAAGGGGAAAAATCCCTTGGTATATGTATGTATACTGTAATTGTATTAGCCTATTTGTACAGAAAATCCATTCTCTCAGTGTAGGTACTGCCTACTTTGCCAACCTAGATGGCACATTATGTCCTTAGGAGTGTTGCATCCACTTGGCATCTGTGGCAGGGCTTGGATGGCAGTCCTCTTGCTGTCTTGATGCAGCTACTTGAAACCTTGACACTGCAGCACCACATAAAAACACATACTCAAATCATGAAACAAGCCCATCAAGACAGCAGCCTTACTCAATACTCACAACTCCCAGACTTAGCCATACAGAAAAAAAAAAAAAAATGTCTATCACACCAGCATTCCTGTGCTCAGGACACCATCCATCATTAAAATGGCACCAACACAGAGTAAACCTGGCCACAGATTCAAACTGCCCCTGATGCAACCCCCATATAGAGAGCACAGAACATACTACAGTGCCCCACACTAACTCCCCCCAGACAACAACACAATGTATCTTCCATGGGTGATTTGTGGTCCTGCCTAGAAGCTATTGCTGGTTACTTTAAGGCTGCAAGTCTTCTGCAAAGGAGACCAGGAGTAATGGATTGATTCTACCTTTCCTAAACTCACACAGTTCCTCATCAATTACTTCTGTTAATAATCTCAAACTCTAGCATTAGTTAGACCCATCCTTGACTATGCAAGAAGGAAATTAGGCAAGAATTGGTTTACTAATAGGTCAATGAATGGAATAGACTTAGTAACCATTTAGTGAGTGCTGAAACTATCAGTTGTTTTAAGAAATGGACAACTTTATGGATGGTAATAACAGGTGGTAATGGACATGGAACTCCTCATTGTAGACCTTGTGGTCTCTTGCAGTTTCCTTCATTGTTATGTTCTTATGTTCACCCTCATGCATGTCTTTCAAGCCAACAAACAGATCCTATAAGAACATTGAATTTCCATTTGTCCTCTGTTTCTTTGTAAAGTGGAACCATTCAGGCATGCATCCAGTCCCTCTGGCACACACTCCATCTAAGCACAATTTAGACAACCTCATCACCCAATCCACTATAACTGCTCCTTCTTTTGTCTGACACTCTGTATGACACCTACTATGGTGCCTTACCAGCTTTAATAGTTTTCAATGCTCTATTCCTACAACTGTGTCATTTTCATAAATCTTTCCACTGGTATTCACTTCTGTCTGCACACTTTACCTTTTCTCTGACGGACACCCCTCCCCCCCCTGTCTTTGAAACTGTGAGCTAACAGTTTGAAGAAAAATATGTAGACTATGGTAATGAGCTGTTCCATGAGAAGGATGAACCATCAGCATTGCTGGAAATAAGATAAGGTGTACTGTTTAATCAGGAGTGAAAGTAATGTACATAATGGGAGTAAAAGGTATGAGGATGTTCCTCTTCTGCCTAGCTTCCTATGCGAGTAAAAGATGTTTTTGGATGAAAAGTATTTGTTTATATATTTTTGTATGTTTCAGTTCATCTAGGAAATCCCATTCAAGATCTCGGTCTCCAAAAAAGAGCAGGAGATCACATTCTTCATCCAGGTCAGTTTCTCCAAAGAAGCGAACTGGGAAATCGTCAATGCCCTCAAGATCTCATTCAAGATCTCCTAAAAAGCACAGGAGTGATAGGCGCCGTTCCTCTAGATCAACAAGTTCTTCTACCTCAACATCCTCTTCAGCTTCACCATCTAACCGCAGAAAAATGAAAAGGTCTAGATCAAGATCAAAATTAAACAAGTCATCATCTGTGAAAAAGAGTGAATCACAAGACCGAAAAAGAAGAGGGAATTCCTGGCAACATTTTTCATCATCCAGTTATAGTAAAAAGGATACAAGCCGAAGCAGGTAAGAATGTATCCTGATATTGATGATGTACAAAGTTTAAGGATGTATTATGGATGTATGAATGCTAGGTTAGGTAATGAGCACTCCCTTTTTTCATTTTGGGTGGGGAGAGAGGGACATGGTTGTAATGTTACCAATGGTTTCTGGGATAAGGATTCCACACTTCATTATGAGCCATTGGTCTAGTTCAGAGGTGCATCCATTGGTATGTGTGCCAAATGTGGCACACTTCTCCAGCATATGAAACCCAGGCTCACCTAAGAAAATAATTAAATAATTTGACAACTTTTCTGAGTTTTGTAGTTCACCTCAGCAAAATATAATTTTTATAAATTTCATGTATATATGTGTCAGGAGTGAGGAGAGAATGAGGGAGGGAAGGGGTGGCTCTGCTAGTAAGTGAAGAGATAGGTAAGTGTGTGGTGGAGTGGAAAGAAGTTTCTTCAAGGTTTAATGTGGATGAAGGTGAAACTGAGAAGGGAGATGTCATTGTAAGTGCATATGTTTCTTTAATAGGTCACGTGAACGCCACAGAAGGTCAAGATCAAAATCCCTAAAAACAAATGAAGTAGATGGGAGGAAAAATGATAAAAAAGACACAAGTGGAAAAGGGAAAAGATCATCAAAGGAAAAAGAAAGTGAAGAAAAAGAAAATCAGAAGAAGCCCACCATAGACTATTCAAGTTTCAAATCTGTCAGAAAAGGTAAACAACAATCTATTTTTATTTTATTTATTTATTTTTATTGTATTTTCTTATTATTTTGTGTGTGTGTGTGTGTGTGTGTATATGTGTATTTACCTAGTTGCCTAGTATTATACAGGAAGAGAGCTGCTTGTAGTGACCTGTCTTTGCACACACTGTTGCCACGTACAATTTGTTCCAGATACACTCTGTGTAGGAAACTATTCTTTTTCAGATCTCTTCTATAACTATCCTTTCTGAGTTTCTTTTCATACCCTCTTCTTTTGCACTTATCCCACTTCAATAAATCATCTCTGTCGAGGACTTCCATCCCTTTCATAATTCTGTAAATGGTCAGTAGATCTCTCTTCTTTGTTCCTGGGTTGGTAGTTCCAGTTTGGACAATATTTGTATGTCAGTTTAGAGTGTGTTGGTGCCATCTTTGTCATTGCTCTTTGAATTCTTTCTAATTTCTCTATATTCTTTTTTGTACTGGGTGTCCATAGTGCCACAGTGTACTTCAGTCTTGGTTTTATCAGTGTAACTAATATTTTCTTTATCATTTCATCATCCATATAGTCAAAGGCCACTTTCATTGGTCTTAGTAAATTGAAGGTTTCTCAGATTATTTTGTTGATGCTTGTTTGGTGACATGTCTTTGCTGATAATTACTCCTAGGTCCCTTTCCGAGCTAACTTTTTTTTTTTACTTCCTTTGTACCAATATATTGCCCTGATATTCTATTTTTACTTTTTCCAAACTCCATTACACTGCATTTCTTTATGTTGAAGTTCACTTGCCACTTTGACTCCATTCCCAGACTTTATCCAGGTCTTCTGTAGTGATTCACAGTCTTCCTCTGTACTTATTTTCTTTAGTAATTTTGCATTATCTGCAAAAAAGTTCATATAACATTCCACACCTTCATCCATGTCATATATATGGTAAACATTATCAGAGCCAACCTTGAGGGACTCCACTTATCAAAATGTGTGGCTCTGGTCCTTAGGGGAGCCCCATATAGACCCTAAAGTATCAACTACATGGTACTTTGCCATAACAGCATGCAACCAATACCCCCAGATGGGGTGGAAAAAGAAGTCTTAGGTCTAGTTCCGAGTTTTTGAGTTTATTCCTGAATAAACTCAAAATTTCAGAACTAGACCTGTGACTTCTTTTTCTACCTTCATCATTTTATATATACATATATATATATATATAGTATAAGGGAGGTTGTTAAAGCCTTCCATAATCTTGAGAAATGTTTGCTTACTGCCCCTCTTTGAATCCATGTAGGTTAGTGGAGGTGGGTAGTTTGAGAGTTATTATTCCTGCTACAAAACTTTCCATCAACTTGGTTATGGTGGATAGTAGTGAAATTGGTCATTGTGAAGCAGGATTTCATAAGGACTTTATGTGGTTGAAGACATCTATTGTGGCTTTTGTAGCTCCTGGACCCAAGTATTTGTGGTGAATGTTTGAGGTCTTGTCAGGGACTTTTGCATGTGAATTTGGAGAGGGCTTATGATGTTGCATTGCTATTTTGGTGATGTCTTTTTCCCCCGAGTTGCTCTTATTGTTTCATGGGAGGAGGGCAGGGTGATTGAATTTTGAGTTTGTTATGGTTTTTACTCTCCACAATTTTATCCTTTTCCCATGTATTTAATTTGTTTACCAAGTGTAGTCCAAACAATATGATGGACAGGGATGACAATGTGCAGATATGGGAGTAATTGAGTGCTTTGATTTATCCACATTCTTTGTATGGTAGAAAGAGTCTGTGATAGTATATATAGAGTATTTCAGTCTATAATTTCTGAGTATGTATTTGTCAGTTTTGCTAAATCTTTTGAGCAAGTTCTTGTTGATAGTTGGGGCAAGGGAATAATGATAATGCCCTCCATGTATATTATATAAATTTTAGGAATATGTGCCAATTATTTCCCATGCAGAATTGGCTTACTTTCTCTCAATGTTACATTTGCTTAACAATATTTGTCAATTTTAGTTAACTTATCCCGTGGTAAGTCACGAGAAGAGGAAGGTGAACGAGAAACTCCAAAGAAGAGACGATGGGGTAATTCATCATCTAAAAAGTCATCCTTGGCAATATCATCAGATTCTCTAAAGGTACATTGGTTCATTTGGTCCGTGAAATATGTGTGATGTAATTTGTTAGTTACAAAAATTATACATTCAAGGTATGTGATCCTGTATTTTACTGAAACCTTTTCTTTTAGACTATTATGCCAGATGTCAAGCCACTCTCAGCCTCGGAGCTTCACCTTGGGCAGGAGTCTGAATCTGAATCGGGGGAAGTCAGTGATTTCGAAGGGCCAGAATTGCCACCAAAGATTGCCAGAGAGGTAAATGAGGATGAGGACGATGAAACGTATGGACCAAAGAAACCAAAAGAATTTGAAATGTCATTGTCCTATGTTAAACGAGAGGTTTGGGAGGTCTCACCGCCACCATTGCGACAGCGCCAGATGTCAGGAGATGACCCGAAAGAGAGTGAGTAAAAGATGTAACATCTTATTTTTCATACATGTTTTTTTGGAATTTAGGTGAAATGTTGAGGCAAAGTCGGAATAATGAAAAGTGGTTATACTATAGGAGGTGAGTGTGGATATTATTAAAAAGTGGGGCTTAATGATCTGTTTATATATACCACCAAGGCTTCTTCATCATATGGGGAATAGCCAAGACAAAGGTATGCATACTCTCCCACCCATTCCACTACCATCCACCACCCTTGGTTCCCTCCTATTGTATCTCCCTCCCTTCCACAACCTCCTCCCTCTCTTACCTCCACCCCCTCTCCCTCCCTCCCTCCCCTCCTCCAAATGTCATATCAAACATTGGAATTGGCAGGGTTGCTCTGCTGTTTTAGAAAAGGCAAGTTGGATGGATGTTCGAAGGAGTACCATTGATTGGGGGGGCGGGGGGGGGGATCAACTCAGACATTGCCATACTACAAAGCAGCACACAAACGTAGCCCCTTGAAGAGATGTTCCAGACCACACTTGAATCCATAGTTTACTAGTGCCCACCAAGACACACTTATTGCTTTGGGTACCATCACTGACACAGCTAGCTGTGAAGTATGTATTGGACTCCACAAAGATGGACATGGTATAGTAATGATAATGGCCAAGGAGATTGATCACATACCCCATCTGGAGTATTGGATGCATTTTATTGTAGGGTCAAAAGCTGCTCATTAGCATGCAGGTGATACTATAGGGTCTGTATGGGGCACCCCAATGGACCAGAGCCACACATCATTTTGTGGTAGAGTAAATCTATTCATATAGTAATTATGATACTTTTATACTACAGTTGTCCCTTTGTTATGCTGCCCCCCCCCCTCCTGTTACTGTCCTGTAGCACTTCTCTAAATATTAATTTTCTCATTTTGCCGAACCCTTTGGTGGGGAAAAAGAACATTGCCACCAAGTATTTCCCCTCGAGTTGTAAAAGGTGACAAAAACAGGACGGGGATAGGACTAGGCATTGCACCTTTCTTTATACTACAGTTAGGTAAATGCACACAAATACACACTAGTGAGCTTCGGAACCAACATCTCTTCATTTGTGCTCCGTAGGAGTTGGAGAGAAACCAACTCAGGCCCACGCATGTACCCATCATATACAAAACCAATAAACTTTACACACACATCCATTAGATTGAACACACACACCACACTCTCCAACACAAACCAGTACACAGAGAACTAGAGTTGCATCCATCACACCATAACACATGCACCCCAAAAAATAGCCACACAAGAATACACCCTAAAGGTATAAATGTTATTCTCCCATACCCAGCCAACTTGCTGAACAGGTAACACCTAATTAAAAAAAAAAATGTCGTTGCATGTGATTCTTAACCCGACTCATTTTAACTTTTATCAGAAATTGGTGGAAGGAAAGCACGGATTGTGGAAGGCCCAGCTGTTAGCAGTAGTAAGCCAGCAGTAGCACCAGCCAGGAATCCAGTCTCTTGCACAGTATTCATCCAAAACCTTGTGCGACCCTTTACAATAAACCAGCTGAAGGAATTATTACAAAGGACAGGACGCTTAGTTTCTAATGGATTCTGGATTGATAATATCAAGTCCAAATGTTATGCACAGGTAATATAGTTCTTATTCATTAAAGTTTCCAGATATTTGTAAAATTGTTATTTTTCTTTGCCATTAAAAATTCTTGGAATATACAAAGCAAAAATTTTTAACAGCCTTTATTGCTTATGTTCAGTATGAAACAGAAGACCAGGCCCAGGAAACACGTGTAGCACTTCATGGTGTGAAGTGGCCAGTTTCCAACCCAAAGAACTTGTTTGTAGACTATGCTACTGAAGCTGACTTAGTCAAGAAGTTGCAGGAGACCACTCCAGCACCTCATAAGCCTGTTGATGAGAGAGAGGAGAAATGGAAAGTGAGTTCTTAAGATATTTATAGTTGTTTTACAATATGATTTATGTAAAGCATGTTTCTTTGCACCCCTGTACTTATATGATTGACCTGCAAAATGAGGACAGGAGTGGGAGAAGAGAGACTTCCCAGGTTTGATTCACTCATGTGAAAATTACTCCGCCTTCCTTCAACAGAACTTCCAATTTATCTCAGATACATTCTCATGGAACAATTTTATTCTATACACTGTCATTGACACACAATTGCTCTGTAGACAACCACAGCCTTGTGTGGATTAATTCAACCCAACTGTCCATCGATTGTTTGATTCACTCTCTATCTTCACTTCCAACACTGATTCAACACTAATTCATTCTCAAAACTTTGTTCATTTGACATTGTCCCAGTCCATTTACAGATTTTTTAGTCCCTTGCCATATTCTATAACTTCAGTTCATTTGACTTTGTCCCAGTCCATTTACAGATTTTTTAGTCCCTTGCCATATTCTATAACTTAAGGGGACCTCCCCTCTCTGCCCCCTCATGCGGAAAAAGAGAAGATGGGTAGAAATCCCTTCAGGCTGCATTATATCATTCACACTGTCCAAATTGAATCTACCAACTCTGGAACAAAGAAGAGAAAGAGAAGATCTGCTGACTATCTACAAAATAATGAAAGAAATGGAAGTTTTAGACAGGAACGAATTGTTAGTGTGGGACAACGGTAAAACGAGAGGACACGGAAAAAAACTGATAAAGGATAGTTATAGAAAAAACTTGAAAAGGAACAGTTTCCCACATATAACTTGATGCAGAGAGATACAAAGATGGGTCACCACGAGCATAGCTCCCCTCCTGTATATTACAACTAGGTAAATACATAACTACTCACTATGCCCCCCACCCCCTCCCATTCTTGCATTACAGTATCATCAATACGCAGGAGCTCCTGCTTTCTTCCTTGCTCAACAGACATTCCCTTCTTGCTCAGAGCCCCTTTCACCCCATCCATCCATTTCATTGTGCCCTCAACTTCATTCCATCCTCACCTGCCTTTTACACATTTTTTAATAATCTTCACTTATTCCTAACCAGCCTAATACCTTCATCAGCTCTATCTGCCGTCTTTTCCACCCTCACTCCCCACTTCATTTCTCACTCTATTCAGCCTAGTAACCCCTATCATACTTCTCAGACACTTCATCTTAAACACATTTAAACTTTTCTTAAATTTAGTCTCCACTCCATATTGTAATTGGCACAATCACCCCTTCATATAATTTCTTTGCATCCATTCCCAGATGTCTACTTCTCGTTACATTTTTTAATCCCCCAATCCCCTATGACATTTACTTGCTTCTTAGTCTACAATTTACCTTCACTCCTCCCTTTCCTGTCATGTGTAACCCCAAACACCTAAAACTATCCACTTCCTCCAGCCTCTCTTGTTTAAAACTTACTTCCAACACTCGGCCATCCTCTCCCTTTGTACATCACATCACCATACTACCCACATTTACCTTCAACTTTCTTCTATCACATACTTTTCCAAAATCCATCACTAACTGCCTTAATCCCCCATCTGACCCTGCCACAAGTGCAGTGTTGTCAGCATACTGAATGAAGAAACAGTGAATGGAAAAACTATACAAGAATTTAAGATCATATTGGATGTTGAAAGTTACAAAAGCGGATCACTACAAGCATAGATTCTTCCCGTAAAATACAACTAGGTACCACCAGGTAAATACACACACACACACACACATTGATAAGACCAATATGAGTATGCTGTGACATTATGGACACCCAGTACTACATACATACATATACCAAGGCTTTTTCCCCCTTCCAAGGGAGGTAGCCAAAAAGGGAAAGGCATAAAAACACTCCCACCCATTTCATCCCTAAATACACTCCACACCCCTCCCACCCTTCCTCTCATCTGAGCACCTCCTGGATGACGGGTCATCCCTGCACCCTGCCCACCGCCCTGGGTCAGAAGCAGTGTCGCAAGACACAGTACATCCACAGCGAGGCCGCTTCATTTAATCGGCGACCCCCCCTCTCCGTCCCCCTTTGCATATAAGGCAAGGACGGGGAGAAATCCCTTCGGGCTGCGTCAAAATTTACTCACATATACTACCCCACCCCCCACTTCCCCGCCCATTCCTCCTCATGCAGTCACAACATCATCCATATACAACCATTCTCCACTCACCTCTGTCTTCCGTCCTCTCCCTTCCTTCCTCAACAGACATTCCCCTCTTCCCCAAAGCCCCCTTCACCCCATCCATCCACCTCATCCTAGGACGTCCCCTCATGTTCACTCCCTCCACATCTGCCTTCCATACCTCTTTTACTAGTCTTTCTGCACTCATTCTTTCCATGTGTCCAAACCATCCTAATATTCTTTCATCAACCCTATCTCCCAAATCCTTTTTCACCCCTGTTCTCCTCCTCACCTCCTCATTTCTCACTCTATCTAGCCTAGTAACCCCCACCATACTTCTCAGACACCTCATCTCAAACACATTCAAACTCCTTCTCTCTTCTTCTCTTATGTTCCACGTTTCTGCCCCATACAGTGCTGTTGGCACAATCACTCCTTCATACAGTCTCCTCTTCGCATCCATTCCCAAATGTCTATTCCTCATTACACTCTTTAAACCACCAAGGCATTTACTCGCTTCTCTCAATCTACATTCTACCTCCACCTTCACTCCACCTTTTCCTGCTACACTTGCACCCAAGTATCTAAAACTATCCACTTCCTCCAGTCGCTCTCCCTTAACCCCTTCCATACGGTGCCGCACACGTAGGCGTCATGGGGAGCGAGTGTATTCGCGAGGCTGCCATATCGGCGTCTTGATTATATTTATTGTAGTCGCCCCTGTGTTTTTACATTCTCTCAAATGTGCCCTGAATCCCATTCTCTGGTGTATTCAAAATTCGTGGGTGAAAGAGAGAACGATCGATATAAGCGGTGACTATATTTTATGATGCGAGTATTATTACGAAACGTCGTACGGCTGGCATTGGCTGCTGCCACTGAGATCTAAGTCCATGACGCCTACGTGTGCGGCACCGTATGGAAGGGGTTAATGTTCACTTCCAGTCTACTGCCACTTTCACCCCTTGTACATCTCATCACCTTACTTTTACCCACATTTATCTTTAGCTTTCTTCTATCACATACTCTCCCAAACTCTGCCACCAGCTTCCTCAATCCCTCCTCTGACCCTGCCACAAGCGCAGTGTCGTCCGCAAACAACAGCTGGCTCACCTCCCACTTTTCTCCATTTTCTTTAACCATCTCCAATCCCTGACTCACTACAGTACTAAAAAGAATGTAAGGAAATTAGAAAGAATTCATTGAGCAATGACAAAGATTGCACTAACAGTCTCCAAAGTGACATGAACAAAGATTGTCCAAACTTGAACTACCAACCTTGGAACAAAGAAGAGAAAGAGGAGATCTACTGATCATCTACAGAATTATGAAAGAGATGGAAGTCCTCGATAGAGATGATTTCCTAAAGTGGGATAAAAGAAAAACAAGAGGACATGAAAAGAAATTTAAAAGGGATAGTTACAGAAGAGATCTGAAAAAGAATAGTTTCCCACACAGTGGTGGATATCTAGATTAAATTGAATGAGGAAACAAGGAGTGAAAAAAAACCTGCAAGAATTTAACCTCTTCACTCCGGGGCACATCGCACATCTGGCAGCATTAGCTGCCCGACGTGCGATGTTGCGTCATAATAATTGCATTATAAAAAATAAAGTCAGTGCTCAAATGTTCGCTCTCTTTCACCCGTGTATTTTGATAACCATAGAAAATTGATGAAGCCAGTTATAGAGAATGGAAATTACGTAGGTACAACTACAGTAAATATAATCAAGATGCTGACATCGGCATTATTGAGTACCCACTTGCTCCTCATGCCGCCTACGTAGGCGTCACCATATGGAAGAACAAACTGGATGCTGAAAGATACAAAGACAGGTCACTATGAGCATAGCTCCCTCCTGTAAAATACAACTAGGTAAAATACACACACTGATAAGACCAAGATTGGAGTATGCTGTGATACTATGGACACCCAGTACTAAAAAGAATATAAAGAAATTAAAATACAGAGCAATGACAAAGAAACCAACACACTCCAAATTGAGGTACTAACAAAGGTAGTCCAAATTGGAACTACCAACCCTGGAACAAAGAAGAGAAAGGAGATCTACTGACCATTTACAGAATTATAAAAGGGATGGAAGTCCTAGACAAAGATGATTTATTAAAGTGGGATAAGAGAAAAACAGGACATGAAACTCAAAAAGGATAGTTATAGAAGAGATCTGAAAAAGAATAGTTTCCCACACAGTGGTGGATATATGGAATAAATTGGATGAGGCAACAGTGTGTTAAAAAACTACAAGAATTTAAGAACAAACTTGATGCTGAAAGATACCAAGACTGGTCACTACGAGCATAGCTCCCTTCCCATATAATACATCTAGGTAAATACACACATTATGGTCACCCAGTATCAAAAAGAATATAAAATTGAAGGAATCCAGAGAGCAACCACGAAAATGGGCCCAACACTTCAGACTTGTCATATAAAGAGAGACTGGCTAAATTGAAGTTACCGACTTGGAAATAAAGAAGAGAGAGGCAGCCTACAGACTATATATAGAATCATGAAAGGCATGGAAATACTTGATAGAGAGGACTTACTAAATTGGGACAAGAGAAACCCAAGAGGACATGGAAAGAAACTCAAATAGGATAGTTATAGAAGAGACCTGAAGAAAATCTGTTTTCCACACAGAGTGGTGGACACTTGGGACAAGCTGGACTAAACAATATTGTGTGCAAATCTGTACACGAATTTAAGAGCAAACTAGACACTGCAAGATACAAAGGTGGGACACCATGAATGTAACTCCCCTACCCATAAGATACAACTAGGTAAATACACACAAATAAGAACAAAATTGGAATATGCAGCATCACTATGGACACCTAGTAAAAAAAAAAAAAAAAAAAAAAAAAGATAGCACCAACACTTTTCAATTTGACATACAAAGATAGGATAAACTAAATTTACCAACTCTGGAACAATGAAGAGAAAGAAGTGATTAGCAAACCATTTACAGAATTATGAAAGGGATGGAAATTCTTGATAGGGATGACCTACTAATAGGACCAAAGAAATACAAGAGGACACAAGAAGAAACTTGAGAAAGACAGCTACAGAAGAGATCTGAAAAAGAATAGCTTCCCACATAGAGTGATAGATATCTGGAACAAACTGAATGAGGAAACTGCTAAAACTATACACGACTTTAAGAAATAACTGGATGCGGAAAGATACAATAGTGGGTCACTACGAGCATAGCTCTCTTCCCGCAAAATACAACCAGGTAAACACACAGAATTATGAAAGGTATGGAAGTCCTTGATAGAGAAGACTTATTAAATTGGGATAGAAGAAAAACAAGGGGACATGAAAAGAAATTCAAAAGAACATTTATGAAAGAGATGGGGAGGGGGATGGCTTTCCACACAGAGTGGTGGATATCTGGAACAAATTGGATGAAACAATAGTGTGTGCAAACACCATACATAAATTTAAGAACAAACTAGATGTTGTGAGATACAAAGACGGGTCACCACAAGCATAGCTCCCCTTCCCGTATAATACAACTAGATAAAAATAAATGCACATACAAAGATGGGAAACCATGAGCATAGCTCCCTTTTGTGTAGAATACTAGGTAAATACACACATTCACACATGCATGTATACACACCAAAGTTACACCCTTTTAGATTTAGTCACTAACTGCTCAGCCTCTTCTCCCAATCTGCCAGAAGTGCTGTCATCAGCAAAGACCCTATTTACCTTCCATATCCCTCAACCACCAACTTCAAATGTCTGCCTAGCACTTGTGTGTTAATCACCTGATCATCCTCCTATACATGTAGAACAAACTCTGACATTACTTAAATCTTGTGCAGTCCCACCTTCACCCTAGACCACACACCCACACACTCTTCTCACCTCAACATCTCAAGGATTAAGGGCCGCTTTACTTCCCAGCACAGTACTAAGATCCAAAGTAATATAACAAAGCACAGCTCTTCCTTAGCAGGGCCTAATAGTAGTCTTGAAATGGCGTTTTGGGGTGAGGGGGAGCACTCCATTTAAAAATGAATTAAGGAGATGAGAAGACCATCTCATCAGGTGCCATTATCCCCCATCAGTTGACATTCTCCCTCCATTCATTTGTATCCACTTTGTATGTACATTACTTGATTTATTTCAGATGAAAATAAACATGTGGTTAACAGTTTTGAAATATGGTTACAGATGAGAGAGGGGCCTGTGCGAGAATGGGATTTAGCAAAGATTGGAGAGCGTTCACCAGGAGAAAAGGAACGTGAAAAGGAACGTTTACGAAGGGAAAGAGAAGAAGAGAAGCTACGTGAAAAAATGCCTAGTCATAATAAAAGTCCTCGAGAAAGTAAGAACCTTGCATTTGTTGATTTGTCTTCATATTGTTATGTAGAGCCAAGGACCTACTTGCTTGTTGCATTGGACAGTTGTTTTGATAAATTTGAATAGCATCAACCAGTGGTAATCTTCAAAGTTTATTTATTACATGTTTGTATTTAAATAACGTAACTCCAGTTGGAGAATATGTACATAGTGGCGTGTTGGATTAGATTGAAATTCTTCAATTATCTTGCCAATTCTATGATGTATCCTTGGTATTATACATGTTGGTATACCTTCATCCCATTTTTGGAAGTGGGGGGATTTTTTTCTCGTAGTTTTAGGAAATCGGCTTATTTATATTCCAGCATTATCACTCCTATCACTCCATGGCTGTTCAATGTGCACATGGATGGAGTGGTGTGGGAGTTAAAGGTGAGGGCAATGGGCAGGGGACTGGGGATAGTTTAAGAAAATGGAGAAAAATAAGAGGTGAGCCTTTTACTGACAACATTGCACTTATGGCAGGGTCAGAGGAGGGATTAAGAGAGTTAGTGACAGAGTTTGGGAAGTGTGATAGGAAATTGAAGGTAAATGTGAACAGAAGCAAGGTGATGAGATGTACAAGGGTAGAGGATGGCAGTGAGTTGGAAGTAAGTCTAAAAGGAGAGATGCTGGAGGGAATGGATAGCTTCAGGTATAGTCTCATGTGAGGAATGGAGGTGGAGGTAACTTGTAGAGAGAAGCAAGTAAATGCTTTAGGAAATTAAAAAGTGTTATGAGAAATGGGTAACTGAGAATGGATGCAAAGAGGAGATTGTATGAAGGGGTTATTGTGCTGACTGTATTGTGTAGGGCAGAGACTTAGAATTTAAGAATGGCAGAGAGGAAAAGTTTAAATGTTTGAGATGAAATGTGTGAGAAGTATGGTAGGGGTTACAAGATTGGATAGAGTGAGAAACTAGGAGGTGAGGAGGAGAGCAGGAGTGGAAAAGGAGATGGCAGGTAGGGCTGATTGAAGATTATTGGGATGGATTGGACACAAGGAAAGAAGGAGTGATGAAAGATTAGTAAAAGAGGTGTGGAAGGCAGTGGTGGATGGAGTGAACTTTAGGGGACGACTGAGGATGAGATGGATGGATGGGGGTGAAAGGGGCATTAAACCAAAGGGGAATGTCTGTTAAGCGAGGAAGGGAGAAGGCAGGAGATAGGGATGAGTGGAGAATGACTGTGTATGGATTATACTGTTATGCAAGGAAGTGGGGGGGATAGGGGATGTTAATGTGTGAATGATATCTTGACATAGTCCGAAGGGATTTCTCTCTGACTTCTCATTTTTTGTATAAGGGGATGGAGAGGGCGGATTGCCGATTAAGTGAAGCAGCCTTGCTGTGGATGTATTGTGTCTTGCTTCATTGCCTTTGACACAGGGCATTTGGCAGATGCAGGGATGATCCATCATCCATGAGGTCCTGAGATGGAAAGGGTGGTGGAGGGGAGTGAATTAGGTGGGAATAGGTACGTGCCTCTGACTTAGCTACCTCCCTTATAAGGGGGAGAAACTTTTGGTACATAGATAGGTAATACACACACACACACACACACACACACACACACACACACACACACTCACTTTCTCACACTCACTTTCTCACACATGCACTTGCACCAGCAGAGTTTCTGACTCTTGAAGCAAATGCCACTAGCATCTGTGAACACATCCAGGCAACATACTCCAGCAGCCTTAGATGCAACCATCACTCAGAAGACATTGAAGACTTCAACTTACATTGAATTACTCAGCCAGTGCAGACATCAATCTTTGAGTGATTTGTATGCCAAACCAGTGGCCATTGCTGGTTCCCAGGAATGTTGGGTTTCTCTCAAGAGAGACCTGGGGCAGCAAGTTTATCCACAGCATTCTAATGTATCTGGTGGTTATAAATATTGTAATTTAATGGACCTAAGCATTAAAAAGACATTTTGATGATTTACAGATGAAAATGACGTGCGAAAAAAGGAAGAGGAACAGCCTGCCAAATTGCTAGATGATCTCTTTCGCAAAACCAAATCACAACCAGCCATTTACTGGCTGCCTCTCACTCAGCAACAAGTAATTACACACATTTGCAAACCAGTTTATGATTACATGTTCAATATATTTTGGAAATTTGTAATGGAAATAAATACTTCTTTAATATGTATTAAAACTTATGCTACATCTGTATATCACCCAACTACTCTCATTTTTCTTGGGAGTGTAGATAATTCAGAAAGAAGCATTGAGACGGCAAAAATTGATTGAGCATGATCGGCGGATGGCTGAAGTGAGGGCTGAGAGAGAGAAGGAAAGAGAAGAGCGGGAGAAGCAAAGAGCTGAAAGAGAAAAGGAGCGGGAGAAGGAAAGGCAGGAGAGGGAACGAACTCGTGAAAAGGAAAGGGAAAAAGAAAGAAATGCTAAAAGATCACGATCACGGTCAGGATCAAGAACTAGGAAGAGGAGTAGATCTCCAAGGAGGTCGTCTCCAAGGCGGTCGTCTCCAAGAAGATCACCTAGAAGGTCTCCCCGTAGGTAAAGATCAGACACATTGATCCGTACCTTTCATGGGCATTCTCAGACAAAGCCAGTTTGATGAATGAAATATATTCATCATTAGCAAAACTGTATTATATATTGTTTATTTACTTTGTTTCAGATCAAGATCTCGGCGATAATGTAGAAGGGTTTGGCTTGAGGGTAGAGTGATGACTCCCTAGCTTGCAGCTATCCGCCTCCACTGCAGGGCTCATGCCAATGCTGCTGTTTGCAGATTTTGGTCGCTTTAAGGGCATTAGTCCATTATATGTGGTCAAGACTGCCTTTAAGGTTAATATCACAGAATTCCTCTCCCTCTGTGTTTCCCAAATCCCCCAAAACCAACTTTCCTTGTTTCCCCTTTTCCTATCCTCATCTCCCGAGCCATTTATATCTTTATTACAGGATTCATTACCACCCAGTGCTCTCCATTGCAAGCTTAGATTATTTAACATTAGGAATACATTAGCTGAGTTATTCAGAAAGATAATTAGGATGTGGTTTTTATTTTATTTTAGTGTTTATTTTTCTTTGTTTTTGTTTTTGTTATAGCTTGGGTGGGTGAATTAAGGTGAGGTAAGTATGGAATACAGTTTGGCAGTTTACGCATGAGTTTATTATAGGGGAAGTTTTTTTTTTTTTTTTCGGTTTCATATATCAGGAGAGCATTGGGTGGTAAAACAAATAAACCAATAGGTCGCGGATCAGCTTCTCATGAGGGAGATAAAGGAGAACTGCATTTCATCTGGATGATCAACAGTATGACGATGAACCCCCCTCCCCTTCCTCTGGACAGTGAGAGACCTTCGATGACCAGCGTTTGAGTTCACCAGTGACTGTGCACCATTATTTCCCTCTTAATGAGGAAGTGGACCTAGTGTCCAAAGTGATCTACAATTTAGCAAATTTTCTCAGTTCACCTGCTGTGATTTTTGGACAAATTTTTGTATGGACCAAGTGAACTGAAATTTAACAACAAAGTCATTTGTTTACCAAAACTACAATAATTTATTATTATACTTCTCATCTTAAAAGTGACTAAAAAGAAAAAGGTTAATGCTGAATACAGCATCCTTGGACAGTGGAATCCTGAAAATTATATTCTTGTAGATGAACATGACCCCCTCACATGATTAATTATTTGGCAGAAAGAAGCAAGTGATGAGCAAGATGGCTTTTGTGTGTGGGAGCAATTGTTTGTACACACACTGCCAAGTTGCAAGTACAAAAGTATTGTTATGCACCCAAACTTCTGCTGGACTTGGAATTGATTATGTTCAGTTTTGCCTGCTTTTGTTGATTTGTAATTGTGTGTTTGATTCTTTGATTTTGTAGGGCAGTTCCAATTTTTACTTTGAAAGCAGAATTTGTAAAAAAAAATAAATATATATATATATATATATATTAATGTAAAATACATATTTGTAGTGTGCTGATGCAGAAATAAAGTTTAACTGCTGTTCAGATTAATTTCCATCACCTTTTTATGTTTTATACATATAACCAAGGGATTTTTCCCCCCTTACTAGGGAGGTAGCCAAAGTCAGAGGCATAATTCCATTCCCACCCATCTCTTCCACCCTCTCCATTCACCACCCCTCCCTCCCTCCCTCATCTTGGCTCCTCATGGATGAAAGGTCATCCCAGCATAATTCCCATTGCCTGGGTCAGATGCAATTCAGCAAGACACAGCACATCTACAGCAAGACTGCTTCATTTAATTGGTGACCACCCTTCTTCATCCTGTCGTGTAGTAAAATTTTGAGGATAAGATAAATCCCTTCAGGCTGCGTCAAAATATAATTCACACATAACCGCTCCCTAATCACTCCCCCTATCCCCCACCCACTCCCTCCCATGTATCACAGTGTAATCCATACACAGCCATTCTCCACTCCTATCTTCTACCTTCTCCCTTCCTCAACAGGCATTTCCCTCTTGCTCAACATCCATTTTACCCCATCCATCCATCCATCTCATCATCAGTCATCCCCTCATGTTCACTACATCCACCTCTGCCTTACACACCTCTTCTACTAATGTTCACTCATTCTTTCCATGTATCCAAATCCCTTCCCAATACTCTCCTTTTCCACCCCGCTCTCACCACCTTGTTTCTTACTCTGTCCAACCTTGTAATCCCTACCATAGTCTCAATTTCATCTCAAACACATTTAAACCTTTACCCTGATGTTCCATGTCTGCCCCATACTGCTGTTGGCACAATCACTTCTTTATTCAATCTCCTCTTTGGATCCATTCCCAAATGCCTTTTTCTCATTACATTTTTTAATCCCCTAAGGAACTTTATTGCTTCTCAATCTACAATCTACCTCCACTTCTACTTTGTTTTCTTTAACCATCTCCAACCCCCTGTTCACCCTTGTATTTACCTCCCATAATAACTTGTCCATGTACATAGTGAACAGCCGTGGCAACATGACACATCCCTGGCCAAGTCCTACCTTAACCTTAAACCACTTGCTCTCCCCATTTCTAACACAGGCACTACTATTCTCTTAAAAACTCTTGACTGCCCTTAACAGCTTTCCTCTGATCCCATATGTCTGCAAAACCTAGTGCCTTCCTGTCTACCCTGTCATAGGCCTTTTCCAGATCTATAAAGGCTCAAAAAACATCATTACCCATTGCTCATCTTTCTCTTATATTGTCTTGCCCCCAAAATTTGATGTATGCAACCCTTATCTTTCTTAAACCCATTCTGTTCCCCAAAATTTGATGTATGCAACCCTTATCTTTCTTAAACCCATTCTGTTCCGATCTTAATCCTCTCAAGACCCATAAGTCTTCCCAGCTACTCTTTAGATGAAGAGTATTATGTTTTTGGAAGCCTTAAGTTCTTATAATCCTACCCATCCATTAGTTTCAGAAATTTTAGAATGGATGTTTTTACTAAGTCGTAAAAGAAAATTAATTAGGTTCTGTTGGGTTCCGTCCCATGTCGGTATAATAGGCAACGAGGAGGCTGACAGGTTAGCCAAAGAAGGATCATTAAAACATCCTATTAACAAGGCCATTCCAGATACCGACTATCAGCCTGAAATTAAGAATGCAATAAAATCTTCCTGGCAATTCTCATGGTCTTTGATCGAATTTAATAAGATGAGAGAAATCACAGACTCTGTTAATCCATGGATATATTTATCCAGCTGTCGTAGAAGAGAAGTGTCAGTGTGTCGCCTCCGAATTGGACACACGAACTTCTCTCATGGCTTTTTAATGAGTGGTAACTACCAGCCTTTTTGCAGCGATTGTTTGGTGCCACTAACGGTTAGACATTTGCTGGTCGAATGTCCTAGCTTGGTGGAACAGAGAGAGACATTTTAACAGGGACAGGGCTGGGAGTTTTAATTTGAGTTTCATTTTGGGAAAAGACTTGGACGAAGACTCTCTTTTCAATTTCATTGAAGATGTTGGTTTCTCTAACTTGATCTGATTTTAATATATAGGACATATTTTATTTTATCCAGTAGTTAATATATATTGAGTTTACTTTCGGTGTCAATAACCTAGTAGTTACGACACCAGATTGAACGCTTATAATCAATCAATCAATCCCAGCTACTCTACAAACTGAACCCCATGAAACTACTACTCACATTTGTCTCCTTTTCCTTTGTAAATGAATTATAAGATTTTTGACATCAACCAAGTGCCAGAGCCTTGAGACTATTCAGCACTTTTTTTTATGAATTGGTTCTTGTATACTGGGGTAGTATGTGTGAGTAAATTTTGACGCAGCCCGAAGGGATTTCTCCCCGTCCTCTCCTTATATGAAAGCGGGGTCGCCGATTAAATGAAGCGGCCTTGCTGTGGATGTGCTGTGTCTTGCGACACTGCTTCTGACCCAGGGCGGTGGGCAAGGTGCAGGGATGGCCCGTCATCCAGGAGGTGCTCAGATGAGAGGGAGGGGTGTGGAGTGTATTTAGGGATGAAATGGGTGGGAGTGTTTTTATGACTTTCCCTTTTTGGCTACCTCCCTTGAAAGGGGGAAGAAGCCTTGGTATATGTATGTATGTATGGTTCTTATAAAAAAAATATTTTCATCACTCATTTGAAAGCATTTATATTATTTATTAGAGGTAAAAATATATACATACAAATACCAAATACGTTTTCCCACTTACAGGAGGAGCTAAGAGGTGTGTTAATGGGAATGGAGTAGATTTTAATACGTGTATGTATAAAATCTACTCCCATTCCATCCCTACATACTCCACTCCCATTAACACACTTCCCTCCCTCTTGGCTCCTCCTGTATGACTGATCATACCCATATCTCACCCACTGCCCAGGGTCAGATACAGTGCAGCAAGACAAAGCACATCCACAGCAAGGCTGCTTCATTTAATCAGTGACCTACCCTCTCCATCTCATGCAGAAAAAGAGAAGACTGGGAGAAATTCCTTTGGGCTGCATCAATTTATTATTCACACAGTCCCTCACCCCCCACCCCTTCCTTTCCATACATCACAACATCATACACAACCATTCTCCATTCACCCCTGTGTTTTGTCTTGCTCAACAGACATTCCCCCCTTTCCCAATGCCCCTTTTACCCCATCCATCTCGTCCTTGGTTGCCCCCTCATGTTCACTTCTTCCACACCTCTTTACTAATTTTTCTTCACTCATTCTTTCCATGTGTCCAAACCATACCAATACTTTCATCAACCATATCTTCCAACTCCCTTTCCAACCCCGTTCTCCTCACCTCGTTTCTCACTGTATCTAGCCTAGTAACCCCTATCATACTTCTCAGGCACATAATCTTAAATACATTCGAAATCCTCTCTTCCTCTCTATGTTTGCACACACTTATTTCTTCATCCAATTTGTATGGAACAAATTGGATGAAGAAATAGTGTGTGCAAACACAATACAAGAATTTAAGAACAAACCTGATCTTGTGAGATACAAAAACGGGTCACCACGAGCTTAGCTCCCCTTCCTGTATAATACAACTAGGTAAATACAGTGCTGTCAGCACAGTCACTCCTTCATACAAGCAAACTTCCAGACATGTAAAATCTGAGCTCTTGAGAAACATGATAAAAGTGGAATGTCTCAACAGTGTTGCATTAATAGGATACCTAGGTTGTGTTAAATGGGAAGGAGAGTGCTCATGGATACCTGAGATGGTTAAATTACAGCACAAATAATGAGTATTGAAGCAAAATGGAAAAAAAAAGAATACAGGCCAGAGAAGCCCAATGTTGGTGGAGCGTCGAATCACAACATTAACATGTATCCAGAGCCATCTATCGGTGCAAGACCGAAGCATAATGTGAGCTTCAGGTTCCCTTGGGGTATGAAAATATTTCTTTTAGATAGTGGCAATGGGGGACATTTTTCTGGATTCAGTGAGTATGAATAAAGTGGTTTTCAAAGTTGTTCTAAAAGCAAATTTTTATTCCTATCTTTAGTTGAAATAATTGTCAATCACTTTGGTGGTTTTGGAAGTTCTCATCTGAAATACTGGTTTCCTCATATTTATTAGGATGGAAGACATCCAAGCCTGATGGAGCTCCAGCCATCATTTTTTTTTTTTTTTTTTTTTCCCAAGAGGATCGGCAGCAGCATCAGGATTTGAGTAGGTAACCCAAGATTTCCAGGTCTTATAGTTATTTGTCCATTTTACTATTATTTCAATAACATTTCCATAGGTACTAAATTTCTCGTATATTAAATCATAGCTCATGTCAAGAGGAAGCAGAGCTATGAAGACAATTCCTAGAAGGTATAAATGGTTCTAATGTAACTACATTCAAGTTATCATTTACCTTGGGATTTTCCATATCCAGTCCATCATCATCATCAGAGGAATTTTAGAAGATCTCGCTCCATGTTACAAGTATTTGGTTGAGGAAGCAAGCCTAAAAACCACCCCATTCAGAGGGAGTCACTCCTATCCAATGAGGCTCAACATGGAAAGGGTTTGAGTGGGGACCAGTCTTCTACTAAGAAGGGGCTGCCTTCCTTAAGGTAAGGTAACACTGGTCAGTGAGGACACAGAGGCCCCTCCCACCATCAGCTCCAGGGCCTGGCACCCCCCATTACCCACAAATACAGGACTTGAAACTGGATCCCTTTTAAGGGGTAAAAGCATCAAATCCAAAGCATTGAAATGTTTGTAGTCAAAATCAGTCCAAGATCATTAATGAAGATCCATCAACTCAGCTTTAGTCTGGAAGCTCAGGGCTGATCTCTCCAGCTTAGTAGAACCTGGCTGGCACAACTCGGCCCGTAATTGCAACATGCAAACTCCCCCACTATGTCGAAGTACTGGACTAACGGGGGGGCTTTCCCTTGTAAGGCAGAACTATACAGGCACTCCTCCAGCACTATCTTCCTTTAGACAAACATTAAAACCTCAACAGTCAGTCCACCATCACTGTAACACACTTTTTCAGACACTGCATGACACCCACTTAACCAAGTTGTTGTTGTTGTCGTTCCCTAGACTGTCTGTCCGAGCAGTCCCGTCTCCCCAAGGAAGGCCACAGCCGAAACTGGGTTTTCCCACAAATCCTTTATAGAGTGTATGTTGTGTTGTTTGCGTGCATGATTGTGTATAATGCAGTCTTCCATTATGTGTTGTATGGTATGGGGTGAAGTGTTACATCCTGGGCAGCTGTTCACAACACGGTCGTCCAGCCTCTTCTGGTAGCTTAGAAGTGCTGGGTGGTGACCGCATCGCAGTCTGGCCAAGTGGACTCTGTCCTTTCGTGGGGAGAGAGGATTCAGAAGGGTGGATATCAGGGGGTCTGGCATGCAGCAGTGTGTTGTCTTTCAGTGTGTTAATGGAGCGGTGAGTGATATGATTATGAATATGTTTCCGGAGGCTGGTATTTGGTGGTTGTGGAGGAAGAGAAGAGAGTATCTGTGCGTAATAAAGGTCTTTGGGTGTAGTTTTAATGTTTCTTGGTGTGTGTGGGTGTTCTGCTATGTAGTGTAGCGGGTGTGATGTGTTTGTGGTGGCTGCAGCAAGTGTTTGTGTGCCTCTCATGTCGAGGTGGTCCTTGACTTTGAGGACTTTTGTTTCATGGTGTAAATGGTCTGTAGGTGATGTATTTGTGCAGCCTGTAATTGTTTTTAGGGCTTTGTTTTGTATGATTTGAAGGGTGTTGTGGTGTGTCTCACTGAGATTAGGAGCCCATGCAGGACTCGCATAATTCATCACTGAGCGTATGCATTGTTTGTATATTGTTATATTAGTTTCTTTGTTTTGTCCAAATGTTGTTCCAGTGATTGACTTAAGTGCGTTAAGTCTAGGTGTGCATTTGTTTTTTTATGTTTGTGAGGTGTTGTTTGAAAGATATGGATGTATCGTATGTTACACCAAGAATTTTCGGTGTGTTTGTGTGTGGTATTAGAGTGTTGTTGATGTAGAGATGAGGTATGTATTTGTGTTCTTTTGTCCAGTTGGTGAGAAGTGTTGCTGTAGATTTGGTTGGAGCTATTTTGAGTCTGTTTGTGATGAACCATGTGTTGAATGTATCAAGGTATGGCTGTATTATTTCTGCAGTTTTGTCTGTGTCACAATGTATGCATGTGATTGTTATGTCGTCTGCGTAGGAAGAGATTTGTATTTCTGAGGTGTCTAGTGTGGGTATATCATGCATTAAAGAGTGTGGGGGATAGAACTGAGCCCTGTGGTACCCCGTTCTTAATGTTTCTGGTGTACGATGATTGATCATTATATGACACGTAAGCATTCCTGCCTGCAAGGTAGTTGGCAAGCCATCTTTGGTGTTATTGTGCATGTCCGTGTTATATATTTTGTTTGTTAGGCTATGGCGGGGGATAGCATCAAAAGCTTTACTAATGCCTAATGATGAGAAGTGTTCTATGATTGGGCTTATCTGAATTGATGCCATCTAAAATTCTTTGTGTGAGGTTTGTCAGAAGAGTGTTTGTGGAGTGTAGTGGCCTAAAACCATGTTGTGAGTCAGCAAGGGGAATATGTGGTGTGACAATGACTTTAGAGGGGGTGCAGAGAAGTGTGATTGGGCGGTGCGATGTTGGGATTGTTGGGTCTTTGTTCGGTTTTGGAATGGTGATTATTTTACCATGCTTCCAGATGTCGGGTATAGTGTTGTGTGAATAGCTGTAGTTTGCAATGTTTGTGAGTGCGTGTATACCTTGTGGTCCAATGTGTTTTAGGTGGATGTTGCTTATGTTATCAGGGCCACAGGCAGATGAGTGCTTGAGATTATGCATTATGAGTTTTGTCTGACTGTCTATGAAGGGTGTATAGTCTGAGTCTGTGGGGAAGTCTTTCTTACGTCGAATGGTGCGTCGGTCGTCAGGGTGAGATGTAAGATGGCTCGTCTGTGCAAAATGACGTACGAGTGCGTT
Organism: Oratosquilla oratoria; assembly: GCF_046742065.1. Taxonomy (NCBI): domain Eukaryota; kingdom Metazoa; phylum Arthropoda; class Malacostraca; order Stomatopoda; family Squillidae; genus Oratosquilla; species Oratosquilla oratoria. Next base: position 37,280,134 of record NC_134809.1, on the reverse strand, counting down.
TGCTTGTTGTCTGTTTGAGGGTAGATTATCTGTTGTTGTGATTATTGCTGCGTGAGAGCGTGTAGTGTTAGTGTTGGATAGTGTGATGCTGTTGAGTGTTTTGTACAATTTGCTGGTGTTTGTTTTGTGATCAAGTGTATTGATAAAGTTTTGCCAATTTTGTGTTTTTTGTTCATGTATTTTATTGGTAATCACAGTGTTTAGTGTTTGTATTTGGTCTGCTATGTTTTGAGGGATAGGTGTGGGGGTATCGTGTTTAAGTGTGTCACGTTGTCTGATGAGACCTTGGATTTCTGGTGTGAAGTTGGGGTTGTGTGATTTTCTGTTGCCTCTAGGGATGTATCTCTTGTCTGCGTTTTGTATGATTGTATTAAAAGCGTGCACAGCATTGTTTATGTTTGTGATTGGTGTACTGTTAATTGTTTCAAAATGTTGTTCTGTCTCTTCAGTAAAGGCTTCCCAGTTAGCTCTCTTGTAATTGGTGTAAGTGTGTCTGTGGCCAGCTGGGGTGCATCTTGTTTTGGTGGTGATGATGATTGGAAGGTGGTCAGAGCCAAGGGCTCCGACCACTCTCCATGATGTTGTTGGGGTTAGGCAGGGGGAGCAAAAGGTGATATCAGGAGAGGAGGGAGTGTAGAGGGCTTGGTATGGGATATGTGTATGATTATGCGTGTTGTTCATGATAGTCAATGAGTCGAATTGAGTCTGTATATCAAGCCCTCTGTCTGTGTCAGGGTTGTCGACAAACCAGGCAGACGACTTGGCGTTGAAGTCACCACCCATGATCAGGTTGGGGATTGAGGTTAGTTGGCTGAGTTGAGGTCTGAAGGTGTTTGGAACTGTGGGGGATGATTGGGGGGGGAATGTACATGTTAACTATTGTTAGTGTTGAATTGTTGCCTGTGCGGATACGAATGGATTGGGTTTCTGTTGTGTTATCTGTGGTAGGGAGGAGAATTTTGGTTGTGGCACTTGTGTCCACAAAACAGATGGAATGGTGGATCAGGGTGATGAGTCCACCGCCATTGCCGTCAGTCCGGTCTTGTCTGATGGTGGTGTAATTATGAAATGATGGTGTTTTGTGTGAGTGTCTTAATTTTGTTTCTTGTAAAATTGCAATGTGTATGTTGTGTTGTTTAAGAAAGTGTTCAAGTTCATGTTTTTTAGTGTTAATACCGTCAATGTTGTGTTGTAATATGTTGATGTTGTGTGTTTTGTATGTGTTGTATGTTGCCGTTTGGGGTTGAGGTTGGGGTGGTAGTGGGGAAGGTGTAGGATCTGGGTCAGAGGGGGGGAAAGGAGAGATCGGGGACAAAGGAAGGGGAGTACTAATCGGGGGTAAGGGCAAAGGGAAATTGGGAGTGGGTAAGGGTGTTGGCTGTGGTTGGGGAGGTGGGATTGGGGTTACTGGAGGGCAGGTAGAACATGTCCAAGTGTTTGTGTATTGGTTTGTGTCAGCAAGTGTTGTACAAGTGAGGTGGGCCCAGTTTTTGCACATATTGCACTGAACTGAGCCCTTTGTCTGTCTGCTCGAAGTAATGGGTTTAGAGCATGTTGGGCATGTGTATTTTGTGGTGGGCCCAGGATTGCTCTCTACATCTCCGGCTAAAAGTAGAAGAAGAGGGGTGATCGCCGGAAAATGACCCCTCAGTGCAGAAAAAACGTAACATTGTGTGTTGGAAAAAAAGGATTGTGGTACTCCCCCAGGTAGGCGTAGCTCCTCCTTGGGGATCGGTGCCATCTGCGTAGAGCTGATGGCCAGGGGTGGTTGCTGCTGATTGGCCCCCAACTCTTGGGGTTGGGGGGTGGTCCCACGACTTAACCAAGTTGTCTTACCTGCTCTCATCATTTTAATAACTGCTTTCACTTCATCTCTTTTTATTTCTCCCCCATTTTTCTCATACATTACTGTCTTTTTCATAGTGCCTCCCACAACAACTACCTTTCCCTCCCTATCCTTCACATCTAGCAACTCCCAAAAATACTCTACCCATCTTCCTCTTACTGCCACCTCTTCTGTTTTAATTTCTCCATCTGCACCTTTTAACTTTTCTTCTCTACTTGATTCGCCTCCCTGTCCTCTCTCAATTTCTTTCCAAGACATCTTTTTATTATTTTCAAAATTTCAGTCATACTCTTCCCCATTTTACACCTGCTCTCCTTTATCTTATGTTTTGCTTCTCTTCTTTTTTTGTGTATCTCATATGTTTCTCATTCTATTTTGTGATCAGTCCGTGAATGCTCATTTCTTCTTTTACAACCCTCTTTATTTCATCATCTCACCACTCACTACCCTTCCTTCTATTCCCTCCTATCCTCATTGTTTCACACACCATCTTTGTACACCTTGTAACTCCCTTCTTGAAGCATCTACATTCCTCCTCCACTCCCACCTCTACTACCCTTCACTTCTTCTCTCAACTTATTTTTGTACTCCTCCCTTAGTTTACCTTAAGCACCTCCCTACCTTCTGTCTTTTTCCTCTTTCTCCATCTATCCTCCATTCTCAACTTTCCACCAAAAAATTATCCGATATTCTCCCTAAGAAAATGTACATAAAAAAATCTTCCTACTTTCTTGGATGCTAATATAAATTTCATTAAAGGGTCATTCCATATGAAACCTACCAATGACTTATAACTCATTGTCACAGATTTTGATGAAATTTGGTGTGCAAGTAGAACTCGGTGAGACAAATTGATTGAGACTAGTCTCACGTTTCTATCTTTTATAGAACCAGAATTATGGTTTCCGACAATTTTGAGAAAAATCGAAATTTTGAAGGTACGGCCTAATTTCAGACATGCATAACTTTGTTAGTTTTTGTCGTAGAACATTCGTTCATATGTCATTGTAAAGCTAATGAGTAGCTCTGCAACTTTTATTCTATTCATTTTTTACCTATGAGGTCAAATAAAAAAGTACCATTTGACCTTGACCTTTGACCTTGAATAACAAAAAACACGCCATCTTCGATTTTTTTCATTTTTTGTACAAATATTCACCATCATCTTAATAACCTTCATGCCAAATTTGATAGTGGGACATACAGGGGATCAGAAGTTACAGGCACTTAAATAACTATAGGTATAAGAAAATTTTGGTATTTTTTGATCTGTATTATTTCAAAAAATTCATATCTCGGTTATTTTTAATCATAAAATGTTCACTAACATACCATTTTAAAGCTGATGATTAGCTCTACATCTTTCATACTATGCATTTTCTACCTAAAAGGTCAAATAAAAAAGTTGTCTAACCTTACAAAAACTTTTTTTTGTGGGGTACAAAACTTCACTACTTACCTTATTGTATTCAATATCCAGGTATACAAACTGCTTGTGTATAGGATTTGTATATCTAAATTTTTTATCTAATATTAAATAAATAAAATATAATATTTATAAATAAAATATCTAATATTTTGTATATCTAAATTTTTTTTTATATCCTTTTTACAGATAAAATATTTACCCACCAACAGAAATAAGTTTAAAAATGCTTGGAAGAAGTTTTAAATTCAAGAAAGTGTGTTGTAATCCTATCAACCTTCATGATGATGATCCTAATAAGAAAGGAAATCGGCAAATGTCAGAAGACTTTGTGGCAAAGAACATTGCATTTAACCTTACAGAAGGTTATTATATTTGTGACAAATGCAGGAAAGAAATTACGAAAAGAAGTCGAGAATTACAAACTACTGAAATAGAAAATGAACCAGCAACAGTCCCTGAAACAACAGATAATGAATCATCATCTTCTTCAGATAAAAGGTCGGAAGATGATGTTTTTGTTGACAAAGATACTGACCTGAAAGCACTTAATGAGTCTCTATCAATCATTGGAGAGTCACCAGTAAAAAAACAAAGACTTGAAAAAGGAATTTACTATAAGGAAGAAAAAGCCAAGAAAATCCAAGATAATATTTGCAGTAACTTACAAATTGGTTCAGCACCATCAACATCAAAAGACCATACAACAGCATCTGCCTCTCACGTTACAAATGCAGATGAAGAAATTGTTATTCAGCTAAAAGAAAAATTTAATACAACAGAAAAACGTTCAGAAAAACTCCAGATTTTGACTGTTCTTCCAAAAAGCTGGAGCAGATCAAAAATCCAGGAAGAGTTCAAGGTGACCCAATATATGGCTAGACAAGCAAAAAACTTAGTAAAAGAAAAAGGTTTCATGGCTCTCCCAAACAAAAGATTACCAACTTTCTCAAAAGAAACTGAAAACATTATCTTACATTTCTACAAATCTGAGGAAATAAGTAGGATTATGCCAGGAAAGAAAGATTATAAATCTGTCAGGAAAGGAGGATTTAAGGTACAAGAACAGAAACATCTAATTCTTTGTAACCTAAGGGAAGCATACAAATTATTGAAAACAAAACATCCTTCCTTAAAGGTAGGGTTTTCAAAATTTGCAGAACTTAGGCCAAAGGAATGCATATTGGCAGGCAGAGCTGGAACACACAGTGTATGTGTATGCACCATCCACCAGAATATTAAGCTGATGATAGTAGGATCCGGGCTTTCTTGTTGTACAGAAGGTGAAGAGATTCATTTGAGTGATTACACTAGTTGCTTAGCTGCTACTACTTGCAATGAAAAGTCAATTGACTGTTTTTTTCATCAGTGTTCTGATTGCAACTCTCTCTCGAATAATTTTGCTGAATATTTAGAGACAATTTTTGAAAAACACATGATTGATGACATTTCATATAAAAGGTGGATTTCTACAGATCGAACAACATTAGAAACCATCAGTAAATCTGTAAATGAGTTTATTGAAGAATTTTGTTCTAATCTTAAATTATTGAAACGGCATGATTATATTGCAAAGCATCAATCGCAATTTTGCGCTGAGAAAAAGAGAACATTAGGTGATGGAGAAATGTTGATTTTGGCAGATTTTGCTGAAAATTACTCATTCATTTTACAAGATGCAGCTCAGGGGTTTCATTGGAATAATGCACAAGCTACATTACACCCCTTTGTATGCTATTATAAAGATGAGGAAGAGCTTAAACATCTAAATGCTGTAATTATTTCTGATTGTTTACACCACGACACCATTGCAGTACATTTATTTCTGTTGGTGGGTAAATATTTTATCTGTAAAAAGGATATAAAAAAAAATTAGATATACAAAATATTAGATATTTTATTTATAAATATTATATTTTATTTATTTAATATTAGATAAAAAATTTAGATATACAAATCCTATACACAAGCAGTTTGTATACCTGGATATTGAATACAATAAGGTAAGTAGTGAAGTTTTGTACCCCACAAAAAAAAGTTTTTGTAAGGTTAGACAACTTTTTTATTTGACCTTTTAGGTAGAAAATGCATAGTATGAAAGATGTAGAGCTAATCATCAGCTTTAAATTGGTATATTAGTGAACGTTTTGTGATGAAAAATAACCGAGATATGAATTTTTTGAAATAATACAGATCAAAAAATACCAAAATTTTCTTATACCTATAGTTATTTAAGTGCCTGTAACTTCTGATCCCATGAATGTCCCACTATGAAATTTGGCATGAAGGTTATTAAGATGATGGTGAATATTTGTACAAAAAATGAAAAAAAATCGAAGATGGCGTGTTTTTTGTTATTCAAGGTCAAAGGTCAAGGTCAAATGGAACTTTTTTATTTGACCTCATAGGTAAAATATGAATAGAATAAAAGTTGCAGAGCTACTCATTAGCTTTACAATGACATATGAACGAATGTTCTACGACAAAAACTAACAAAGTTATGCATGTCTGAAATTAGGCCGTACCTTCAAAATTTCGATTTTTCTCAAAATTGTCGGAAACCATAATTCTGGTTCTATAAAAGATAGAAACGTGAGACTAGTCTCAATCAATTTGTCTCACCGAGTTCTACATGCATACCGAATTTCATAAAAATCGGTGACGGTGAGGTTCAAATTTGCAAAAAAATTGGTAGGTTTCATATGGATTTACCCTAAAGCCCTATTGACCACCCTCTCCCATGTGTATTTATGCTCGACTTTCTTCCTAAACACTGTGTTAGGTATCATCAACTCTCTAAACACATCACCATGAACTCTCCACTACAACTTTTTCCTGGCACTCACTTCCCAACCACTCTGTCTATTGCATCTCCTACTCTAGCATTTAGATCTCCCAATACCAGTTAATGACATTTCTCCCTAAATCCTCTATGCACTCACTTAAATCTATTAAAAAAAAAAAAACTCCCTTTACTCTACACACTTCTCGCTACCAGCCCTATATAGACTTACAAAGACCCAATTCTCCCCAATTTAATTTTCATCCACATTAACCTTGAGAAAACCTCATGCTTACCAATCTCTTCACTTACTAGTATAGCTACCCCTTCCTTCCCTTGTTCTCTCCTCACTCCCAACACCCTACTACACTCCATCAATCTCACTCCTCCCCTTCAACTTTCACTCATTGCCAACACATCCATCCTTCTCACAAACATACTGCCTATCTCTTCCCTTTTACTCTCATCTGTACCAAATCTATGCACATAAGACCCAAATCTTTGTGTTTTGGTTGGGAAACCCCTCCCAGTCCCTCTTATGCCTTGACATTTTTAGGAATTTACCCTTTGAGGCTACAAAGAGTAGGATGCCTAGTCCTATCCTCCATCCTGTTTTACATACATATACCAAAGGCTTTTTTCCCCCCTTACATGGGGGGTAGTCAAAAAGAAAAAGGCATAGAAACCACTCCCACCCATTCCATTCCCTACATATTCCACTCCCCTCCACCCTCCCTCTTCTCTTGGCACCTCCTGGATGATGGGTCATCCCTGCATCCTGTCCACTGCTCTGGGTCAGAAGCAGTGTCTCAAGACACAGCACATCCACAGCAAGGCCGCTTCATAAATTCGGCGACCCCCCTTCTCCGTCCCCTCATGCAGAAAAGGAGAAGACGGGGAGAAATCCCTTCGGGCTGCGTCAATTTTTTTCCTTTTTTCATACTTCCTCACCCCCCATCCCCCTGATGCATCACAGCATCATCCATACACAACCCTTCTCCATTCACCCCTATCTTCTGCCCTCTCCTGTCCTTCCTCTACAGACATTCTTTTGTAATGCCCCATTCACCCCATCCATCCATCTCATCCTAGGATGCCCCCTCATATTCAATACTTCCACACCTCTTTTACTAATCTTTCTTCACTCATTCTTTCCATGTGTCCAAACCATCCTAATACCCTTTCATCAACCCTATCTCCCAGCTTCCTTTCCACCCGTTCTCCTCACCTCATTTCTCACTCTATCTAGCCTAGTAACCCCTTTCATACTTCTCAGACATTTCATCTCAAACACATTCAAACTCCTTCTGCCCTGTACAGTGCTTTTGGCACAATCACTCCTTCATATAACCTCCCCTTAGCATCCATTCCCAGATGTCTATTTCTCATTACACTTTTTAATCCATCAAGGCATTTACTCGCTTCTCTCAATCTACATTCTACCTCCACCCCCACTCCTCCCTTTCCTGCCACATTTGCACCCAAGTATCTAAAACTATCCACTTCCTACAGTCTCTCACCCTTAATGCTCACTTCCAGCCTGCTGTCACTCTCTCCCCTTGTACATCTCATCACCTTACTCTTGTCCACATTTATCTTCAGCTTCCTTCTTTCACACACCTTCTCAAACTCTGTCACTAACTTCCTCAATCACTCCTCTGATCCTGCTACAAGCGCAGTGTCGTCAGCAAACAACAACTGGTTTATTTTCCACTTTCCTCCATTTTCTCTAACCATCTCCAACCCCTGACCCACTACCCTTGCATTCACCTTTTGCACCACCCCATCCATGTACAGATTGAACAGCCAGGATAACATAACACATCCCTGTCCCGTTTTTTGTTGCCCCTTATGACTCAAGTGGTAGCATTCTCTTCCCCCACCACAGGGTAGGCAAAAAAAGGAAATGAATATTCAGAGAAATGGTACAGGACAGTAGTTAGGGGTTGGAGGACAGCATAACGGAGGGACAGTCGTAGTATAAAAGCGTCATCATTTCTCTATGAACAGATTTTTCCTCTATCACAGACAAAATGATGTGTGGCTCTGGTCCCTAGGGGCACCCCATATAGACCCTAAAGTATCAACTGCATGCTACTCTGCCACAATAACATGCAGCCAATACCCCAGACCATCCTGTTTTAGTCGCCTTTTATGATCCAAGTGGGAATACTTGGTGGCATTATTCTTTCTTCTCTACCACAGGGACTTTTATAAGGACAAAACAAATCTTTTTCCACCTTTCTTCTTTATTCTTGATTATACAGATGAACCAGACTTTCTATAAAGAATTGATTGTACCAATTTTACATATATATGTGTGTGTATATATATATATTTTTTTTTTCACTGAAGTGAACATAGATGTATTGTCATCTTTATCTTCTCATTGGGTGTAAATACTTGTTCGTAGTTGAAAGAATAGGTCTTTATCTAATGGGCACGTCGTCTTGATATCATGGCACATGATCCATATCAGCCCAAACCTGTCTACCTGCTACCATTCACTGCTGGATGCCATATTCACCTATATAAAAAACAAAACAAAACTGCATTATAATTCCACACAAGTATATATATGAGCATTTAAAAATATACATATGAAAAGGGGCTTCTTCCCCTTTGCTTCAAATTAACCATCCCCTCATTAAAACACCCATCAACTCCTCATCCACACAAGAAATTTACAATTTTACAAATTTACAAAGTGTCATGCCTTTAGAAATGTATTTCTTTGAGGCTTTTACACTGGTTACAAAACAAGAGAAACATGTGAGAGGTACAAAGAAAAAAGAAGAGAGGCAAAACATAAGGAGGCAAAAAGAAGAGCAGATGCAAAATGGGGAAAGAATACAACTTTAGAGCCATATATTGGGTGGAATGGCCAAATGAAAGTATATATCCATCCAAAACCTGGGAGCGATTTTTTTCTTTCTTTTATAAATCCAGTATCAAGATCTTGCAGCCCTCTGAATTCTGCCTCTGCCTCAGAGGGAGGCAAAATCTTGAAGCAGGATTCAGAAATAAGCTGAAGGAAAACCAACTGCTCCCATCCACCTCCACATGGTGCCACTAGGCTCAATATGCATCCAAGAGTGAGGAAGTGACTTGATATGAACAATATATTGTCACTGTCACACTCTTCCCCCATTAACAATCACTATTTTTCCAACTACACTAAAGTCCTCTAACCATGGTATGTGATGGTGGGGCAGATAATCTCTGGAAGTTGCAATCCACTTGGGTGGCAGTGCAGGCCCTGTAGTTGCTCTGTAGCTGGATAAAGGGCACTACAGTTCAGCACACTGTGCAACTGAGCAACCCTTTTTGAATCCACCTTGCTCATCCCATAAGCATAACAGGAAAGGTGCTATAAACATGACCCATTTACTCCAACCTGGCTGGGGAAACACCCCAGCGGATTTTAGGTTTTCCTTACCTGCTATGAACCTCATTTAAAGGTTTTGCAGTCATCGTCATCTTATCTCCTACTTAAGAAAAATAAGCAATATCTTGAAATGAAATCCAAACATAAAAGAAAACCAACTGCTACATTATCTACAAGTGGTGTTCCAAGACTAAGAGAATTTTTTGAGACCAAGATTGTCACCATCTCTCCCAGATCCCTTACATGCCTAAGTGCCACCCTGGGGCACAGTTCTCAGTGACAACCCCCCCCTTCCCCCATCACTTCCCATTTCCACCATTCCTTACTCCCTATTATAACTTTTGGCTTGCAAAATAATTAAACAGATTTTAAAAATGTTATTTAATGTCCCTATTGTAGAAAGGATAAGGGAAAAATATTTCATATTCTGTTGATTCGAACACAAAATTCATATACTGCGATAAAATATTTAGCGCTCCTTTGACTTTTTTTCATTATAATTATTTTGTCAGCCTTGTGGGCGGCATGTCCAAACTAAAATTGCTGCCCCCCCCCCTAAATGTGCTGCCCCAGGGCATATCCCCCCCCCCCCATGTGAGGGCTATCTCTTCTATTAACAATAACTATTCTTCCATTTCACAACCATAAGTCCTCTGATGATAGCGCATGATAATGGGGACAGAAGATGGTGACCCCTAGAAATCCTTGGTCACAATCCACACAGTAGGTGGTGTGGGTCCAGTGGTCACCCTGTGCAAGGAGTGGTAGCTGCACAGCTCAGCAGCAGCTTAAATGATCTGCTCTGTTCACCCAACATGGGGGAGTTAGAAAAAGTTCTCTAAATATAACCTCCCCAAACCCAACCTGGCTGGGGAGCCCCCAGCATAGTAAATGCAACATGTATAACAATTAGGGGTATGCCAATTAATCAGCATCAGCAAGAATTGGCACTTTTTTGGTGAATCGGCAATTTTTTTTTAGAAAGGGATACAGCATTGGCAATATTTTGCCAATGCCGATGCCAATTCTGTAATTCACCTATTATTCATTGTTCTGGAGGTTGTATAAAGCCATGCAGCATATTATGCTTTATATTAGATACCACTACCAAATAATCATTGCTTTATTTTATTTTCACAACTGTAGGGAGGTGGCTATGAATATGCTGTGGTAACCTACACTGCTGTCTAGTACTATAACACACATTTCAAAAATATTATGCAGAGGTGATAAAATATGCAGACACGAGGATGTACGACCAGAGAAACTTTTAAAATAGCAGCACAAGTTGGAGTAAATGATAGAGCAAATTATATTAATTTTTAATTTCATTTTTGTATTTGTTATATAAAATTATTATTATTATTATTTTTTTTTTTAAACAGCAAAATTTCTATAACTGAAATTAAATGAGAGTAATATGGGAGTAAATTGTACAGGTGTCCATGGACTTTGTTGATTTTATCCACTTAGAGTGCAAAAAATCGGTGGACGGATTTTCTCCCACTTCGCAGCAATTTATAGTCAAATGAACGAATTGTTTGTAAAGAATTTTTTTATGTATTTTGACATGTAAACACATAACAATACATCTTTATGCTTCTTGGTTTAATAGTTCTCTGTTATTAAAAAATAAAAATTTTGTAAGTAGACTTTAGAGACTTAAAAATTGCTAAATTAAAAACATCTGGTATCTTTATAAATAGTATCACATGTATTTTATTAGAGTTTTTTTTATTCTATATTAAGGTTTGTTTTATCTAATAAGTTGTTGTTCATCAGCAGCAACATAATAAAAAGTATTATTTAAATTTTTTGTTTTATGCATTTATGTATTGTTTTAGTGATTATGTACTACTGGTTTTGTCATGTAGCCAATGTCCACACTTTTTTTTTTCTTTTCTTTCTCATGCTGGTCGTTAGTTGTCTACCAGGACGTAGCTTAATCCCCCACCCCCCCACCTATCTGTCATCTGTGTATACCAGTGTCACACCCATAAAGTTAACATATGTCAGATCACAGCAGGAGTTTTGGTGTCATGCCCTCAGGTCACGGACATCGTGAGGGCAGCGTATGTGTGTAAATTACCAGTTTGTATTTTTGGTTATGTTTCTTTTCTTATTATCTTACTTTTCTCATTGATGTTATGTGACTAGATTAATTTAATTCACCTTGTAACAGATACCATGTGTCAGTACACTACAATGTACTTCAATTTCTGTATTGTATTTAAGGTTAGATGTATGGTAATGGTTTCCATCATTGGCAGGGTGCGTATTGCACACTCTAGTTGCCAGTTATCTTGTTTTGTTTTTTATCTGTGGTAATATATTTTTTTAAGTATGTGTAATTTAAGGTTAGTATGTAAGTGGTTAGGCTTTAATGCTGTTATCCAAAGTGGGACTGGAAAAAAATTCCTTTGTTGCACCCTTCAGATCCATTGACCTGTTAGGTCAATTGTGAGTATTTCAAGGAGGCTTCAAACTTCCCTTGTTAGTTCTCTTCCTATTCTCATTTGAGTCAGTAGCCAGCCATCCCTCTGCCTTTTGTGGGGACTTTTCCCACAAGGTATGTAGTAACAGTCTAGGGGTTAAAACATGTAAGTGATTTTTATAGGAAGCCTGTCCTATGTCTGGTGTGGAGTTTTTGATAAGATTTTAGGTTATCATTTTGAATTGGAGTATCAAACGAGCTTTTTCCAATTTGTTCTCATGAGTGACCTTGTTTATCCACATTATGCATAAACTGTTAGTTAAGGGTTGTTCTTTCTCACATGATATTATGTCTTCTAATATTAACTTTCCTTAAAATAAAATACTAAATTACAAAGGATTACAAAGGAGGAGCATGCTGACAGGAGACCTTTTGGTCCATAACTCAGATGAAAAAAAATATATATATATATATATATATATATATATATATATATATATATATATATACATAATGATAAATGAATAAAAATTATAATATAATAAAATAAATAAATGCATAGGTAGTTAAATAATAAACAACCAGGTATATAGTAAATAGTAATAAATTGACATATAACTAATAATAAGTGAAAATCAAGCAAATAATAACAAACAGACAAATAATAACAAACAAATAATATAAAATAAATGGCAGTCATTACAGCATCTTGCTTAAGTATTTATCTAAACGAATCTTAAAGCTTCAAACTGAACTACCTTGCACTGCCTCTGCAGGAAGTTTATTCCATTAATTAACTACATGGTTGGGGAAGTTGTTTCTACTCACTTCCATATCAAATCTATTTCCTGACAGTTTGAGGCCATTACTTGTCTGATTCTCATTCAGTGTGAAAATTTTGTCCCTTTTGATGTTGTCAATTCCCTTTAGAATCTTAATGATCTGTATCAAGTCACCTCTGAGTCTACACATTTTTAAGGAAAAGAAATTCATATGTTTTAGTCAATTTTCGTATGATTAATTTTCAATGTTTGGAATCAGTTTTGTGGCTTGCTGTTGTACTTTTTCCAATCTGTCAATGTCTTTAATGAGATTCAGTGACCATACGGAAACAGCATATTCCAAATGTGGATGAACTAACTATTTATATAGCTTGTTAATGACTTTTGAAGTCAAAAGACTGTGTAATCGGTCTTAGAATCTTATTTGCTTTCTCAGAGGCTGAAATACACTGCTTAGATGATTTGAGAGTATTACTGACAATTATGCCATGATCCTTTTCACTGTCCACTTTTGTTAATGAGTTTCCAAATAACTTGTAATTGTACTTACTGTTATTTTTACCTATGTACATTACCTTGCATTTACTTGTGTTAAATTTTATTAGCCAATTTTCAGACCACTAAACCTTCTTGAATATCTAACCGGTTTAAGTGATCATTTGCCATTCCACACAGTTTTGTATCATCAGCAAATCTGGAGCCAATAGATTTTACTCCATGGTCTACATCATTTATATATACTATGAATAGAAGTGGCCCAAGAATGGAACCATGAGGAACTACACTCGTAACATGTGCAATATGTGCAAAAACTGGGCCCACCTCACTTGTACAACACTTGCTGACACAAACCAATACACAAACACTTGGACATGTTCTACCTGCCCTCCAGTAACCCCACTCCCACCTCCCCAACCACAGCCAGCACCCTTACCCACTCCCAATTTCCCTTTGCCCTTATCCCCAATCAGTACTCCCCTTCCTTTGTCCCCAATCTCTCCTTTCCCCCCCTCTAACCCAGATCCTATACCTTCCCCATTAACACCCCAACCTCAACCCCAAACGGCAACATACAACACATACAGAACACACAACATCAACATATTACAACACAACATTGACGGTATTAACACAAAAAAACATGAACTCGAACACTTTCTTAAACAACACAACATACACATTGCAATTATACAAGAAACAAAACTAAGACACTCACACAAAACACCATAATTTCATAATTACACCACCATCAGACAAGACCGGACCAACGGCAATGGCGGTGGACTCATCACCCTGATCCACTACTCCATCTGTTTTGTGGACACAAGTGCCACAACCAAAATTCTCCTCACTACCACAGATAACACTACAGAAATCCAATCCATTCGAATCCACACAGGCAACAAATCAACACTAACAATAGTTAACATGTACATTCCCCTCCAATCATCCCCCACAGTTCCAAACACCTTCAGACCTTAATTTAGCCAACTAGCCTCAATCCCCAACCTGATCATGGGTGGTGACTTCAACGCCAAGTCGTCTGCCTGGAATGTCGACAACCCTGACACAGACAGAGGGCTTGATATACAGACTCAGTTTGACTCATTGACTATCATGAACAACACACATAATCATACACATATCCCACACCAAGCCCTCTACACTACCTCCTCTCCTGATATCACCTTCTGCTCCCCCTGCCTAACCCCAACAACATCATGGAGAGTGGTCGGAACCCTTGGTTCTGACCACCTTCCAATCATCACCACCACCAAAACAAGATGCACCCCAGTTGGCCACAGACACACATACACCAATTACAAGAGAGCTAACTGGGAAGCTTTTACTGAAGAGACAGAACAACATTTTGAAACACTTAACAGTACACCAGTCACAAACATAAACAATGCTGTGCACACTTTTAATACAATCATACAAAACGCAGACAAGAGATACATCCCTAGAGGCAACAGAAAATCACACAACCCCAACTTCACACCAGAAATCCAAGGTCTCATCAGACAACGAGACACACTTAAACACAATACCCCCACACCTATCCCTCAAAACATAGCAGACCAACTACAAACACTAAACATTGTGATTGCCAATAAAATACACGAACAAAAAACACAAAATTGGCAAAACTTTATCAATACACTTGATCACAAAACAAACACCAGCAAATTGTACAAAACACTCAACAGCATTACACTATCCAACAGTAACACAACACACTCTCACGCAGCAATAATCATAACAACAGACATTCTACCCTCAAACAGACAACAAGCAAACACACTCATAAATCATTTTGCACAGACAAGCCATCTCACTTCTCACCCTGACGACCGACGCACTATTCGACGTAAGAAAGACTTTCCCACAGACTCAGACTATACACCCTTCATAGACAGTCAGACAAAACACATAATACATAATCTCAAGCACTCATCCGCCTGTGGCCCTGATAACATAAGTAGCATCCACCTAAAACACATTGGACCACAAGGTATACATGCACTCACAAACATTGCAAACTACAGCTATTCACACAACACTATACCCGACATCTGGAAGCATGGTAAAATAATCACCATTCCAAAACCAAACAAAGACCCAACAATCCCAACATCGCACAGCCCAATCACACTTCTCTGCACCCCTCTAAAGTCATTGAACGCCTAATACTTAAACTTGTCACACCACATATTCCCCTTGCTGACTCACAACACAGTTTTAGGCCACTACACTCCACAAACACTCTTCTGATAAACCTCACACAAAGAATTTTAGATGGCATCAATTCAGATAGGCCCCAACACAGAACACTTCTTTTAACATTAGACATTAGTAAAGCTTTTGATGCTATCCCCCGCCACAACCTAACAAATAAAATATATAACACAGACATGCACAATAACACTTAAAGATGGCTGGCCAATTATCTGGCAGGTAGGAATGCTTACGTGTCATATAATGGCCAATCATTGCACATCAGAAACATTAAGAATGGAGTACCACAGGGCTCTGTTCTATCCCCACGCTCTTTAATCTATACATGCATGACATACCCACACCAGACACCTCAGAAATACAAATCTCTTCCTACGCAGACGACATAACAATCACATGCACACATCGTAACGCAGACAAAGCTGCAGAAATAATCCAGCCATACCTTGATACACTCAACACATGGTTCATCACAAACAGACTCAAAATAGCTCCAACCAAATCTACAGCAACACTTCTCACCAACTGGACAAAAGAACACAAATACATACCTCATCTCTACATCAACAACACTCTAATACCACACACAAACACACCAAAAATTCTTGGTGTAACATACGATACATCCATGTCTTTCAAACAACACATCACAAACATAAAAAACAAATGCACACCTAGACTTAACGCACTTAAGTCAATCACTGGAACAACATTTGGACAAAACAAAGAAACTAATACAACAATATACAAACAATGATACGCTCAGTGATGAATTATGCGAGTCCTGCATGGGCTCCTAATCTCAGTGAGACACACCACAACACCCTTCAAATCATACAAAACAAAGCCCTAAAAACAATTACAGGCTGCACAAATACAACATCTACAGACCATTACACCATGAAACAAAAGTCCTCAAAGTCAAGGACCACCTCAACATGAGAGGCACACAAACACTTGCTGCAGCCACCACAAACACATCACACCCGCTACACTACATTGCAGAACACCCACACACACCAAGAAACATTAAAACAACACCCAAAGACCTGTATTACACACAGATACTCTCTTCTCTTCCTCCACAACCACCAAATACCAGCCTCCGGAAACATATTCATAATCACATCACTCACCGCTCCATTAACACACTGAAAGACAACACACTGCTGCATGCCAGACCCCCTGACATCCACCCTTCTGAATCCTCTCTCCCACGAAAGGAGAGAGTCCACCTGGCCAGACTGCGGTACGGCCACCACCCAGCACTTCTAAGCTACCAGAAGAGGCTGGCATTGTGAACAGCTGCCCAGGATGTAACACTTCACCCCATACCATACAACACATAATGGAAGACTGCATTATACACAATCATGCACGCAAACAACACAACATACACTCTATAAAGGATTTGTGGGAAAACCCAGTTTCGGCTGTGGCATTCCTTGGGGAGACGGGACTGCTCGGACAGACAGTCTAGGGAACGACAACAACAACAACAACACTCGTAACATTTTTCCATCTAGAATTTTTTCCATTTAAAACAACTCTTTTCGATCATTCAACCAATTACTAGTCCAACTTAATAGGATTCCACTTACTCCATGTGAAGCTAATCTAGTAAGTAGTCTTTTGTAGGGGTCGGTATCAAAAGCTTTTGCAAATTCTAGATATATTAAATCTATATTATTTCTTTTGTCGTAATTCAAGATGACTGTGTTGTAGAATAAATCTGAGTGTTGTTGTTGTATTATTTTGTTGTGTAAATAAAGTTTAAAAATTGAAACACACTTTTTCATTCCTGGAGAAAAAGTAACAACTTTAAATATTTCAAAATCACCAAAAGGTAACAGTTTATAGAATAAAACCACTAATTAATTATGCTTAGTGATGCTGGTTTAAGAATATTTGTAAATAAGAATTTTTGATAGAAACAAGCACATAATAAAAAGTAGATACATAATAGAATAGTCAAAAAGTAGCCCAATCTGGCATCCCGGATCCAGTAACTCAGTGACGCAGTTTGCCTTGGCAAGGGTGCTGCAACATTGTGTGCTGCTCTGCTCTACACATAGCAAGTGCTCATGTTTAAATTTAAACTACATGATATATAAGGGCGGGGTGGTTTTGTTTGTGTTTGGCGATTAAATATATTTATCTTAATTTTATCCTTTAGTAATTAATGTTTTGATATATATTTTCAGGGAAATAAGTAAATGATTGTTTGCAGTGATTCGTGGAATCATGAGTGACAGTGACACTGTGACCATATTATGCTAATTATTGATGTAATATTAAGTGACTACTAGCCTGCTACATGGTACAATGGCTCACAAAGAACAAGAAAAGAGTGTTGTGTGGCAGCTTTTCGAGGTGAATGAAGATGATGAAATGAAAGCAATCTGTAATTTATGTAACAAAGTCTTATCACAAGGTCCCAAAAATGAAAGATTCTTTACTACAACAAACATGAACAAACACCTAAAGAGTTTGAATTAAAAGAACAAAACAATGTAGGTAGGAATGATAAACATGGAGAAGGAAGATTAATGTACAACAAAACGGATTTTTTAAAACTAAGAAAAAAATTCCAAAACACAAACTGAGATAAATTCTCCAAAGAGGAAACAAAGATGGAAGACAAATGGAACATATTCAAAGAAAAGTACAAGGAAGGAATTGATAAATATGTACCAAAGAAGAAACAAAAAGAGATTTATATAAAGTGTTGGTATAACAAAAGGTGCAGTGAGGCTAAAGACAGAAGAGACAAAGCCTGGAAAAAATGGAAAAGAGACAAAAAATATCCAAATGGCAAACATATATAAAACTCAGGAACGAATATGTGAATATACGCAGGAAAGAAAAAAGAAATTATGAAAAAGATATCTTAGACAAATGTAAGGATCAATCTAAACTCTTTTACAGATATATAAATGACAAACTAAAGGATAAACATGAAATAGTAAAACTGCGTGAAGGAGATAAAGAATATATAGATGACACAGAAATGGCAGAAGTTATGATCAGACATTTCAGGTCTGTTTTTACAATTGAGAGCTCACAATTTTGGGAAGATGGACAACAAGAAAGATCCCCTAAAATGAAAGAAATAAAGGTAACACAGAAAGAAATAAGAGACCAAATAAAAAACCTAGATGTTAGGAAATCGCATGGACTGGATGGAATTGCAAATTGGATACTGAAAGAGTGTATAGACAAACTGACAGACAAATTATACAAGATAATAGACTTTTCACTCAAAGAAGGAAAGGTACCACAAGATTGGAAAGATGCAAACATAGTACCAATATATAAAGGAGGAAACAAAGAAGATCCTACAAACTTCAGACCAGTATCCCTTACAAGCACAGTAGCAAAAATATGCGAAAAAGTCATCAGAAACAAATGGACCAAACACTTGGAAGAAAATAAAATAGTAAACCCTAAACAATTTGGCTTTAGAAGTGGAAGATCATGTACCACAAACTTAATATGCTTTTACTCGAGATTAATTGAGATAATACAAGAAAGAGATGGCTGGGCAGATTGTGCCTTCTTGGACTTGCAGAAGGCATTTGACAAAGTACCACATAAAAAATTTATAATAAAATTGAAATAATAGGAGGAATACAAGGTAAGCTACTGGAATGGATGAAGGATTTCTTAATTGGGAGAAAAATGAGAGTAGTACTTAGAGACAAAAATTTGAACTGAAAGGATGTGAAGAATGGCATCCCACAAGGCTCTGTATTGGCTCCTTTAATGTTCGTCATATATATAAATGATATGGATGAGGGAGTGAATTGTTACATGAACTTCTTTGCTGACGATGCCAAATTACTCAAGAGAGTAAGAACAGAAGAAGATTGCAGATCTCTATAAGAAGACCTGGACAAAATATGGGAATAGAGTCAGAGATGTGAGATGGACTTCAACATTAAGAAATGTAGCATAATGGAATTTGGAAAAAGCAAAAATAGACTATCAGGTCAATATAAAACTGAAAACAAGGAAGTCAAAAAAGTCGATTCAGAAAGGGACCTGGGAGTGATCACCTCAAGTGACTTGACACCTGATAAACATGTCAATAAATTATTTGAAGAGACTTTTAACTTGTTAAAATCAATGAAAGTGGCCTTCGACTACATGGTTGAAGAAATGGTAAAGAAAATAGTGGTTACACTAATAAGACCTAAACTAGAGTATGCTGCAACACTATGGGCACCTACCACAAAAAAGAACATAAGAAAATTAGAAAGAATCCAAAGAGCAGCGACAAAAATGGCACCTACACTATCAAATTTGACATACGAACAAAGATTGGAGAAATTATATCTATCAACACTGGAACAGAGAAGAGAGAGAGGTGATTTGTTGACCATTTACAGAATTATGAAAAGGATGGAAATTCTCAATAGAGATGACTTACTAAAATGGGACAGAAGAGAAATAAGAGAACATGAAAATAAAATAAAGGACAGTTACAGAAGAGACCTGAAAAAGAATAGCTTCCCACATAGAGTGATTGATGTCTGGAACAAACTAAACGGAGAAGAAAAACAGTGAGTGCTAAAACTATACACGATTTTAAGAATAAACTGGATGCGGAGAGATATGAAAACGGGTCACTACGAGCATAGCTCTCGTCCCATAAAATACAACCAGGTATATACACCATAAGGAGGAACTGGAGAATGAGGAAGGGTTGATGGCAAAGGAACAAAGTGAAACTGGTGCAGAAAAACTCATGAGTGACTATGTTACTGTTACAGCTAAGAAAAAGACCAAAGTTGGTGATCATGAACCATCACCATCAGGCAGTTGCAGTTCACACCCTCAAATGACATTACAAAAGACATTTGAGCTAAAGAAAATTTGGGACATACAAAGCTCTAAAGTACAAAATATTCACTATGCAATTGGAGAAACGATGGCACTGGATTCTCGACCATTTTCATTTGTTGAAGACATTGGGTTTGTAAGACTCATGAAACTGGTGAAGCCCTGCTATCAACTGCCAAGTAGAATTTTTTTTACCACCAACATTATCCCAGATATGCACACCAAAGTATTGTCCAAAATTGAAGGTCGGATAAAGGAAGCATGCAACCTAAGCTTCACTACGGACATCTGGACAAACAATGCTGATGCATCCATCATCAGGTGAGGTAAAGGTTAACAGTAAATCACTAAATCTGAATCACAACCATAGCCTCCTCCAGAAGGTTATGGTTTTACCGTCGTTGGTTTGTCTGTTAGCAAGATAAATATAAAATTATGGACGGATTTTGCTGTAATTTTTAGGGATTGTCAGAAACAGGGTAGGGATTCGGAACAACTGATTAGATTTTGGGGGTGACCGGCCACTCAAGGAGCGCGGACCTCCGCCACGAGGGTGTGAGTGTCGTTTGGTGGGGACCATAGACTTTTTTTTTTCGTGATTACTATGCTGTTGAGATAGGATACGTATATTTACCCCTTCAGGGACTGTTGGTTATGGGACAGGGAACAGATGAAGAATTGAGCAGTTTTGGAGGAGGTCTCCCCTCCCTGAGTGCTTTTCAGTTTGTTTGCAATGTTTTGTTTGTAAAATATTCTAGAAATAAATGCTTGATACAAATTTCAACAGGAACAGTGTGAGAGACTAACAGTACAGTGAGATCCTCTCATTAACGGATGTTAATTAGCTGTGTTTGCAGTGTTTTTGCTGTGTTTTTGGTGTTTTTGGTACTGTTGTTTAGCGCGTGCAATCACTATGCCACCCAAAAACCACTCCAAGTCAACGGATTATTCACATCAACGGACACTGTTACCCCCCTTTTAGTCCGTTAATGAGAGGTACTTCTATTTCCTTTCTGAAAGCTTGACAGCCAACTGCCTTGATGAAAATTTCAATCAGTTGTTGGTTGTGCTTCAAGTGAAGCTATTCCCAGGGTCCCACACAGCAAATAATATATGCAACATGATTCAAGAGGTAGTGTATGATTTTAAAATCCCACCATATAAAGTTCACGACAATGCTGCCAATATGATTAAAGGGATTTCTAATACTGGCTATAGCAGTCTTAGCAGCTTCCTTCACACAATCCAGCTTGTAATTCATGATGCTATATTCAAACAAAGACTGACGAAGGACATAATTATTAATTGCTGCCAAATAACAGGGTCATTTTACTCATTTGTCATTGGCATACACTAAACTTCTGGAACTTCAAAAACAACACAATCTACCACAACACAAGTTGATACAAAATGTGACCACTAAATGGAGCAGTACATACCTCATGCTAGAACGAATATATGAACAAAAGACTGCAATTGCCTCCTACAGTGCCGAGATACCAAATTTGCCAGTGTTTGATGCTAATAAATGGGGACTTATTGGAAAATATTCCAACCTCCTTAAGATTTTCCATCAAAGCACTCATAGGTAATTTCTTTTTAATTATTCTATTTTTTAATTATTCTATGAATTTAATGTTGAAGAAATGTAATACATACATACATATACCAAGGCTTTTTCCCCCTTACCAGGGAGGTAGCCAAAAAGGACAAGGCATAAAATCATTCCCACCCATTCCATCCCCGAAAACACTCCACACCCCTCCACCCTCCCTCCCATCTTAGCACCTCCTAGATGATGGGTCATCCCTGCACCCTGTCCACTGCCCTGGGTCAGAAGCAGTGTCGCAGGACACAGCACATCCACAGCAAGGCCGCTTCATTAAATCGGCGACCCCCCCTCTCCGTCCCCCCATATAAAGGAGAGGACGGGGAGAAATCCCTTCGGGCTGCGTCAAAATTTTTGCTCACACACACTACCTCACCCCCATTCCCCCATCCATTCCACCTCATGCATCACAACATTTTCCATGTACAACCATTCTCCATTCACCCGTCTTCTGTCCTCTCCCGTCCTTCCTCAACAGACATTCCCCTCTTCCCCAAAGCCCCCTTCACCCCATCCATCCATCTCATCCTAGGACGTCCCCTCATGTTCACTCCCTCCACATCTGCCTTCCATACCTCCTTTACTAGTCTTTCTTCACTCATTAGTACTATTATTTTATTTTATTATATATATATATTTTTTTTTTCACTTTTCAAACTTAGGAAGTTAGGATAGCTTTATGAAGTTCATGTACAGTAATAGAGCTTAAGCCAGTTGCTGACATCTTGAAAATGGGCTTCTTCACTGTGCCTAAAATATATATTTTGCTTTCATATTTGCTTAAAGCAAAACTTCTGCAAGAGACTGAATAAATTAATAAAGCTATATGCATGAGCATATGTAAAGCAGGAGTAAGTTAAGGAATAACAAGTAAATTAAAGTACTTTCATTTCCTTGTTTTTCCTTAATTTACTTGTCTCACTTATGCTCAAACACATAGTCTCTTTCAGAAGTCTTACTTTGAGCAAGTATGAATCCAAAATATATATTTTAGGCACTATGAGGAGGCCTACTTTCAAGATGTCAGCAACCGGCATAAGGCCTATTGATTGTGATCATGTTGGTTGTTGCCCTGCCCATACGACTTAAGCTCTATGTTTTTGGGTTCACCTACTGTATATATTATAAATTTTGGAAATATTAAAGATAAATAAAGAAATGCATTTTGTTCAGCCTGAGTGCTAGGACAGCCAATGCCAAATATGTCAATAAATCATTTGGAGAGACTTTTAACTTATCAAGATCAATAAAAGTGGCCTTCGACTACATGGATGAGGAGATGGCTAAAAAAATAGTGGTTACACTGATAAGACCTGAACTAGAATATGCTGCAACACTGTGGGCATCTAGCACAAAAAAGAACATAAGAAAATTAGAAAGAATCCAAAGAGCAGCAACAAAAATGGCACCTACACTGTCAAATCTGACATACGAACAAAGATTGGATAAATTACATCTATCAACACTGGAACAGAGAAGAGAAAGAGGTGATTTGTTGACCATTTACAGAATTATGAAAGGGATGGAAATTCTCGATAGAGACGACTTATTAAAGTGGGACAGAAGAGAAACAAGATGAAACAAAAAGAAACTAAAGAAGGACAGTTACAGAAGAGACCTGAAAAAGAATAGCTTCCCACATAGAGTGATTGATGTCTGGAACAAACTAAATGGAGAAACAGTGAGTGCCAAAACTATGCATGATTAGAACAAATTGGATGCGGAGAGATATGAAAACAGGTCACTACGAACATAGCTCTCGTCCCGTAAAATACAACTAGATAAAATACATAGTTCCTCAAGTAAGAGTGTTGAAGCATGCTGTGACAAAAATCATTCAGATCCTAGATTTACCAGGTTGGGAAGTACCGTCAATGCAATATCAAGATCAATAGATAGCCGGTTCTCGAAATATGAAAATGATAAACTGATTGCTGCAACATTTTTAGATCCCAGATACAAGAACACACTTTTGAATAACTGGGGAAGGCACAAACTCTCACATGACTTCCATCAATAATTTTTTGGACGATTCCCTAAAAAAGATTCAAAATGATCAACAAAGTCATGAAGAGTTTGAAGACAATAGCAGCTCTGCTTCCACAGATGAACTAATACCAGAAATGAACCCAGGATCCAGTGCTGGGCCCATTCATGACATTGACGGCTATGACTTTGACTCATGTTTAAATAATTTGCTATCAAATTCACAATTACATGAGTCAAATTTGGATGAAGTGAAACTTAAAAAAGAAAAAGAAAATTAAGATCTTCATCAGTTCTGACACTACTGAACAAAGTTGATAAATTTTGCTTCCTCCCATTGGAACCATGTGACTTGGATCCCTTGAGTTGGTGGAGAGACAATCACAACTCATATCCTGAACTTGGAAAAGTTGCAAACAAAATGCTGTGCTCTCCACCATCTTCAGTGGAGTGATGCCTCTTCAGCATTGGTGGTAATGTCTACACCCCACACCATAAACCAGTTGACTCCAGAAACAGGGGATAAATTGATGCTGGTGAACTTCAACTTGTGAATGTTTAACTTGGACTATTAACCCATGGAATGTGGTAGTACTCAAGTGAGTCAGCATGTTGAAGGGGAAAAAAATAAATAAATAAATAAAAATCCTTTTTGGATTTTATGCCCACTTTTTTTTCAATTTCCCACATTCCATGGGTCAAATATTAGATAGCAGAGACTGAGTTAGGTTTAGGTTTTACTATTAAGTTAGGATTAAGAAATTGATTACTAATTTTACACTCTGCAGATGTTTTATTAAAACCATGCATTGAATAATTCAAGTTAATTGAAGTTAGTAGTTACATCAAAATCTATGAAATAGGTAATTCTTAACCTCTTTTTCAACTGATAGAAAATAACATAATTATACATTGATAATCATAGTCAATCAATAAACACTTCATTAAGTTCATTCAATCATTAGCATCCAACAACTCAACAAATGGCATGTATAAATATACATAGATTATAAAACAAGTAAAAATCATAGTTTAATTACTTTATATTAAAGACTGATATACCGTAATTATATAAAGTGGAATTGGCATTGGTATCAGCATCAGCAACTAGGAGTGAATAGGAATTGGCATTGGCAACTAGGAGTGAATAGGAATTGACATCGGCAAAAAAATGGAATTGGCACACCCCTAATAACAATAATAATCAAATGACAACAACAGTGTGGGAACAAGCAACAGCCTTCCCAAAAACAAGGCCCTTCTGTTAATCTCCTGCCCTGTCATGCAACACTTCCCTATGAGAAAAATAAAAAATAGCCTCCCTACCCTACCCTAAAATTATGAAGAATTTACAAGAGCAAGTGCTCACCCTCTCCACAGAGGGTAAGAATAACTACTTATGTGATCCCACTAAGAGATATTACATTCCCAAGTCTATACAGCCCTGCTATCTATCAATCCAAGATTCTTTGGTCTTGAAGTCTACCAACAATGCTCCATGAGAATATAACATGAATCTTAAGATAAATGTCTCAAATGTCTCCTTGTAATGTGTGGCCCCAAGGAGAAAAACTAAGAAGAGTACTAGAATCACCCTAACAACAATAGTAGACACCACAATTCAATTGATACCACAGAATATTTTACACCAGTGTGGGTGTAGTTCACATTCCACTTCTGAGATACATCATCATCAATTGATGTGCGTTTACCTAGTTGTATTATACGGGAAAGGGAGCTATGCTTGTGGTGACCCGTTTTTGTATCTAGCAAGATCAAGTTTGTTCTTGAATTCTTGTATTGTGTTTGCACACACTATTCAGGGAGTATGTTGCTTCACTTACACACCATCACTAGTCCCCATGGTCCCTCTGAACAAACTTATGCAGCCACCCTTCCCACTCCAATTCTTAACAGGTTCAATCAACTTGTCCCAGCTATGAATTCTATGGTGTCCCCTTCATCTCCTCCATTGGGGGTTGTCTCTTGTGGAAACAACCCTGTGAGTAGGATCAATATCAGGGAAATGTGCTATATTATATAGCTGGAGTTGACATTCTCAAATTATGTTGGTAAATGGCCTTGGCTGAGTCTCACAGTACAGTCTCTGGTTTGATACAACCAGTAATACCACACGATTCTTCGAAGGCACTTGGTACCAAAGACAAATGTTCCCTCTAATTTTTTGTTGTGTGTATTTACCTAATTGTATCTTACAGGAAGGGGAGCTATGCTCATGGTGTCCTGCCTTTGTATCTCGCAGTGTTTAGTTTGCTTTTAAATTTGTGTATGATTTTTGCACGCACTATTGTTTCATCCAGTTTGTTCCAAATGTCCACCACTCTGTGTGGAGAACTGTTTTTCCTCAGATCTCTTCTATAACTATCCTTTTCGAGTTTTTGTGTCCTCTTGTGTTTCTCTTGTCCCAATTTAGTAAGTCTTCTCTATCATTTCCATGCCTTTCATGATTCTATAGATGGTCAGCAGGTCGCCTCTCTCTTCTTTGTTCCAAAGTCGGTAATTTCAATTTCAATTTAGCCACTATCTCTTCATATGACAAGTTTGAAAGTGCTGGGACCATTTTCGTAGTTGCTCTCTGTATTCTTTCAATTTTCTTTATATTCTTTTTTGGTACTGGGTGACCATAATGTCACAGCATACTCCAGTCTAGGCCTTATTAATGTGACTAATATTTTTCTGATAATTTCTTCATCCAAATACGTAAAAACCATTTTCACTGATCTTAGTAAGTTATAGGATTCTCTGACAATTTTGTTTATTTCTTTATCAGAGGACATGTCGTTTGAGATAATTACTCCCAGGCCTTTTTCAGATCCCACTTTCTTAACCTCTTTAGTTCCAATTCTAGATTGTCCTGATATTCTTTTTTTACTTTTTCCAAACTCCATTATGCTACACTTATGTTGAAGTCCACTTCCCACTTCTGACTCCATTTCCAAACCTTGTTCAGGTCTCTCTGTAGTGATTCAAAGTCTGTTTTGATTTTCACTTTCCTCAACAATTTAGCATCATCTGCAACAAAGCTTATGTAACATTCTACATCATCATCCATGTCATTCACATAAATAGCAAACATTAATGAGCCCAATACAGATCCTTGTGGGACTCCACTAATCACCTTCCAACCTGAATACTTTTCTCTGAGTACTACTCTCATTTTTCTACCATTCAGGAAATCTTCCATCAAGTTTAGTATATTGCCTTGTATCCCTCCTATGTTTTCCAATTATTTTTTAATAATTTTTTATGTGGTACTCTGTCCAAGGCTTTCTGTAAGTCTAGGAAAGCACAATCAGTCCATCCATCCCTTTCTTGTATTATATCTATTAGTCATATATATCTATCTATATATATATATATATATATATATATATATATATATATATATATATATATATATATATATATATATATATGTATATGTATATATATGTATATATATATTCATATATGTATATATATATGTATATATATATATATATATATATATATATATAATATATATATGTGTATATGTACATATATGCATGTGTATATATGTGTGTGTATATGTATAATATATACATATATATAATGTATATATATATATATATATATATATATACATATATATATATATATATATATATATATATATATATATGTATATATATATGTATATATGTGTATATATATGTATGTATATATATACTTATATATATATATATATATATATATATATATATATAAACATATATGTATATATATATATATATATATATATATATATATATGTATATATATATATATATATATATATGCATATATATATACATATATATTATTTAATGTTTGCTGGAGAGAGGGTAGAGTACCGGAGGACTGGAGTAGTGCCTGTATAGTTCCTCTTTACAAGGGAAAAGGGGACAAGTGTGAATGTAGTCATTTCAGAGGGATTAGCCTGTTGAGTGTAGTAGGGAAGGCTTATGGGAGAATCTTAATTGAGAGGATTAGGAGAGGAACAGAAGGAGTAATTGGTGAGGAACAGTGTGGTTTTAGGACGGGTAAAGGTTGTGTAGATCAGATCTTTGTGGTAAGACAGATATGTGAGAAAGCTATAGGAAAGGGGAAGGATGTTTTTTGGGCTTTTATGGATCTGGAAAAGGCTTATGATAGGGTAGACAGAAAGGCACTGTGGGAGGTTATGCAGATTTATGGGATAGGAGGAAAGCTTTTGGGAGCTGTCAAGAGTTTTTATGTGAGTAGTAGAGCATGTGTTAGGATTGGAAATGGAGAGAGTGAGTGGTTTGAAGTAAAGGTGGGACTTCGTCAAGGATGCGTTATGTCGCCCTGGCTGTTCAACTTATACATGGATGGGGTGGTGCGAGAGGTGAATGCTAGGGTAGTGAGTCAGGGATTGGAGATGGTTAAAGAAAATGGAGAAAAGTGGGAGGTGAGCCAGCTGTTGTTTGCGGACGACACTGCGCTTGTGGCAGGGTCAGAGGAGGGATTGAGGAAGCTGGTGGCAGAGTTTGGGAGAGTATGTGATAGAAGAAAGCTAAAGATAAATGTGGGTAAAAGTAAGGTGATGAGATGTACAAGGGGTGAAAGTGGCAGTAGACTGGAAGTGAACATTAAGGGAGAGCGACTGGAGGAAGTGGATAGTTTTAGATACTTGGGTGCAAGTGTAGCAGGAAAAGGTGGAGTGAAGGTGGAGGTAGAATGTAGATTGAGAGAAGCGAGTAAATGCCTTGGTGGTTTAAAGAGTGTAATGAGAAATAGACATTTGGGAATGGATGCGAAGAGGAGACTGTATGAAGGAGTGATTGTGCCAACAGCACTGTATGGGGCAGAAACGTGGAACATAAGAGAAGAAGAGAGAAGGAGTTTGAATGTGTTTGAGATGAGGTGTCTGAGAAGTATGGCGGGGGTTACTAGGCTAGATAGAGTGAGAAATGAGGAGGTGAGGAGGAGAACAGGGGTGAAAAAGGATTTGGGAGAGAGGGTTGATGAAAGAATATTAGGATGGTTTGGACACATGGAAAGAATGAGTGAAGAAAGACTAGTAAAAGAGGTATGGAAGGCAGATGTGGAGGGAGTGAACATGAGGGGACGTCCTAGGATGAGGTGGATGGATGGGGTGAAGGGGGCTTTGGGGAAGAGGGGAATGTCTGTTGAGGAAGGAAGGGAGAGGACGGAAGACAGAGGTGAGTGGAGAATGGTTGTATATGGATGATGTTGTGACTGCATGAGGAGGAATGGGCGGGGGGGTGGGGTAGTATGTGTGAGTAAATTTTGACGCAGCCCGAAGGGATTTCTCCCCGTCCTCTCCTTATATGCAAAGGGGGACGGAGAGGGGGGGTCGCCGATTAAATGAAGAGGCCTTGCTGTGGATGTACTGTGTCTTGCGACACCGCTTCTGACCCAGGGCGGTGGGCGGGGTGCAGGGATGACCCGTCATCCAGGAGGTGCTCAGATGAGAGGAAGGGTGGGAGGGGTGTGGAGTGTATTTGGGGATGAAATGGGTGGGAGTGTTTTTATGCCTTTCCCTTTTTGGCTACCTCCCTTGGAAGGGGGAAAAAGCCTTGGTATATGTATGTATATATATATATATATGTATATCTATATGTATATATATATATGTATATATATGTATATATATATATATATATATATATATATATATATATATATATAGATATATATAGATATATATTTCATATATACATTTCATATATATTTCATAAATAGATATATATATATATATATATATATATATATATACATATAAATATATATATATATATATATATATATATATATTTCATATATACATATATATATACATATATATATATATACATATATATATAATATACATACATATATATATATACATATACATATATATCTATATATATATATATATATATATATATATATAAATATACATATATATATATATATATATATATATATATAAATATACATATATATATATATATATATATATATATATATATATATATATGTATACATACATATATTATATATATACATATATATACTATATACATATATATATATATACTATATACATCATATATATATATATATATATATATAAATCTATTTATTATATATATACATATATTATATATATACAGTATATATATATACACATATATATATTATATATACATTTAATATATATATATATATATATATATATATATATATATATATATATATATATATATACATACATATATTATATATATATACATTTATATATTATATATATACATATATATGTATACATAAATATATTACATATATTCATATATATATTATATTCATATATATATATTATATATTCATATATCTATTATATATATACATATATATATTATATACATACATATATATTATATATATACATATATTATATATATACATATATATATTATATATACATATATATTATATATATACATATACATATTATATATATACATATATATATTATATATACATATATATTATATATAAATATATATTATACATACATATATATATTATATATATACATATATATATTATGTATATACATATATATATTATTATATATACATATATATATTATGTATATACATATATATATATTATATATATACATATATATATTATAAATATACATATATATTATATATATACATATATATATATTACATATATACATATATATATTATATATACACATATATATTATATATACACATATATATTATATATATACATAATTATATTATATACATACATATATATATCATATACATATATATATATTATATATACATATAGATATTATATATATACATATATATATATTATATATATACATATATTATATATATACATAATTATATTATATATATACATAATAATATTATATATATACATATAGATATTATATATATACATATATAAATATTATATATATATACATACATATATTATATATGAACATATATATATTATATATACATATATATATATATTATATATACATATATATATTATATATATACATATCTATATATATATATATATATATTTTATATATACATATATATATATATTATATACATACATATATATATATTATATACATACATATATCATATATATATATTATATATACATATATAATATATATACATATTTTTATATACA